>NC_069112.1:26109103-26454936 GCF_025612915.1 Magallana angulata
CAAACATTTATCAAAAAATAATTCCTTTTTTTCAGACTGCTCGATTCTTTGCTTAAAATCTTTAAAAAAGTGATATTAGGTTTAGAATTTTCGATAACGGAATCAATATGAACGACGTCTTGTGTGCAGTTAAAAAAAAACAACAAAGCAAACAACATATACAACATAACAAACATGTATTTAAATAATTACAACAGTTAACAGATATGTAAATTATATAAATCATTAGTAAATACTATTGCAGAAACTTCCATTCCAGTGATTAGCACACTCGTTATCACACATCCCCGTCAACTTATTACACGGTGCTCCATTTTTACAATGACCAGGACAGTCTGCACACGATTTGTTTGACATGAATTTTCCATCAGGGCATACTGTAATATAAACAATGTTTCGACCCTTTTTACCCTAATCAGATTGATAAAATTTCAACAATTTTATTGTAATTGATTTAACGACATTAGTTCTTTCTGATATAAGTTGCACATGTATATTCGTCATTCATATATCGAACTTACTCATGCCCCAAAATAAAACAATTTTCAAAATAAAATATCACGTTGTTTTGTAGAAGATTTGTAAAAGACACCATTTAATAATAATAAGCAAATTTATTATTATAGACAGTCTTTACCTTTTATCTCTACAAATATATCTTAAAAGAAACTGATTTCCGAATGCTCTATAAGTGGAATTGACGTTGTGAAAAAAATCCTTTTAGCGATCTAAACTTAAACTGCCTAAGACTATAGCATTGTGTTTTCCAATACCCCGATAGTTAATTGCCGCGAACAAGTAAATTTCTGATAAAATTTAAATTAAAGCCGATGTAAAAAAAAAAAAAAAATATTGATTTACGGTAATACATACGATATTTCAAACAAGATTTTGTACTCATTTTTTCTCGAAATTGTAAATATCACTGATTTAATTGTGTTTACGCATTCAAGATTGGTTATTTGTAATTTAAAAAATTACCGATGCAGTCAAGTGTGAGATCAGCGTTTGGATCAGTGCATCCATGTATACAGGATCCATTAAATGCGTCACAGTGTTGATTTTTACATTTAGTTTGACATAAGTTCTTGCAGCCAGGTGAAAACCTATTTGAATCACAACCTACAAGTGTATATTATTAGTATCGTTATTTTTGAAAATGATTGTTATGAACATTTAAAAAAAATAAAGTTTTAATATCGACTCACATTAACTCATAACTTTCAATTTCCGTAATTACGCATAGCAGTTTTGTACAACCTTATCACTAATAATAACCTTCATTATTTTATCAAATTTTCATTTTTATATAAAATTGGGTAATTCTAAAGTATTGTTCAAAAGTAGCAATGGTGATGTTAACTGCAAAACAAATTCGAAGCAAAGAAAACTTTAACGAAACTGAACCAAACAATAAGAAATTTAAAAAAAAGCCAAAGCATACAAAAATCAAAGTTTTATAACATGTGGGCGTCTCAATATGTTGGACTGATATCAAAGTTATATTACAAGTTCTTAATATGAGTCTTATAACATAATGTGTTTTAAAGTCTACGACAGTGCTTATTAGGAATTTATGTACATTCTTATATTTTTTAAGGAACATGGTCAAGATTATTCTTTTTTGGCTTACGAAGCTGTAGTCATGCCTTTTTATAGATCAACAAAATTTGATTAGCGCTGTGCAACATTGTAACACGTAGATGTAATTCAAGTTTGCCTTCAGTGTCGTTTACACACATCTAGAAGTCTATTTGATAGTTATTGAAACTCAGCGTTTAAATGCAATGTATCTATCACACAATACCCACAGAAATTATTATCTAAATATTTACCAATATACATGTACTGATTATATTGATGAAGATTTCAACAATGGTCGTATACATTAGGGCTGCTTAAAGGTTATAATTGTGTTCTGGTCAGTTTACATGATATGACGAAGTAAACGTAATAAAACAATATTCCGTTCATATCACGTTGGATTATCTGTGAAAAAATCGTTGAAAGCGGCTTAATAATTTTTGAAAAATAATATGTACATGTAGATACTATTTCGTTACCAATAGTGAGTGTTTCATGAGACTATGAAAAAACGATTTATTTGAAAAATTACCCCCCCCCCTTCTCCCAAGTTCAAATAATGACTAAAGCTCCCTAATTACATCATAAATGGGCGTGAAAAAATATATTTTTGTTTTCAAATAGAGATTTGTACGATCAAAAACTTTGGTTTTAAATGCATTACAAAATCTAAATACTTTTTTTTCTCGTTACTTGTAATATACTTTACAAGTCTCTTGGGCAATAATTAGAGGGTCGATCTCTTTTTGATATCATAGAAGAAGGTTCAAGAATACAATCATTTAACGTTTTTTATCTATTTTAAGTTGTTTTTCTTTTTTTAGATACAAAGATCGAATATTTCAGGGACCAGGCCTATATATTCTTAATTGAGACAGGCATTGGTGTTTCGAGTAATGGAATCGATTAAATTTGTCAATGTAGTTTTATTCTTTTACCAAATTATGACTCTTTCTATAGACATATTGCGTCCAAGTTTATGATCTTTAAGCCGGAAAAATCTAATTACGTAATAAATGAGTGTGGCAATCATTTTTTTCCAAACAGATATTGTTAAGATCAAGAAATGAACTTATAAAATGCATTACAAAATTTTGATCGTGTTACGTTTTTTGTAATATACTTTTTAGTCTATTGACCCCTAATTCAAGAGGCCGGCCACTTTTTCTTCATTTCATACCATGTATCTAGAATACTGACATGTTTTTCCAACATCTATGTGGCTTTTTTGTACATTTATTTTTAGTTACAAGTGATTGAATATTTTAGTGGCAACCCCTTTGAATCCTTAACGGTGACAAATATATATATATATATATATATATATATATATATATATATATATATATATATATATATATATATATATATATATATATATATAATGCATAACACAATTTTTGTCGTTGATACGTTATTGGAAATTGAGTTTTCGAGTCGCTTGGACCCTTATAAAGGAGGCGGTCCCTTTTTCTTGATATTGTTTGAAAAACATTTAATATTCTACCACTTTTGCTCTATATGTTTTGACAATATATCTACTAATAAAAAGATACAAAACAAAACGTCTGGAAATTTCGATTTTAAAATGCGTACACATTTTTGTGTGCCTTGGCGAGCTCAAAGAAATGGCGCCAATGGCATATAACAACGAAATAGTACATGTCTTCAAAATTGTCTACCTTTCCGTACAACTCAAAAGTGATATTTCTGATTGTTTTTATATGTCAAAATATGTCATTAAAATTACAAAATCAGCTGTATATCGGGATCGGAAGTGATGACAACAAAAACTTAAAAAAAACATTGACATTTTAGATCACCTCTTATCATCTATGAAAAAATCATTGATGGTGTTTAAATAGTTTCCGAGAGGTTGAGAGCACAACATTTGGAAATGAAAATCATTAACAGTAAAAAAAACAATGTGTCTAGTTTAATACAGAAGACCTTAAAAGATACATACTTCAGTAATAACTACTAATGATGCAATTCTAACAACTATGCGACATATTTTACGCATATTGTTATGTATAAGCTCGTAAGTGTATGGTTACAGATGTGTGTATATGATATGTACATGTATGCAATACTATGTGTATAAAGTAACAATTAAATAATACATACAATTCACTACCAGCCTGTTATCTTTGAAAAGTTAAAGTTCTTATAACTCTTTGTCTTATACATTTGTATGATGAACAGCTTAAAGGATAAAACAAAAAAATTAAAAAGAAAAACCCTAAAAATGAAGATTTTAGCATTCATGCAAAACTGACCCATGACTTTAACTTCACAGATTTCTATCCCAGTATACATTATGCTATCATATTGACAGCTTGATGTATACCCCAGCGGTCGTGTGTTAATAAATGCGATCCCTTGAGTTACGTTGTTGACGGTTACATTCATAACAGACGTCGGACACCCAGACTTGGGATCCTGATAATATACACGATGTTTGGGATCATGCAGTGGATTAAATGTCTCCCCGATATAGGTGTAAATAGAAAATCCAGCTGACCTTCTATATGCTGGAAAAGAAATGATTAATGCCTACGTCAGAAAAACATGTAAATACTTTATTAACTGATGATTAAGATCATTGGAGTTGAAACTCATTTAACACATATGACTTCATATGACTTAACAGATGAAATGCTATCCAATAGTTTTTTTTTATTCTTAGAAAATACTAGTACTTTTTTTGTTATTCTTTATTGGAATGAATTTAAAATTTAATTTTGCCCTATGCTATGCGATATCACTTTGCTGTTTATAAAGTGTGTACAGTCCTAAGTTATACTCGTACAACATTTGTACAAAAGTAATCTCATTTCTTAATATTTGATTTTGAACGACTTAAATCAGATGATACATGTTATGCCCATTTTTAACAGAATTACATGAATTTTAACAAAATTTGAAGGCAACGTCAAGTGGTTTGATTTGTTTTGCACGCCAGTCCTGTTTTGGCGTCAACAAGTAATGTTTTACGATATAGGCATATTTCAGAAAAAAAAAACAAATTAAAAAAAAAATCGAGATATGAATTTGGTTCGCACATGAGGGAATATTCTGAAATGCCCGAATAGATTTTTAGAAGATTTGATCACGTACCAACCAAGTTCATATCACGTTGAACTTTTTCACGTTTATGCTATTATATTTACGTTTGCGAATAGTAAATTGTTCAGAATTGTTCAAATTACAAAGATATTATGTTTACAGTTATCGAAGCGACAAGGGATTATCACTGTGACGTTAAAAACAATTTCATACAGATCTTAACGTTTTTGCTATTCTGTAACTCATATAAGGAAAGATATTTGAAAATGTAAATTTACCGAATGGAACGTCATCGCTGTTCAAAAGGTAGATTTAAGGAAGAATATTTGCAAATGTGAATATCTGAGTTAGTTTATGAGGGGTTACAACAAAATTTAAATTACTCTTCGTAACTCACTGTCAGATCTGAAATATATCTCAAGATATGCTACGTTGAATTGCTTTTGTAACCACACCTTCCACCATATAGAAGTATTACGGTTTCCTTCAACATCCGTTATAGCACACGAGTCTGATTTGTGGTCCTGTGATACATTGCCATCTATTGATTTATTGGCGTACCAGGCTTTCACTTGAGGTGGCGCACCCATGGCGGCATTTCCTCTGAGCCCTTGTTCGAAAACTAGATTAACTGAAACATCAAAATATTCATAACAAAAAAAAAAAAGATTCAGTAATATGTAACTGCATATACTAATACGAATCAAAATCTGTTATGTAGAAAAACAATTCAATTAAAGATGGTAATTGATTTCGCTTCATTTAGGTTCATGGAAATTCTAAAGATAGTATAACCTTTGGTATACATATATTTTGATGTTGTATGATGTAAAGTGTGAAAACAATGCATTTTGCTTACAGATTTGCATTGTGCCTTACATAAAAATATTAACATTTATTATATGTCTTTGAATATTTTAATGTAAAATGACAACGAATGTTATTCTACAGGTATACAACCGTGAAATAGTTTCCGTGCTTTTTAGTGAATAATCATCAGAAAATATTCACCAGATGCATTCAATTTCTCTGGGGTTTTTTTTTAACTTAAACCCCCTCAAAAGTTAACTAATTCGCTAATTTATATTTTTTAATATCAATAAAATCTACATATCGCCAACAAGTAAGGTTTGCTTTGGTATAATTAAATAATTATTTATTGACTATCAGGACGATGACAAGTTTATTATTCCTTTCGACAGCAACAATTATATAACTCATGATTAAAGCAAGTTAACAAATAAACATAACATTTTGACAAATCGATTTAAAAAATGTCTTTTTTAAAACACACACTATGATTAAAAATTGGCAAAGCTTACCAAAACATGACGTTCCTGTGACCATAAGCTGTAGAAGAATCTCTACTCACACACAACCACATCCTTCGTCAAACGTACGCGGTATGAGGAAAGTATTCATGTTTTAACTTCCGGGCTGTGTCGCTATTGGACATGCTTACACCGAATTAATGCTATCAACCTGGTGATAACAGTATGTGGCAGAAAGGACCCACTTCATAGACTCATGACAAATACCAAGAAGCATCACCGTCTAATGTAAATTTATTTTTTAACGGGCACGGTCACGATTTTCGTCAAACATTACCTTATGGTTCAGTAAGACATTTTCAAAAGGCAATCAAAGTTTGAGTGTTATTCGTTGAGTTATAAGTGAGTAACAGAACTTATCATTATTGCTATGTAAACAAAGTGTTTGCTTATATTTTGAAAAGTACAAATTCTTGGTTTTGACTCAAAATGAATGTGTTACAATGTAAACGTTAAGAACTGTTTATTTAAACTTAAAATGATTTAGAACTGGTTGAAAAAAAAAGAAAGATTTTTACTGGTATATTGAACCGAAGCAAACAAAGAATAGGACACGAGCCCTGTTTACATGGCAAAGAATTATGAGCCCTTTATCTTGCTTAAAAATCAACCACTGACTTTCAAATTTACAAATACATTACAAGAATTAAACCTAAATCGTGACGTGTTCCTTTATACAAGGGAAATAAAACGTTTTCCCCTTTTATGTGTACATGCACTGAATATACTACAAACACTAAACAGCATGGACTCATTTCATGGCACTCACTATGTCAGTTCCAAATTTATGGATAGTCTTTGACGGGATTAAAATCCTGATGATATAGGTCAGATATGTATTATCTAGTAATTAATAGGTATATTTCAACACATCATAATTATATGGATTTCAGAAAATTCAGTTTTTACAAGCGTGTTGTCTTAAATGAACAACATGATCAAATGGTAAGAATGATTAAAATTCAGTAACAACAAATTCAGACCATACCGCGTTGTCCGTTAACAAAAGAAAATACAAATACTTAAATTACTGATAAATATTTGAAAACATTTTTCTTATCTAAATTTAAATATTCAAAAACAAAATGTTTTAGTATTACTTATATTAGTCATAAAATTAGAAATATTTATTAAATATATATTCAAATTAATTCAAAGGCAACTATATTTTCGTTTAACGAGCTAAACTGGTTCAATAAACAGCATCACACAAACACCAGTATAAAATTTAAGTATTCTGTAAACATCGATACATTGTAATGAAAGTTCTCTGCAAACAACCTAATTCATTGCAAAAGACGGTTTTGTCACAGAGACACCGCTCAATGGATATCGTTTTTGTGATAAAGTGTTGATTGGACTATAAATGAACCAGTCACGGGGATATATTTGCAAAAGGATATAACCTAAATTTGATTTAGTGAATAAAAATAAAGACAGGCACATATTTGATAACAGAAAGATTTATAGTTATATTAGTTATATGTGATAAAGCTTCCTTTTTGTAACACATATCTGTATAAGCTTGAGATGTTGAGAAATTTAATATGTTATATTTTAGAAAATACTGTTTGTATGTGAAATGTGTCCGCAATCATTTTATCTTGCATTCAATTTAATTCTTCAAACGATGATTAAAAGGCCAATAGTACTAGGGGTCTTGTTGGCACAGACAATTACATCCTCATACTTGTGTTCTCAAGGAGTTTGGGATTAATACGTTGACGCACGTTGCATGTTTGTTGAATCCAGGGTAGAAGACTAAGATTATTTTTAAAACCTTCCTGGTCGGTGATAAAATTACTGTCCTTGAACAACTGATAAGCTATGCAGATTTTATAAAAACCAACTTGGAACGAATAAAAAATGAATAAGTCACTTACAGGGACTAAATTTCCCACAAGTAAAACGCAAAAGTAACAAAGTAAAATGTTGCTACGCTTGGTTTAATTTCAAGGTGTCTTCAGTTTGAAAAGCAGTCATGAAAATGGTAGGATGGTTTGCTCTGCACCTATTATTTCTGGCAAGTTGACACGTTTTACCTTCCTCGTATTCTTTGCCAAGTCAATGTCGAAATAATATGAAAGTGTTCATTTAAACTTTAAATAGGCTGTACTTTTGTCACTCAAATGAAATTTCATTTATATTGTAGAATGACTACAAAAAACTAAATGGTTTACACTCATTTAAAAAATGCAGTATGCTCTTACAGATATAAAACTCCCTCAATTAATGCATGGTCTTCACTTCTTTGAATTGTTAACAGTTAAATGTACAATGTATGTATAGAATGCTAATGTCGTTGAAAACGTCTTGTGTTAGTTTGGATTATTTTTCGTTATATGTTATATTTTTCAAACAAATAAACAACAATTTTAATGAAACGAGAGACAATTGTGAATAAGTTATGACTGTTTATAGATTAAATTTGTTTTTTTACACAAATTTTCGAAAAGAAGTTGTGAATGTTACGAAAGTGAGATTAGAAAGTCATTTTTTAAAATTTATCAATATTGGGCTATCTATAAATTTAAAGAAGCATTTCGGTGTGGTATAAAAAATGTATATGGGTAAGCCAAAAATTAAACATCAAACGCACCTGTACAGTAATATGTGAAGAGAAATCATTATAAATCAAATTATCTATTGACTTGACTTTGCTGAGATATATGTTTGGATGTTTAAATTTTAGTAGGACGAGTCAAACGTAATAAATGGATTTTGGGAAACGACGTTGGCGTTTCCAATTGGTATATCGTATCTGCAGGCGATTCATTATTTTTTTCTTTTAGATAATACTTTACGTTAAAAGGTATATCCTTTTAACAATGTTTAGAATGGGAAGAACAACAAATTAGTACCTTTAAGCAAAATATTCCAAATACTTTAAGAGTGTATATACATTTTAAATTAGAATGCGTGACTCATCTCAGAAAAGAGGATTTGCAGTTTTAAAAGCAAGTGTCAAAACTGAATTATCATTTGAAGGAAAGAATTGCAATTGTTTGATGAATAATCAAGTTATAACATTCATTCATGAAGATTTTATAGAAAAAAAAACAAAACAAAAAACAAGAAAAAAAAAAACAAGAAAAAAAAAGGATAAAACTTTTATTCTTATATCGAAAACAAATCTATGTTAACATAAACCTGTAGTTGATAAAGTTTACTACAAAATGATAATGTTTCCAGCTTGTTTAAACATTTTTTTTACTTAGTCATGAATATGAGGTTACAAAATATGTATCAATTTCAATATTTAGTGTCATACAATTTCGATGATAATACTATCTTGGTAAATATAATAAAGATGCAAAACTTTCTTTGGATATAATATCGTGTTTATGTTTAAATTTCCGAGTAGTGTCACTATCGGACACGGTTACATCGAATACTGCTGATAATAGTATGTGGCAGATGGGAACCACTTCATATTAATAGATTCATGACCAAACAAGAGAAACATCAAGGTCTATTGTGGATTTATACTTTAAAGAGGCATGGTCAAACAATTTTTTCTCCAAATTTTATGTTTACAATGCTTCAGTAGGACATTTCCAAAGACAACCATAATTTGAGTGCTACGTTTTGAGTTATAAGCGAGTTACAGAGCTTATTTGAGTGTTAAAGTAAAAATTCAAGTTTTTGACCTTAAGTGAATGAGTTAAACGCAAGGAACTGTTTATTTAAGATAAAAAACAGAGAAAATCAGGTTGAAAAAAAAAAGAAAAAAGATTTTAACTAGTATATTGAACCGAAGTAAACAAAACAGGACACGATCCTTCTTTACATTTCAAAGAATTATGAGCCCTGTATCTTGCTTATAAAAAGTCAACTGACTTTCAAATTTAAAAACCTATTCCCTTAGCATTGTAAATGATAAAACCAAAAAAAAGGAATTTCACAAAAATCGTGAATTGCCCCTTCAAACAAGGGGAATAAAACGTTTTCCCCCTTTATGTGTACATATACTGAATATAATACAAACACTAAGCAACATCATTTTAGAGTAAAAGTTCCGAGTTCATGGATAGTCTTTGATGAGATAAATATCCTAAGATATAGGACAGAAATGTATAATCTATTAATTGACTTAAAATATATTGCACCACTTAATAATTATATGAATTTAAGAGAGTATACTTTGTACAAAACAAGCCGCATTAGATGGCGAGGTGCATAACTATAACTCACTTCACATTTAAAATGGAATGTACTAAACTAAACAACTGTGAACACTTCCAGTCATGGCTGTACTTTCTTTGCAGGCATGCTCTTTTAAACAACATGCTTAAATGTTAATAATGATTAAAATTCGGTAACAACAAAATCAGCACATATCGCATTGTCCGTTAAACTTTAGAAAATACAAGTACTTAATTTACTGATAAATACAGCGGTTTACGTCTGAAAACATTTCTTAAAAATCTAAATCAAAATTTAAAAAAGGTTTAAGTAGTACATATATCAGTCATATAAAATTAGAGATATTTATCAAATCAAATAAACATTCGAATTAGATCAAAGGCAACTATGTTTTCGTTTCACGAGGTAAACTGGTTCAGTAACAGCATTTCACAAACACAAGTAAAAACTAGACTTCTGTAAACATCGATAATGAAAGTTCATCGCAAACAACCAAATTCATTGCCACCCCCCCCCCCCCCCACCCGGTTTTGTCACCTGATACCGCGTAATGGATACCGTTTCTGTAAAGTGTTGATTGGTCTATAAATGTACAAGTCACAGGGATATATTTGCTAAAGGATATAACCTAAATAAATTTGATTTATTGAATTGAAATAAAGACAAGCGCATATTTGATGAATGAGAGACCAAATTATAGTTATATGAGATAAAGCTTCCTTTTTTGTAACACATTTCTGTATAAATTTGGATATTTAGAATTCTAATATGTTACATTTTAGAATGTACTGTTCGTTTGCGAAATGTTTCTGCAATCCTTTTTTCTTGCATTCCATTAAATTCATCAAACGAAGATTCAAGCGTC
This sequence comes from Magallana angulata, assembly GCF_025612915.1. Classification (NCBI taxonomy): domain Eukaryota; kingdom Metazoa; phylum Mollusca; class Bivalvia; order Ostreida; family Ostreidae; genus Magallana; species Magallana angulata. The sequence continues at coordinate 26,120,099 of NC_069112.1, forward strand.
AAAATAGGGGTCTTTTCCTCATCCTGTGTCCTCAAGAAGTTTGGTATAAATACGTTCACGCAAGGTGCATGTTTGTTGAATCCAGGGTAGTAGGCTTAGATTTTCGTTTAATCTTAGGTCTGTGATAAAATTTCAATGTCCTTGAAAATTGTTTAGAAGTCAAAAGAACTAAAATTGATTCAAAGGTAAACTCTTTAAGGTCAAGATGTAGAAAATGAAAGGTGCCTACATGTTTATAAAATTTAAGACATAAATTCTTTCCATGATGCTTCATTACAGTAGTTTGTTTGATAGTGTGTACCGGGGTTAAATATTTGGTAAACACATTGAAAACGCATGTTTTAATCTGTCATTTTCAATGAAATATGAAGGAAATAAGGAACACATTTTGGAGTTTCGTCCATATTTGACTAATAAAATAAATCTAGAATGCCTACAGTTTTCCAAAAACGGAACGAAACAAGCTTTTGACTTCCTTTTTAAAATGATGTCAAATTTAATATAGATATCGTTATTACCTTTTCCATGATTTAACATTAAATGTCAAGAAATATTTTAATTTTCTACATAATTCCTTAAGAGCCGTAAAGTACGGCAAACGATTTATGACGTTATAATGGATCTCTCACCAAAAAGACACTCTGAAAACATTAACTAGTTCTTGACCTTAATTGAGTATTTTGGTGAAATAAGGCAATTCGGTCCTTACGATTTCAAATGTGTGTAACTTTCTTAAAGTCCTTCTAAAGACATTTATAATGTTATGTAATTTAAGCTTAGTAACTCAATAATGCTTAAAATTAATAATCATCTTATGACAGGGTTTGTTTTTAATCAGCGTTTGAAATAACAAGACGAAAGGGTAAATTTCACAAGGTTGCCAAGCAAAAGGCAAGGAAAATGGGACGGATCGTATTTTGTCAAGGTTGCTATTGGAATGTAAGTTTTTCAACACACAAACGGCGAAACAAACAGCTGAAAGCTGAATTGAGAATTTCTGATTACATTATATCTGTCCGTCTGTCTGGGTTTTTTTTTTTACATTTTCAACATCTTCTCCAAAATCACTTAACTAACTTTAACCAAACTTGGCACAAAACACTTTTATGCAAAGTTGGCAAATAAATGACCACCTTTCAAGGAGAAATATTTAAAAACTATTGAAAAAAAATGGAAACATATTCAAGAAGGCTAATTTAAAAACTTCTGTGAAAGCATCTCCTCAGCTAGTGTAAATTCCAAGTTGAAAAATTAATTACCCCTGGGGTACGGTAGGGCCACAAAGGGAGAAGAGTATATTTAAAAAAATCTTCTGAGAAACCAGCCAGCCAGGAACGCTGAAACTTTTGTGGCAGCATCCCCAGAGTAGATTCACTTTTTTTAAACCATGATCCCTGGGAGTAGGGTGGGGCCCCAATGGGGTTGAATTGTACTTTTGATTTTTTTTTTGAGTTTTGAGTTAATCTAAAAAAAAAAAATTAAAAGAAACTAATTGCTAAAGACAGCTGAAAGGGGACACATTTTTTACATAAGAATATGTACAAAAAAAAAAGATAAAAGCCACGCGTTGATTTTCGTGAAAGCAACCGTAGATAGTGTATATTTAATTTCGTTAAAATCAAAATCATTAGGAGTAGGGTGGGGCCACATTGGGGATCCAATTTTACAAAGAAAAACATTTTAATTTAGAAAAAATGAAAGTTATAATGTATGGCTTCCTTATATCAAAACTTTTGACAAAATGCTGATTTTATAAAATTGATTAGACTTTGGCCCCTAGATAATTCTTGGGCCTCACAAGGGGTCAGGGTCTGAGGTAGGTTTATATCGCATTTATTAACAAATGTTAAGGATCTTTTTGAGAATCATTATGCTCAGTAAAAATATGGCTATAAAATCACCATGTTACATGTTAAAATTGGACTTGCTTATAATTATAAGAATACAATAGGCGAAAATGTTTTTTTTTATTTATGCAGGATCTAAACATAATATACATTGTCCAGATTTTTTGTATTATGACTCCATTAAGCTGATTTTATTATGCCCATCGTTGCTCAGGTGAAGGATGTGGCCCTGGGGCCTCTTGTTACATTTACAATAATGCAGCCAATCAATAATGCAGTCAGTCGATGAGCACGTGCGATAAAAAATGTGACGTCATTGAATAGATCACACAGAATTGAACATTTCGTTATTCTATAATTTTATATCAGGAAATTTTTTGAAAATGTAAATATAATGTTCTGATCTAACCATTTTCTTAAGTATAAAGACAAAAAATGCTACCTGCCATCTGAACGTCACTTGAAAGGATTTACCACTAATTCGGATAGTGTCATTGTCTATCATTTTCACAGATAATTTCTTAAGTTTCAATCGCAACGTGGAACATAGGAACATAGCTAAATATCGTTACGTTAGTCTCCGATCACGTTATATGGAGTATTCGATACCGTAGAACCTAACGTTGAGTACGCATGGTTCTCATCCACAGTTGATACATCGACGTACGTCTGAGGAGATTTATCGTTCTCTGGAACAGATGCATCTGTACGGTGTCTGCTGGTTTTATTTCTCATGATATGTCGTGCCATGAAGAAGATTACAAAAAGGCTGATAGCAAACATGGTTGAGAGACTTGCTATGATTGCTATTCCTGTTGTTGTTAGCTTGTTTTCTAATAAAATAATATAAAATAAACAAGCTCTATTCCATATTTGGTCGATACATGCAATATTTCTTAGAGAAAAATATAAAAACTTATTCATTTATACATACCTTTTTTGTCAAATTCTGGTGCATTAAGTTTAGCTGTCAAAATATGATTATACCAGTGTGAAAGTAGATAAAAATATAATGTACTTTCTTTACCATTCTGTCAATTCAATTCAACGTTGAGGATTACCTGTTACACAAAGATCACCGATCCATCCAGAATCGCAACCTTTGGTGCAAACTCCGTTTTCTGCGGCACAAGATTTACCATCTTTGCAATGTCCACAATCAAATCCACAGTTTGGGCCATATTTGTAGGAAACACATTCTGTCATTACAATAAAGATGTTATTTTATATTGCAAATTGTTGAAAACAATTTGAAACAAGGAATTTATAATAATATTTCAATTGTTTGAAATTATGTAGATTGGTAATTCATAGAAACACTTTTTCATACCAGATAGCTTTGAACAAATATGTTATGTATACAGGTAACTCGTGATGGCTCGAACTTCGATCGCTCGAAGTTTTGATTGCTCGAAGTGAGTCAAGGGTACCGATTTATGTATAACAAATCTGATTAAAATGACAAACTTCTCCAAGAAAATGAATTTTAGAATTATTTTCCAATGTCCATTTGATACTCTTAACCTTTTTCTGTGACTGATATTATTCACTTTTATAACTTAATTCTGTTCAATAAAACTATAAACTTGATGCAACAAAGTTTAAACATTCACTTTAACATACTGAAAGCAATACTTTAAGATGCTAATCGTTTGTTTGTAAGTAAAGCAAGATCAAAAATCTTTGGACTCATTTACAGCATAACGTGACAAAAAGGGGGTTTGAAGTTTTGACTGCAGCCACTGATGCAAGTACCATCATGTTTTTCACACAATTCTCTTCTGATACAGTGACCACATTTAGCAGAACAGGAAGCATTGTAGAACCCGTCTTGACATACTAAAATATGCAATGTATCACTTTTGTAGTTTAGCAAAAATGCACTTACTCAGAATTCAGAAATGATGTAGAATTTGGATATGTCTCAGTTATAGGATGCATATTTTTTTAATGATTAAAGCAATTTCTGGAAATCGAGATCATTTGTAGTAATTTTGTAATGATATTGCTTGTTAGTTTAAAACAGATATCGCAACTGTTAAGCAGAGTTGCAGAGTGCATGCCTCTTATGAAGAAAATTAAGTAAAATAAGATTGTCACCAATAACAACGATCAAATGATGATTGATATATATCTATGTTTAAATTACTTGATAATTTTCATCTTTTCTTTGTTTTTAGACTTGACAACTTCCAAACCAAAAAATGAAAAAAAAAATTAATGAACACTAAAACAAAGTGGCAAATTACGATACCAATATTATCGCAAAATAAAAAGCCAAAAAGTTATGACAAAAGGAATTCAATACTAACCGCATTACAGATCTGCCTTGCAGGGCATGTTATTTATTCTTCAAAATATAAATTTTGGTATTTGAACAGTATTTCCGGCCTTATTTTACAATACACCATGCAAAGACCCCTAATGTATTAACATTCGCTGATGTTAGAATATCAAAATGGAGTCGCTTCTTTTCATTTAAGCATCTACTAGACGGTCTCTTCTGAGGTATATTTTAGGGTCTATAATTGAATTTGATGAAGTCTCACATCTCATCAGACGTAAAAAGTTTCGTGTTTTTAACAAGTTTTATTAAAAGGATGTTGTCATGGACGCCTATGCAGATGTCACAACAGAATTTCACCGTACTAGGTTCACGTCAAAACCTAGCTGAGGCAAAACCATTCCTGAATCCTCCTTCGAATTTGGGCCGTTTCCGCCTGCGATAGAGGCTACCTTTTTATGGATGAATAACAAATGTTTAAGATATCTGACTATTCACGTTTTGAAATAATGCGAGCTAAGTCATTTTTGGGATGTGTGTTGTTTTTTATGGGAAGAGGGGTGATAAGTTCTTGGCTTGTGGTCTTGTGCTTTTCAAGCACACGTGTAACTTCGACGAAAAAAATAAAAAACGCTTGTGCCTTGCTTGTGTTTTTGATACTAAATTGGAGAAGAAGTGTTGTTTTAAAAAATATCAAAAAGGATTTTTGTAGAAGTTTGTTTTGAATTTATAATTTGTGTCTAAAGATGAGCATTTATGGTAGGGATATAAAGTAAACGTTAATACTGTGGTGACACCTGCAATACATATAAGGTCTGCCGGAAAGCCCAGAGAAGTTGCCATTAGATGGAAGAACTGTTTTCACCAGCGTAACAGAGGTCGCATTAATGAAAACCCGTAACCATGTAATAGAGTACGGGTTCTTTTAGAAAAACTGAACTCAAATAGAAAACTTTTAGTATATTTTCGACGCTATCAAGCAATATTGAATTGGCAAGAAGTTTCATTTCATATATGCCACTATAATCGGTACAGTTATCTCATAATACTCGAATTCATTTAAATATCTGAAAGTTATATTTAATTCATAGCAATGTTGAATCTTACACATCACTTTCAATTTTTACTGTTACTAAGTGTTTTTATTACTGCGTAATTTGTCCATACTGCACAGTGTTTTTATTACCTATTGATATTGTAAAAATTATTCCAATTATTACTAAACACCTAAAACACAACTTATTGTATATGTTATAAATATAAAACAATGTATTAGGTGTTTAGTAATAATTGGAATAATTTTTACAATATCAATAGGTTTTGAGTGTTTTTAAATGTACTATGTTAAAGTTATGAACACCATGTTTTATATAAAAATGCAATAGTTTTATATACAACATTTTTCGATTAACACTGGGCCCTTTCCACGATAACTTGTGGTGCTTTTTATAAACATTATTTTAGGCTTTCCTGTATGCAACATTTCAGAAATATTTTTCTTTCAATTTGAAATTGAGTTTATAGAAAAAAAATACATATAACATCCATTTTTTTTCTCAAAATAAATCATCCTGATATGGCTTTTGTAGCACCCGTATCTGATATATAATAATGACATTTAAATAAAACTTATTGTTAATTTAATACTGGTAGAACAAATGCATCTGTATGCAGGATAACTTGAAGATAATAAAGTTCTCCCAATTGCATAATTTTGATTTTTCCAGAGCACGACTTCTCCATGATACGACTTCTTCAGCATCCGCCAGTAGGTGGCGATATATAGGAAACGCAAAAACGAAAGTGGAAGTAGGTTTAAAAATCTGGCAACAAAAAGCGCTGCAGCTATGCTTAGCGCTTTAAAAATGGGGAAGTTGTGTTCGTTTCTTTTACTTTCACACTTGCTGATAGTTTGGAACAAAACCACGATAACATATCACTTTGTATTTATCACCCGTCTCTCCATTTTCACAGTGTTTGCATATATCCCCGTAATATCCCACATTACACTATTTAACATTACAATTCAATTGAATTAAAAAAAATGATGCTAACCTGTTTAAACATGAACGGTTTATACTGATAAGATTAACCAAATCCAATCATAACCATTTTAGTATGAAAAACTAAATGTTTGTTGAACCTCCTTTAAATTATTATTTTCGAAAAAAAGTAAACATATTCACAATCAACAGCCAAAAATTTAGCCGACTGAAATTGAGTTTATGAGATAATTTCTTATTTTCATCCGAAAACACCAAGTACGTTTAGTATATAATAAAACATACACATAAAAATTTCTGATTGTTTTATAATTGTTGTATTTTTTTTGTCTAAACAATAGTGAAAACCAAATAGCGAGCCGATTATTCTTTTTAACACGATATAACCATGGTATAAATATTATTACACTCTCCTGCATACCTATTTCGATAAAGAACATACATCATACCATGGTTGGATCCAGAATTTTAAGTTAGAGGGGGCACATGTTTAAGGCATGCGGTCCGAGAGCTACCATGAGGCCCCCGTTCGGTCTAAGTCAAAGCCTTAGTTGGGGCTCAGGTGGCAAAGCCCCCAGAAATTCATTGATTCTAGAGATTTTAGGGTAAAAATTAAGTCCTAAAATTCGGACTCTTTTTCTTCTTGTGAATGTACTTTAATGTTATAAAGTTATTTACAATTTTTAAAGGTTTGTAGAATGTAGGCCTGAAATATGGTAGTCCCTTACCGTAAAACCTTCTGCCTTGCAAATATATTTGAAATTTTCTTACAACTGGCTGTAAATTTGCCAGTTTAAATTCAAATTCAATAAGACGACGTAAATGAAATTTTAAAAAAAATGAAACCATAATAAACGTGGAAGTATACCTAGTATAAAAAATTACTTAAGGTTGGGTGACTAATCACATTTGAAAGGGCGTAATTTTATTGCAATATCTTTGTACGTTACACCATTGAACACACATGTTTTGTTAATACTACACTGTTGAAATCAGTCTAATGAGTGTAGAGAAACCCATCATGTTTCCAAAAAATTGATAACTAGGACTCACATTCGTACGTTATCTTTGCCAGAAGGAGTATGTTATTACATAATTTTGACAATTTTAGGAAGGGCGCGCGCTGGGTGCCCCCCCCCCCCTTTAATATGTCACTGCGTCAATGTATATAATAACCTATTGGTAATAATCTTAAAGCTTGCTTTAATATCATCTCAATAAAATGTGCCCCGTTGTTGTCTTGCGGTTTTACATCAGTTATAAAGAAAAAAATCCAGTAAAATATAAAAAATGTCAAAAGAGCAATATGTAAACGGCATGTACGATGCACTGGTATTACATGTTAGTGACTGACCTTACTGCTGTCATCGTTTTCCAATATGGTGAAGACTTTAAGAGGATAAATTTTTCCGGTCGATAACTTGTAACAAAGATTTTTTTTTTCGATTGGTTTTCTGCGTTCTTGATATATAGAATTAGTAAATCATTTTTTGATAAGTCATTATTATTCTAATATGTGCTGTTTTGGTTTGCTTTGTTTCTTTTTCATTTGCAGTTATGGTCTATTCAGTCAATATTTATTTTATAAAGAATGTATAATTGTGACATTACTTACAAGTTGTCTCATTTAAACATCGGTGCTACAATTGCTGTCGTTAAAATCCATCTTAGCATACCAAAAACAATCACAAACAATCTTAAACTAGTACAAAATTCAAGTAAATTCAAGCAAAAATGCAAATGGTATGTAAATTCGATGTGTTAATCTGAGGAAAACGTAAAGCAATATACCTTTGCAAAATGGAAGTATAAAGTTGTTTAAGCATTTTGTACAATATCCAGTATCTTTATTACAGGCTGATCCATTTACACATTGACCACAAACTTCAGTACACGAACTACTGTAAAATCCATCCCTGCATTCTTCAATAAAATTTGATATAGAAAAATTAAAATCAAACAGTTTATTTTTCGCCAACCGCCAGTGGCGTAGCGTACTATAAGGCAAAAAGGCAATTTTGTAAAGCAAAATTTAAAATTTGTGTACAATTTTAAATTTAAAACAAAGTTGACATTAACTTTGATTAGTTAAAAAATTATAAAACAAATCGAAAGCAGTAATTGTCATACTTGCACAGGGTCGGTTCTTTAATTAGCATTAGAATTATACTTCCGATTTAATTTCTTTTAAACTCGAGGGAAAATGCAAAAAATTAACGATTTTTTTTATCCAAAAACTAAATCCTTGGAGAATGAAACTCCGATTGACAGTCAACCAGTTACCCAGAGTGCTGGGCCCTCCGAATCTATCAAGATTACAACCCCATACAAAGACCCGTACTCTCTGAAGCCGTTATCCATGACTGATACAGAGAAAGTCGAGTTTCTAACAGCAAAATGGGAACCCTTTGATGTTTCATTCCCGGCCAAGTATGTATATATTTAGTATATTTATGTTAAAATTCACACACACTTAGTTTATAACTTAACTTTTGACATCAAACGTAAACTGTACATTATCAAAATGGGCGGATCCAGATATTTTTCATGGGAAGGGGTGACTATCCAGACATAAAACAGTTTTATAAGAAAAGAGGTAGAGTCCTCAACTTCATCTCCCCACTAAATCCGCTCATAGATTTTAACATCGGGAACAATGTCCGTTGTTTAAAAATAATATATTAGATAGGCTTATGATTAATCAAGAATATTTAAAATATCCGTATTCAAAAAGGAAGATATGTAATGGTTCATTTTTGTTTGTTTGCATGTTTCTTAGGCCGAAATTATATGGGGGTTTTTCCAGGAGGTGTAATCTAATATTAGATTATTTTGAATTTCATAATTAGTACTAAATGAATAGAACAAGTACCGGAAATGTGAATTACAAGCAAATTATAATAACCAAAAATTGTTTTCAATACACCGTCTGATTATGTATATAATAGAAGATGAACATGAATCGTAAAATTTTAAACGGGGTATTTTTTTTCTAGGCAAATTGGCAGTTCCATGAGACGACTAAATAAAGATGTTCTCATTCAGAACTCTTGGATGAGGTATTCAGTTTCTGTAGACGCCGTTTACTGTGCGCCTTGCTTTCTTTTTTCCAATGATCCTAAAGAAAAAACGTTTAGTAGAACACCTGTATCTGACTGGAAAAATTTTGGTTCGTTGATATTAAGGCACACTCGATATGGATCACCCCATAATCACTGTATGTCCTTGGCAGATCACTTCCTGGCAACCGAACTCCAACAAAAAAAGAGCAACATAGACCAGATCTCTTCAAAACACCACGAAACTGTCCAGAAAAACAGAGGAATCCTCCGGAAAATAATGAGGGCTATCGCTTTGTGTGGATCGCAAAACATTCCACTTCGAGGGCATACCCAGGACGACAGTAATTTTTACGCGATTTTGACATTCTCGGCACTAGACGACAAAGACCTAGCAGAACATCTAAGCAATCCCTCCACTGTTATGAAATATACTAGTCCCGATATTCAAAATGAAATTGTCATTCACCTTGGGCAACAGATTAGAAGTAAAGTTGTGAATGAATGCAACTCTGTTAAATGCTTTTCTTTAATTGCAGATGAAGCAACAGACAGGTCCACTGCTGAACAAGTAGCTATCTGCGTTCGGTTTTATTATGAAAATGTCATGAGGGAGGAATTTCTTGGATTTGTTAAAGCGGAGTCTACAACAGGAGAAGCCCTTGCAGAATTATTTCTTAGGGCACTGCGAGAGTTTGGAATAAGCGTAGAAAATATGGTAGGTCAGGGATATGATGGCGCGTCAAACATGAGAGGCTGTCGCAAAGGAGTTCAAGCTAGAATTCGAGAACTACATCCAGAGGCAATTTATGTTCACTGTCATGCGCACTGCTTAAACTTGGCCATTATACATGCATCGAATGAAATGATGATAAGAAACATGATGGACACGGTGCAAGAAATAAACTTTGCATTTTCGTATTCTGCAAAACGTACACACCAATTCCGAACTAGCTTAGAGGCAACACCACATGAGCTTGAGAAGCGGACAAAGTTGAGGGAGCTATGTGAGACTCGCTGGTCAGCTAGAGGTGATGCTCTTTACACGTTCCTAGCTAGCTTTGACGTGGTCGTTGATGCTTTATCCAATCTCATCGACGAAGGAGACACGAAAGCCCAATCCCACTTGAACAACATGCTTTCGTTTCCTTTTATCATTTGTCTGGTTACGGCAGAACATCTCATCCAGAGCACAACACAGTTGTCGAAGTTGTTGCAGTTGAAATCCATTGATCTGGTCGAAGCAGTTAAGGAGGCTAATGTTGTCAAAGAGCTCCTACAATCTGAAAGGAATGATGATACCGTGTGGGATTAGTTGTATGCGAAGGCTGAAGCTATTGCTAATAAGCATGATGTAGTAATACAGAGTCCACGTAATGCCCAAAGGCAGCGACACAGGGTTAATGTCCCAGCAGATAATGTTCCCCAGTACTATAAACGGGCTGTGTTTTATCCGTTCCTTGACCACTTGGTTGCGGAAATCACTGATCGCCTTCTTGTGCCAGAGAATAGATTTCATGCACAGGCACTGATCCCTTCCAGACTTCAAGAACTCACAAACCAAAAACAAGCTGATATTGCTCAACATTACGCTGTCCATCTTCCGCACTTTAACCAACTGGATGAAGAAATCAAAAGATGGAAAACCAGATGGCAGATGACTGATGTTAAGCCTGATAACCTTTCAACCACCCTTGAACATACCAATCCTGTCCTCTTTCCAAACATCTATAAAGTTTTGCTCATCCTCATTACAATGCCCGTTTCCACAGCTTCTGCTGAACGCTCATTCAGTGCTATGAAGAGAATAAAGTCGTATTTACGGGCCACTATGGGACAGGAGAGGTTTTCTGGCCTTGCGCTGATGCATGTCCACAAAACTTTCAATTTTGATTACGACGAAGCCATCAGAACCTTTATTGACGCTAAAAAGCGCCGAATGATATTACAGTAAACATATGTAATATCAATCGACTTTTTTTTTTGCATGCATGCGATTGCTGTAAACTGTGTCTGGAACCCACGAAAAGCTAACCAAGAAGTTTTTTTATCACTAAAAACATATTACTCCTAGAAATATATGTACATGTGGCGTATCAGTTATGACTTATAAAGAAGTTGATATAGGTTGTTGGTTTTGTTTACAAAAACATGCAGAGTATGGTTAATGATACGGTGTATATTTCAATAACGAAACATATAAGTTTAGTTTGCTTTTATTTCGAAATGAATGTAGTGATTGATAATAGAAAATAAAATATTTTAAATATACATAATATTCCGTAAAAACACTCATTACTAATTTGTTGAAACTAACAATTTTTTACTCTCAAAAGTGGTATTTTTGCGTCCTTTTTAAAAAAATTTCTAGGGGGAGGCCCCCCTAACCCCCCCGGCGGGAGGGGGGTACCCCCTCCCGCACCTACCCCCTTCCGCGCTTCGCGCGTCAGTGAAGCCTTGGGCTACAATTTTTGCCTACACTTATATTTGGGTCACGCTACGCCGCTGACCGCCTAAGTTGTAAAATGGTAATTAAATGGTTATGACATATGTGACCAAAGCTGGAATTGTCTGTATTTTTATAATTCTCTTATAAGTTTTTATAACTGAACACTTTTTGGGAGTTGATTTTAATCAACTCTCCCACGCAGTTACTCTGGCAAACCGAAAGTGAAACAGTGTTTGGACCTAAGCACAAATCATCACCGCTGACAAGACGTAGATCTTGAAAATAATAATAAATAAATTCAGTGTACTGAATGCTGTACCGTTGTTTTTCAAAAGAAACGTATTTATAAATACCTTAAAATAGTCAGATTTAATATGGTACGAACATTTTTTTTGTAGTTGCATGTATTCCTACACCAGAGTTTAATATAGTCTCGTTCAACCAGATGCTCGGCTGTCTCCGTAAATCTCCGAAAAACAGAGAGTCTCTCTTGGTAGTCTGAGATGAACGGTGACAGCCGAGCGTCTGATTGAACGAGACTAGAGTTCAATATTGCTGGGATCCAGAGGTGTACAATTTTCAGATCTTCAAATCTTTCTTACAATCTTTAAGTATTACACAACATGATTCATATGGAGTTTTCTCGAAACTCTTGTTGAAAAAATTCGAGAATTTATATAATAAAAGTGTGCGTAGTTCATATACAGATTAGAAACTACTTGCCAGGCAAAATAACATATCGTTGATTTTAAAATTGATAATAATCAATAAAATCAACTCCTAACAGTACTTCAGTACTTTGAATTTTTATGTTAATGCATTTGTCATTTTAAATGAGGCTTGTGGCAATAGATTATTATGTTTTTTAATTTTGACATTACCCATATTCTTTTTTTTTACGATATGAAATCAATAAAAAAACTTCTTGGGGCTATATTACGAAGTTATTTACTATAAGCTGCATCGCTTTGTTTTTGGTTTTGCTTCAAGGTTCATATCAAACAGTTCCTGATTGTGTATATGCTTTTGTTAGAGTAATGTATCATATAAGAGATAATGGTTAAATCCGTTTATATGGTTAAACAAAAATAACTAAATACATGTATGTAATCATGGATTGGTAACGAAACATAGCGCTTCTTTCATAAGCATGCATCGGTAGCAAATATCTATAACATAAAATCAAATTTTCTCGTAGAGCGTTATAAGTAACAAGAATATATATGTTTAAAGAGTGATGAATCTTTATCCATAAATGAAGGCATTTTGCCATTAAACTTTTATATGCCTGCACCAGAGTTAGTGCTTACACCTTTGGTACGCAGTTTTTTAACGCACAGCGCACGACACACAACAACTTACAAAAGGTCAGTTGAGTGACTCAGATGACCTAACAATACTACAACAACAATGCTTTTGGCCGCAAAATCAAACGTCCTTTAGAAGTACCTCTCAACGTATGGGGAGGGACATTTTTATCTTCAAGCGTATCGTCTATAAAATTAAGTGGGAATTTCCATGGATGCAGAAAATGACGACTAATAAACATGTTTGTGTGTTTTACCTGGGTTTGCTTTATATATGATTTACATGAATTTTGTTCAGCGTGAATTAAACAGTAATTTTATCTAAAAGAGGCATATCAGCAAGAAAATGACAATTTCAGATCAATTTCAGACGCACTATTGTAATCTTAGACCATTACAGGGATTCTAATTATAGCCATTTCTGTAAAATCAGACAAAACAAATCAGAGAGGGCTACACTGGTGCAGTTAGATTAAATGTTATGTGTTTAATGTACGTATTAATGTAAGACGTTGTTACGCTAACACCGTTATTAAGGTGTCAAACAATACTCAGCTCCTTATGTTAATCTTTACAATTTGGATTCTTACAGTATTTCACTCTTACCCTCACACCTCTCCCCCTGCCAGTGATTCTGACACTCATTAGGACAGGAACCATTCCCTTTGTCACACACGTCATTGTTTTTACAGTGACCACATGGAGTGTTACAATGCCATAGTAGTGATCGAAACAAACTAAAACAAATACATGTAATACTATTAATTGCTGATATACAACCGAATACATAAAGTGATAATAAAAAGACAACCAAAAATAAAAAAATCAAAAGTAATTAAATAAATATACAATTTAACATTTATCCAGAAAAGACTCTTTTTTTGGTTTTCAAATAACTCGATTATTTGCTTGCTTCTCTGTAAAAAGGTGCCTATTGGTTTAGATTTTTCGATATCGGAATCTATATAAACAATAATTTAATCTAAAAGAGGCATATCAGCTAGAAAAGGACATTTTCAGACCAATTTCAGCCGCACTAAAATATTCTTAGAACATTCAAGATTCTAATTGTAGCCATCTCCGTAAAATCAGATAAAACAAATCACAGAGGGCTACACTTGTGCAGTTACATGAAATGTAATGCGTTAAATGTACGTATTAATGTAAGTCGGTGTTAGGCTAACACCGTTATGAAAGTGTCAAGCCATACACAACTCCGTGTATGTCTCTTTACAATCTGGATTATTACAGTATTTCACTCTTACCGTCACACCTCACCCCCTGCCAATGATTCTGACACCCATTAGGACAGGAACCAGTCTCTTTGTCACACACACCATTGTTTTTACAGTGTCCACATGGAGTTTTACAGTCAATGCCGTAGTTGTGATCGGAGCAAACTAAAACAAATACATGTTATAAAATTTTATTGCTGATAAACAACCGATGGCATATACATATTAAAAGTTATTGAATAAATAAAGAATTTAAAATTTATCCAAAAGAATAGTTTTTATTTTGTTCAGATTGCTCAATTATTTGATTGATATTAAATCCTTAAAAAAGGTGCAAATGACTCTAGATTTTTCGATCACGGAATCTCACTGAAAAGCGTGTCGTGTGCGGTATACTAAAACACATATACAACATTACAAAAATATTATGAAATAATTGGAACAGTTGACATAGATTAAATGAAATATGGATACATACTATCGCAGAAAGTTCCACTCCAGCGATAAGCACATCCGTTATCACACATCCCCGTCAACTTATTACAAGGTGCATCATCTTTACAATGACCAGGACAGTCTACACATGATTTGTTTGATATGAAATTTCCATTAGGGCATACTGTAATATATAAACATCAATTTACAAAGCAAATATCTAATAAAGTGTCAACTGTATTAAATGATTTGCATAAATTTTTACACCTTGTTATACATACCCCCCTCCTTTTAACCCTAAACATTTCGATATTTGTAAAATTCGAGTGAGATTGAAGTAACAACTGAGTGGGATATTAGGTCAAAAGTAATATGTCATGATTTGTTTCTTTATGGAAAAAGTGGTACATATATATATATATATATATATATATATATATATATATATATATATATATATATATATATATATATATATATATATATATATATATATATATATATATATATATACATGTACGGTATTACTATTCCGAAATAACTAGCTGCGCAAAATAAATATTAAAAAAAATATATCACGATTTTTTGTAAAAGGTTTGCAAAAGACACTTTTAAAAAAAAAGAATTGGTATAATTTTATTTATAGATAGTTTATAGATAGTGTGTATATTCTATCTTTAGAAATATTTTGTAACTGATTTCCGAGTGCTGTATATGTGGCATTGACGTTGTTAAATTTTTTTTTAATACCTTAGACTAATACTATGGTATTGTGGTTTCCATTATCGCGATTAATAATCGTTGCAAACAAATTAATAACAGGTAAAATTTAAAAAAATCAAAGTCGATGTAAAAAAGTTGGCTTATAAAGGATAAGATATATTTCAATTTGATTTGGTACACATTTTGTCTCCAAATTGTGAATATCAAAGATTTATTTATGTAACATATAACGCACTCAAGATTATGAAATTAAAAAAATACCAATGCAGTCAATTGTGAGAGCGTTTGGATCAGAGCATCCATGAATACAGGATCCATTAAATGCGTCACAGTGATGGTTTTTACATTTATCTGAACACAGTAGTTCGCAGCTGGGTGAATATCTAATGGAGTCACAACCTACAAATGTAAACAGTTTAATATTAATATTTTTGAAAATGAAGGTGAAAATGAAAATCAAGTTCTAATATCGACTCATATTGATTCATTGCTTGCATTTTCCGTTTATTATGCATAGTAGCTTTTAGAGATTTTATCAACAAAAATGACCTTTATTATTTTTTTAAAATTTTAATTCTAATACAAATTTTGGTAGTTCTAAAGTATTGTTTGGAAGTAGCAATGGTGTTGTTAACTTCAAAAAAATTCGAACAAACGAAATTTAACGAAACTGAACCAAACAATAAAAAATAAGGGAAAGCCAAAAGCAGACAAAATCACAGTCTTGTGACAAGTGGGCATATCAACATGTTGGACTGGTATCGAAGTCGTATACTACAAGTTCTCAACATGTGTCTTGTAACATAATGGGTTTTAAAGTCCACGACAGTGCTAAAAAGGATTTGTTTTACATTCTTATACTCTTAAGAGGACATGGTCTCGATTATGTATTTGCTTCGGAAGCTTTAGTAATATTTTTTTTAGTGATCAACACGATTGATTCGTGTAGAGCAGCATTATAAAGAGTTTAAATTGTGCCTTTAGTGTTGTTTACAAACACTTAGAAGTTTATTTGATAGTTATTGAAATTAAACCTTTTGAATACAATGTGTTCATCACATAATACACAAAAAGTATGATCTACATATGTATTAGTATATATGTATTGATTCAATTGGTTAAGATGTCAACAATGATCGTAAACATGAGGGCTGCTCGAATGTTCTAAAAGTGTAATGGTCAGTTTACAAGAAGTACATTGCTCTATAATGCATGTATATATTGGGTCAAAGTTAAAGCTGACTTTGATCCCAAAAAAATGTCTAATTACGTAATAAGTGAGTGAGCAATGATTTCACTACACATATATTGTTACGATCAACAACTGTGCTTTTATAATGCATTTCACAATCTTGATCGTTTTTAAGTTTTTGTAATAGATTTTTGAGTCTCTTGGCCACAAATTAAAGAGGATTGCCATGATATCATACGAAGGTCTCCAGAGTACACACGTTTGTTCTTACATCTATCTAGAATTGTTGTTCAATAATTAGATATAAATGATTGAATATTTTAAGGGCAACCCGTATAGAATCCTTAAGGGGACACAAATCGGTGTTTTAATTATTGAAATCAGTTAACATCATTTATGCAGGCATTTTTTCCATTTACAATGTTTAACGGAATATGTTTCCTTCTCTAGAGAAATTAGGTCAAAATTTAAGGACTCTAACCCCCCCACCCCCCCTCCCCCCAAAAAAAACCTAAAAAAAAAAAACTGTTATAACGTCATAAATGGGAGTGCCAATATCTGTTGTTGTCTTTTCAAACAAATGTTATTACGGTCATCAGCTTTTGTTTTTTACATACCAATATCTTGATCGTTTAATATTTATTGGAAATAGAACTTTCGAGTCTCTTTGACCCTTATTAAAAGGGTCATCCCCTTTTTCATTTTGGTGGAAAGAACTTTTAATACTCTACCACTTTTGTTATCTATGTCTTAACAAAATATCAACTTAAGAAAGTACAGATAAAAACGCATGATAGTTTTGATTAAAAGTCAATAACAAGTGTTCGTGCCAAGGCGAACTCAAAGAAATGGCATCAGTTACGTAAAACAACTAAACAGTGCATATCTTCAATCTATAGTCTACCTTTCATGAACATTTCAAAGTCATATCTCGGAAAATTTTTATGATCAGTTGTGTACAAAATAGGTCATAAAAATTACAATATCGGAAGTGATGTCAACAAAAATTTCATCAACATATAAAGTTCAGATCAATTTTAATATTTTGTGGAAAAAGTTTTGAGAACGTTTGAAATGTTTCCGAGAGGTCGCGTGCACAGAATTTGAGAAAAAAAAATAAAACAGTGCGAAAATAGTAAGGTCTACCGCTTTGAACGGAAGACTTAAACTAGATACGATGTTTACAAATATAATAAACAGTACGAAAGCAAAAAAAATCCAAATTGGAAATGGAAGACCTTAGAAATGAAATATATTTTGTGCATATTGTTATGTATGTGAGTGTATGGTTCTAGATGTGTGTATCTGATATGTACAATTATGCAATACAATGTTTATAAAGTAAGACTTAAATAATACACATAATTCACTACAAGCTTGTTATATTTAAAAAGTTAATGTGTTATACCCCCTTATCCTATATATGATGAACAACTTTAAGGATCAAACACAAAAAAAAGATATGAAAAAATAAAGATTTTAGCATTTATGCGAAACTGACCCATGACTTTAACTTCACATATTTCTATCCCAGTATACAAAATGGTATCATTTGGACAGATAGATGTATATTCCGGTGGCCGTGTGTTAACAAATGCGATCCCTCGTGTTACGTTGTTGACTGTTACATTCATAACAGACGTTGGACATCCAGACTTGGGATCCTGATGATATACAAGATGGCTGGGATCTTGCAGTGGATTAAAATCCTGCCGGGCATACGTGTACACAGAAAATCCAGCTGATCTTGCATATTCTTGGAAGTAAATGGTTATTGTTGATGTTAACAAACAAGAACAAGTAAATACTTTATTAACTAATGCTTAAGATAAATAAGGTTGAAACTCATAGAACACATACGACTAAACAAATGTAATAAAATCAAATAAAATTGTTTTATTTTAGCTTTGAATACTTGTTATTTTTTATTTGAATTGAATTTTAACCTATGCTAAACTCGTATAACAATGAAAGAAAATAAATTTATTTCTTAGTATTTGATTCTCGACGACTAAAATCAGAATATAAGGCCCATTTTTCATAGAATGACGTAAAGATGTACAAAATTGAAACGCAATCACAAGCGGACTCACACTTGATGCGGGTCGTTTTTTTTTTAGGTTCAGCAAGTAATGTTTTACGATATAGGCATATTTAAGGAAAAATAAACAAGTTAAAAAATATACCGAGGTGTGAACTTAATTAATGCATGAACAAATATTCTAAAAAGCCCTAAGCTCGGAGGGCTACACATAAGATAAGCGTGTGTGGCAATGATTGTACTTTGATTAAAAAGGTCAATTAAGAAAACAAAACGGCAATTTTAAAAGTTTATTATTAACTTGGTTGGTCTCGTAATAAAATCATGTGTTGTCCAAAGGGCTTTTTTGAAAAAAAAATTGATCATGTACTAACCAAGTTTATATATATATATATATATATATATATATATATATATATATATATATATATATATATATATATATATATATATATATATATATATATATATATATATATATATATATATATATATATATATCCTGTTGAACTTTTTAAAATTCTTATATGTACGAGATTGGCAAATTGTTCAGAACGTACACAATTACCGAAATTTTATGTTTACAATAATCCAAGCGTAAAGCGATAGACGCGTGCGATTATCATTGTGACGTTATGAAAAAGTTTACACAGAATTGAATGTGCTTGCTATTCTGGAGGTTTATGTAAAGAAACATAATTGCAAATGCAAACATAACGAATTGAACGCTATCGTTCCTCTGAAGGTTGATATAAGGAAGAATATTTGCAAATGTATATATATGAATTTGTTTATGAGGCTTTACAACTAATATCAAAATAATCTTTGTAAACTCACTGTCAGATCTGAAATATATTTCAAGATATGCTACGTTGAATTGTTTTTGTAACCACACCTTCCACCATATAGAAGTATTACGGTTTCCTTCAACATCTGTTATAGCACAGGAGTTTGATTTGTAGTCCTGTGATGGATTGCCATCTATAGCTTTATTGGCGTACCAGGCTAATCGATCAGGATCTGCACCCATGGCGGCATTTCCTTTGAGTCCTTGTTCGAAAACTAGATTAACTGAAACAGCAAAATATTCATATCAAAAAACATGCTTCAACTATATATATATATACCTGCATGTACTAATCAAAGTCTGTAATGCAGAAAAAAAATAAAGATAGTTATTGACTTCGTTTTGATTAGGTCCATGAAAATTCTATAGTTAATATAACATTCGGTATAAATGCATTTTGATGTTGTATGATGTAATGGGTAAAGACATTGCATTTTGCTTACACATTTGCACTGCACATTACATGAAAATATTAATATTTAATATATGTCTGTGAATATGTTATGTAAAATTAAAACGAATGTTGTTATACATTTATACAACCGTGAATAGTTTCCGAGCTATCTGGTGAATAGTCATCAAAACTATTCACCGGAGCCATTCGATTTCCTTCATTTTTAAACTTGGAACTCCTCTTATGTAAATCGAGTCGCTACGTTAAATTAAAAATATGATTACTCTAATCGTTTACCATTAAGAAAATTTATATATCACATATAAAGTTTTCGGTATAAAAAAATATTTACTGACTATTCAGACGATAGCAAGATTATTGTCCCTTTCGAGAGCAACAATTATATAAATCATGATTAACAAGTAAACAAATAAATATGACATTTTGACAAATCAATGAAAGAATAATAAAATATATTCATTTTTAAACACACTTTGATTTAAAAAATTGTAAAGCTTACAAAAACATGACGCTCCTGTGACCATAAGCTGCAGAAGTACAACCTCTACTTTTATATACGATCTCATCCTTTGTCAAAATGTATGCGGTATGAGGAAAGTGTTCATGTTTTACTTCCGGGTTGTGTCACTATTGGACCTGATTGCATAAAATTAACGCTATCAATACTGCTGATAACAGCACGAGGCAGAAAGGACCATCTTCATAATAATAGACTCATGAAAAATACCTAAAAGTATCACGGTCTATATTTGATTTAAAGGAGCATGGTCAAGATTTAAGTCAAACATTTTTTTCCCCGAATTTTATGTCTACAATGCTTAAGAAGAGCATTTGAAAGGCAACCAGAATTTGAGTGCTCTGTTTTGAATTATAAGCGAGTTATATAGCTTATCATTATTTGCAATATTAATAAAACTTTTGTGTACATTTTGAATGCTGAAGTGAAAATTTAAGTTTTTGTCCTTAAGTGAATGTGTTATACGCAAGGAACTAAGGAACTGTTTATTTAAGATAAACATGATTTTAAACAGAGAAACTCAGGTTGAAAAAAAAAAAATTTAACTGGCATATTGAACGGAAGTAAACAAAAACAGGACATGATCCTTCTTTACATTTCAAAGAATTATGAGCCCTTTATCTTGTTTATAAATCTACTACTGACTCTAAAATTTAGAAATACATTCCTTAAGCATTGTAAATGGAAAAAAAAAGAAAAAAAGGATTAAACCAAAATCGTGACCTGCCCCTATAAACAAGGGAATTAAAACGCGATTCCCCTTTCATGTGTACACTCATTGAAAAAACCACAAATTCTAAGCACCATCTGCTCTTTCAGAGTACTTACAATGTCAGTTCCAAGTTTATGAATAGTCTTTGACGGGATAAAAAAAACTGATGATCTAGGACAGAAATGTATAAAAAAAACTAATTAATAGATACTTCACAGTTTTACGAACCAAGCCACTGTAGATAGCAAGGTTCATAACAATTACTCATTTCACAATCAAAATGAAATGTACGAAACTGACTAACTGGGACATGTTTAACTCGATGGCTGTACTTTCCTTGCAAGCGTGTTGTTACAAATGAACAACATGATAAAATGGTAAGAATGATTAAAATTCGGTAACAACAAATTCAGAATCTACAGCGTTGTCCGTTAAACTAGAGACAATACAAGTTAATTGTACTTAACTTACTGATAAAAAATTGAAAGCAGTTTTCTTATTTAAATCAAAATTTATAAAAAAAAAAAAAAAAGAGGTTTCAGTAGTACCTATATTAGTCATATAAATTTAAAGGTATTTATTCATTTATTAAATATAGATTTGAATTAAATTAAAGACAACTATATTTACGTTTTACGAGCTATACTGTTTGGATAACGGCATTCCACAAACGCCATTCAAAAACTAAAGACTTCTGTAAACATCGATAATAAAAGTGTTCTGCAAACAACCTGATTTATTGCGAAATGTTTGGTCACGGAGTTTCCGGCCAATGGATATCGTTTCTGTACAGTGTCGATTGGTCTACAAAACGTACAAGTCACAGGGATATATTTGCAAAAGGATATTACCTGAATTTGATTTGTTGAATTGAAATAAAGACAAGTACATATTTGATAACGAAAAGACTAATTCATGGTCACACGAGATAAAGCCCCCTTTTTTGTAACACATTTCTGTGTAAGCTTGTGATGTTTTAAATTTTGATATGTTAATTTTAAAACGTACTGTTTGTTTGTGAAATGTGTCCGCAATCCTTTTATCTTGCACTCCATTAAATTCATCAAACGAATATTCAAGCACCAAACAAGGAGTCTTGATGGCGCAGACCAATTACATCCTGGTATCTGTGTCTTAAGACGTTGACGCACAGTGCATGTATTTGAATCCAGGGTAGAAGACTAAGATTATTTTAAAAATCTTCCGGGTCGGTGTTATAATTATACTGTCCTTGAGCAACTGATAAGCTATGCAGATTTTTTAAAACCAATTTGGAACGAATAAGAAATGAGTAAGTTATTTACAAGGATCGACCGCCGTTGCTTCACCAAAAAGTACTAAAATATAGAATAAAAAAGGAATCGTGAACATCAAATTCGACGTCTTGTACATGTTGATATTCAGATAATGTTTAACAGAAACACATTTACCGAATGTGAATTCGCTCAACAAACGCCACTGATCGTGTTCAAAAATAAATTGTCCACAAGTAAAAGGCACAAAAGAGCAAAGGAAATGTTGCTATGCTTGGTTAAAATTTCAAGGGGTCTTCAAATTGAAATGCAATCATGAAAATGGAAGGAAGATGTGCTCTTCACCTTTTATTGCTGGCAAAGTTGACACGTTTTACCTTCCTCGTGTTCTTTGCCAAATCAATGTAGAAATAATGTGGAAGTTTTCATTTAAACGTTCAATAGGCTGTACTTCTGTCACTCAAATAAAATTTTATTTATATTTTAGAATGAATAAAAAAACCTAAATGGTTTACACTCATTCAACAAATGCAGTACGCTCTTACGGCTACACAACTCCCTCAATTAATGTTTGGTCTTCACCACTTTGAATTGTTAACAGTTACATGATTGTACAATGTATGTATAGAATGCTAATGTCGTTGGAAACTTTTTTGGTTTTTTTTCGTGTATGTATTATGCTTTTCAAACGAGTAAACAACAATTTCAATGAAACGAGAGACAATTGTAAATAAGTTTTGACCTTTTTGTAGATAAAATTTCTTTTTTTTTTACAACCTTTTCGAAAAGATGTTGTAAATGTTACGAAAGTGAGATTAGAAAGTCATCATTTTATTATTTATCAATATGGGGCTATATATAAAACAAAAGTATTTCGGTATGATGAGTATATGGGTTAGCCAAGAAATTCAACGTCAAACCTACCTGTACATGTACATGTACAATAACATGTGGAGATAAATCATTATTTATCAAATCATGTACTGACTTTGTTCAGATATATGTTGGGATGTTTAAATTTTAGTAGGACGAGGCAAACTTAATAAGTGGTTTTATTTTTTGAAAACGACGTTGGCGTTTCCGATTAGTATATCGTATCTGCAGGCGATTCATTATTTTTTCTTTTAAATAATACTTTACGTTAAAAGGTATATCCTTTTAACTACTTTTAGAATCGGTAAGACAACAAAGTAGTGCCTTTAAGCAAAATATTTCCAATACTTTAAGAGTGTATATACATTTTAAATTAGAATGCATGACACATGTCAGAAAAGAAGATTTGCAATCTTAAAAGCAAGTGTCAAAATTGAATTATCATTTGAAGGAAAGAATTGGAATTGTTTGATGTTCACCCTTTCAAATACAGATGCGTTTTGTCGGCAAAAAATGTGACTTTACACCACAAATCTAATTAAATACATCCTCAGTAACTATTGAAATCGTTGTAAAAATCTAAATAAACTTGTAAATATAAGAAATATATATATTTACTAGCTTCAACAAAACATATAAATGTCTTTTTAACGTCTTTGATTATTTTATGTAAAATTACAACGAATGCTATTTTACATATATACTAGTAGTTTCCGTGCTATCTGGTGAAAAGTCATCAAAACAGTTTACGATCGATTCCCCTCATTTTAAACTTGGAACACCTCTATAAATGTAAATTAAGTCTCTAAGCTAAATCTTGAAACCGATAACTTAAATTGGTTAACATTATGAAAATCTACATATTTTCCAGAAGAAAATAGGTTTTGTTCGGTAAATAAAAATACCTAATTGTTGACTATTCAGACGATAGCAAGCTTATTTTACCTTTCGACAGCAACAAGTTTACAAATTAAAATGACATTTTGACAAATCGATTAGAAATTATATATTTTTAAACACCCACTATGATTAAAAGTTTACTAAAACATGACGTTCCTGTAACCATAAGCTGTAGAAGAACAAACTCTTCTCTCACATATGACCACATACTTTGTCAAAGTGTATGCGGTATTAGGAAAATCCTCACCCCACCTCTCTGGAATGGGAAATGACATGTTTTTGTATAGATTGCATCAGGCATTGCATGCATTTTTGAATGATTCAAGTGTCAAAGTGTCACCTAGAGTTGGGAAAAATGGACCATTGCTGCGCAATGACCAATTGTTGGGTCATAGATTATTTGTTCATAGACTATTGAAGGTATATGATATTGTAACTTCACACCTAGTAAAATTTTGTTGAATTGTTTCGGTCACATGATTAAGTATCATATTTTGCATCTATTACAATTTTTTGTGGCAATTTATATCATTTTATTGTGGCATAATTGCCATTTTGATTTTATTTTTTACAACTCGTTATTTTTTATATGGTATTTATGTAAATTTTTTCTCATATTGACTTTATCTTTTATTGGGTCCAAGCTAATTAAACGGTTGAGGGATTGCCCTACTGGTGGTGCAGCCTATGCTTTGGCAAAGTCTCATGGCGTCTATTTAACTCACTAGTAGTGCTTAACTGTTTCCCATTGGACATTGTATTTGCATTTTAATCTATACTAGGTGATCAAGCAGGTGAGCATCTGTTCCCAAGGCTCACCATTCTTGCTTATATTGTTTGGGGATGCCCAACAAGGCGTTAATTGATGCCTGGTTCCCTAACTGTAAGCAGCAGTGGCCAATAAAATCATGATAAGGTTATGTTTATATTGTTATTCTTATTACTCCTATGCTTAGGCATCTTCGAAACTAGGATTTAACCAACCAAGGTTAAATCCATTTATCGAAGGGCCAATAAGCTTGTTTCGAGATTCAAATGGTTCTTGCCCTGAATTTAGTATTTTAAGTGTCCTCAGGTTCTTTGGCCTTTTCGGATATTAGTAACCTCAACCAAATCTGTGACGTCATACGCAAGTTCGTCAGTCTTCTCGAAAAAAAAATCACAACTCCCTCCAAAACCCGTCACTTTTTTCTCCATATAATCAACATGTTAAACCTTTTGCTATACCAAGTTCCGCTACTCTCTCGTGTTTTTCTTGATATAATTTCAGAGAAACATTCTTTATTTTTCCATCTGATCTTCCACCAACCCAATCGTCACGGCTGTAAACAAGTTTACAAGGAATGGGAGCAATCCAGTCGTCTATATGGTTCACCAGTAGTGCTCAACTGTTTCCTTTTTGACATTGTATTTGCATTTTAATCTATACTAAGTGATCAAGCAGGTGAGAATCTGTTCCCAAGGCTCACCATTCTTGCTTGTATTGTTTGTGGATGCCAAACAGGACAATAATTGATGCCTGGCTCCCTTACTGTAAGCAGCCGTGACCTAAATCGCCAATAAAATCATGATGAAGTAATGTTTGTATTATTATTTTTGTTATTCCTATGCTTAGGCATCTTTGATTAAAGGTTGCTATTGCAATGAAAGGTTTTCAACATACAAACGACAAAACAAACAAACAAAAATGATATAAAACAAAAAATGCTAGAAGCTTTCGCTTTACCATGCGTCTAAATAGAGAACCCTGTTTTTCAAATATCTTGGGGTTTTTTTTGGCTTTTTTTTTTTTTAAAGTTGTTATGATTTTTTCTCTTATGATTTCGGCGTTTTGAAAACAAGAATAATCATTCTGAATAATAATTGATTGCTGATTTAACATTGCTGTTTATTACATAAATTCACATTTGGGAAAGGCAAATCGTTTGGAATCAACAAAACAACGGTTTTTGTTATAGCTCACCTGCGCTGAAAGGTCAATTAAGCTTAACTGATTACATTTTGTCTGTCGTGGGTCAGACCGTCTGTCTATCTTTCCGTAATTTTTCCCCCTTTTTAAACATCTTCTTCAGAACGACTTTAACCAAACTAAGCACAAAACACCCTTAGACAAAGTTGTGTAGGGTGGAGCCACATTGGGGATCCATTTTTGCAAAGGAAACATTTAAAATTACAAAAACAGAAATGTTATTATATATGGTCTACTAATATGCAAAACTTTTGACAAATTGCTGATTCTATTAAATTGATTTTTTTTTACAAAATTTATTGACAAAGACAGTAGAAAAAGATACAAGGGATACCAGTACACATATCTCACAATGTAATAGATTGTCTCTTATGGAAAAGGAATATAATGTAGGCCTAAGTTGCATATACTATATATTATGCACATATGAGAAAAGTGTTTGTGTGTGTGTGTGTGGGGGGGGGGGGGGCTGTTATTTATGTAACCTATTGAATATGATAAATATAACTAGTATATCATAATTGTTTAGAATCTTGTTAAGAATCATAATGCTCAACATGCGATATGACTATACAATCATCATGTTACAAGTAGAAAAGGGACGTGGTTATAAATATAAGTATGCATTAGGGGAAAATGAATTTTTATTTATACAAGACCTAAATACACAATATTACATTGTCAAGATAAGCTCGTGTGATTATACACGTGATGTCATTGAAAAGTTCAAAAAGTTCACATAGAATTTCGGTATTCTATTATCTCATATTAGGAAATATATTTGCAATTGTAAATATAAAGTTTTTAACAAAACATTTTGTTTTGCCTCGGACTAGGTTGTCTCGACGTCATTGAATGAATTGCGTCACGTGATTGGCTGATACATTTCTTAACACGGCGAGCGTGAACATTTTTACGCAACATGGCGGACGTAACGTTATTGGAGCTGAATTTTTACACAAACGTTCGACCATACCTTTAATTTTTAGCCCCAAATTATCAAGAGTGATCCCCGTTTGCCCGTGACGTAATAAAACGATCCTTCAATAGCATCCAGGTTTGCACAGACGGCTGACGAGGAAGGAAAGTAAAAAATTAGAGAATTAAGCTATGAATTTAATTGTTATATACTATCTTTTGTTTGTTTACATATCAAATCATTGGGTCCTCGACAAAGCAAAACATTTATTAGTTTTGTTACTGACTGTTTACAGGAATTTGTGGGATATGCAAGTACATAGAAGGCTTAGTTTCGCCTCGCCTTCTATAGACATTACCGACCCCACACATTTCAGTAAACAGTCAGTAGCAACTGAACCTGCTGTCTGAACGTCACTTAAAAAGAATTAGCTATTAAAACCAATAGTGTAATTCTATACCATTTTCACAGATAATTTCCAAAGTTCTGACTGCGGCGTGGAACATAGAAATGTGACTAAATATTGTGATGTGAGTCTCTGATCACGTTATATGGAGTATCCGATACCGTACAACCTAACGTTGAGTACGCATGGTTCTCATCCATAGCTGATAAATCGGCGTACGTCTTGGAAGCTTTTTCGTTCTCCGGTACAGATGCATCTGTACGTTGTCTGTTGGTTTTATTTTTCATGATATGTCGTGACATGTAGAAGATTACAAAAA
The DNA here is from genome assembly GCF_025612915.1 of Magallana angulata. Lineage (NCBI taxonomy): Eukaryota > Metazoa > Mollusca > Bivalvia > Ostreida > Ostreidae > Magallana > Magallana angulata. The sequence continues at coordinate 26,147,804 of NC_069112.1, forward strand.
GGCTGATAGCAAACATTGTTGAGACACTTGCTATGATTGCTACTCCTGTTGTTGTTAGCTTATTTCCTAATGAAATGATATAAAAAAAAACAAGCTCTATTCCATATTTGGTCGATACATGCAATATTTCTTAAAAAAAAAATAGGCGAACTATTTCATTTATCTTTTTTTTATACTCACCCTTTTTGTCGAATTCAGGTGCATTAAGTTTAGCTGTCAAAATATGATTATACCAGTGTAAAAGTAGATAAAAATAAAATGTACTTTGTTTACCATTCTGTCAATTCAATTCTACGTTGAGGATTACCTGTTACACAAAGATCACCGATCCATCCAGAATCGCAACCTTCGGAGCAAACTCCGTTTTCTGCGGCACAAGATTTACCATCTTTGCAATGACCACAATCAAATCCACAGTTTGGGCCATATTTGTAGGAAACACATTCTGACATTACAAAAAAGATGTTATACTTGAATTTGATTTGTTGAATTGAAATAGAAGACAAGCACATATTTGATGACGAAAAGACCAATTCATGGTCATACGAGATAAAGCTCCTTTTTTGTAACACATTTCTGTGTAAGTTTGTGATGTTTAAAATGTTAATATGTTACATTTTAAAATATACTGTTCGTTTGTGAAATGTGTCCGCAATCCTTTTATCTTGCACTCTATTAAATTCATCAAACGAATATTCAAGCGTCAAACTAGGGGACTTGCTGACACAGACCAATTACATCCTGGTACCTGTGTCCTCAAGGAGTTTGGGATTAAGACGTTGGCGCACGGTGCATGTATTTGAATCCAGGGTAGAAGACTGAGATTATTTTAAAATCTTCCGGGTCCGTGTTATAATTATGCTGTCCTTGAGCAACTGATAAGATATGCAGATTTTTTAAAACCAATTTGGAACGAATAAGAAATGAGTAAGTTATTTACAAGGATCAATCGTCGTTGCTTCACCAAAGAGTCCTAAAACATAAAATAAACAAGGGATTGTGAACATAAAATTCGACGTCTAAAAACTCTTATACATGCTGATATTCAGATTATGTTTAACAGCGAGTTAGAAACACATATATCAAGCGTAAATTTGCTTAACAATTCACCGATCGTGTTCAAAAATGATTTTCCACAAGTAAAACGCACTTCAGAGCAAAGGAAATGCGGCTGCGCGTGGTTAAAAATCAAGGTGTCTTTAATTTGAAAAGCAATCATGAAAATCGAACGATGATATGCTTTGCACCTATTATTTCTTGCAAGTTGACACGTTTCACCTTTCTCGTTTTCTTTGCCAAGTCAATTTCGAAACGAAATGAAATTTTTCATTTAAACTTTAGAAAGGCTGTACTTTTCTCACTTAAATGAAATTCCAGTTTTAATTTAGAATGAATTTAAAAAACCTAAATGGTTTACACTCATTTAAAAAAAAGCAGTACGCTCTTATAGATATATCCTTCCATTAATGCATGGTCCTCAACACTCTGAATTGTTAACAGTTACATGTACAGTATATGTATAGAATGCCAATGTCGTTGAAAATTTCTTGTGTTAGTTTGGTTTTTTTTTTCGTTTATTTATTATGCTTTTCAAATGAAGAAACAACAATTTTAATGAAACAAAAGACAATTGTAAATAAGTTTTGACCTTTTTGTAGATATTTTATTTTCTTTACACAACTTTTTGAAAAGATGTTGTGAATGTTTCGATTGAAATTCTAGTTTTAATTTAAAAGTATTAAAAAATAAATAAATTGTTTACACTCATTTAAAAAAATGCAGTATACTCTTACAGATGTAAAACTCCGTCCATTAATGCATGGTCTTCACCACTTCGAATTGTTAACAGTTACATGTACAGTATATGTATAGAATGCTAATGTCGTTGAAAACGTCTTATGTTAGTCTGGTTTATTTTTCGTTTATGTATTAAATTTTTCAAAACAACTTTTCGAAAAGATGTTGTGAATGTTACAAAAGTGAGATTAGAAAGTCTTTTTTTTTTAATTTAATAATATGGGGCTATATATATAAAACAAATGTATTTTGGTGTGATAAAGTATATGCTCCGTTAAACAAGGGAAATAACACGTGTTTCCCCTTTCATGTGTACATGCACTGAATATACCACAAACACTAAGCACCATCTGCGCATTTCAGAGAACTTACTGTGTCAGTTCCAAGTTTATGGATATTCTTTGAAGGGATAAAAATACTGATGATCTAGGACAGAAATGTTTAAAAAAAAGTAATATATAAAAACTTCATAAATTATATGGATTTCAGAAAGTTCAGTTTTTACGAACCAAGCTGCATTAGATGACGAGGTTCATAACTATAACTCATTTCGCAATAAAAATGAAATGTACGAAACTGACTTAATGTGAAATGTTTACTCGGTTGCTGTACTTTCCTTGCAAGCGTTTTGTCTTAAATGAACAACATGATACAATGATTAAAATTCGGTATCAACAAATTCAGAAAATACCGTATTGTCCGTTAAACTAAAGACAATACAAGTACATTGTACTTAACTTATTGATAAACATTTTGAAAGCTGTTTTCTTATTTAAATCAAAATTTAAAAAAAGGCTTCAGTTGTTCCTATATTAGTCATATAAATTTAAAGAAATTTATCAAATATAGATCTGAATTAAATTAAAGACAACTATATTTCCATTTCACGAGCTGTTTGGATAACGGCATTTTACAAACACCAGTCAGAAACTAAAGACTTCTGTAAACATCGATAATAAAAGTGTTCTGCAAACAACCTGATTTATTGCGAAAATGTTTTGTCACGGAGTTTCCGGCCAATGGATATCGTTTCTGTACAGTGTCGATTGGTCTACAAAACGTACAAGTCACAGGGATATATTTGCAAAAGGATATTACCTAAATTTGATTTATTGAATTGAAATTAAGACAAGTACATATATTTTATGATGGATAGACCACTTTATAGTTATACAAGATAAAACTTCCTTTTTTGCATCGTATTTCTGTGTAAACTTGGGATGTTTTAAATTTTAATATGTTACATTTTAAAATGTACTGTTTGTTTTTGAAATGTGTCCGCAATCCTTTTATCTTCTTTCCATTAAATTCATCAAACGAAGATTCAAGCGTCAAAATACGGGTCTTGCTGGCGCAGACCATTTATCCTCATCATGTTTCCTCAAGGAGTTTGGTATTAATACGTTCGCGCAAAGTGCATGTTTGTTGAATCCAGGGTAGTAGGCTAAGATTATTTTTTAATCTTCAGTCGGTGATGAAATTTTAATGTCCTTGACAGCTGTTTAGAAATCAAAAGAACTAAAATTGATTCTAAGGTAAACCCTTTAAGGTCGAAATGTAGTAAATGAAAGGTGGTTACATGTTTATAAAATTTAAGACATAAATTCTTTCCATGATGTTTCATTACAATAGTTTGCTTGATAGGGTGTACCAGGGCGAAAATATTTGGTAAACACAATGAAAAAAAGAATGTTTTAAACTGTCATTATCAATGAAATATGAAGGAAATAAGGAACAAATTTCGGAGTTTTGTCCATATTTGACTAATAATATATACATGTATCTAGAATGCCTACAGTCTTTCCAAAAACAAAACGAAAGAAGCTCTTGACGTCCTTTTTAAAATGATGTCAAATTTAATATAGGTATCGGGATAACTTTTTCCATGATTTAACATTAAATGTCAATTTTTTTTTTTAATTTTCTACATGATTCCTTAAGAGCCGTTAAGTACGGAAAACTATTATTTAAATGAATTATGACGTCATAATGGATCCATCACCAAAAGGACACTCTGAAACCATTAACTAGATTTGGACCTTCATTGAGTGTTTTGATCAAATTGGGCAATTCGGTCCTTACAATTTCAAATGTGTGTAACTTTTTTAAAGTCCTTATAAACACAATTATGACATTACGTAATTTAAGCTAAGTAACTCAATAATGGTTAAAATTAATAATCATTTCATGGCAGGATTTATTTTTAATTAGCGTTTGAAAGGGTTCACCAGGCTGACAAGCAAAAGGCAAGAACAATGGGACGGATCGTATTTTGCCAAATTATAAATTTGCTAATGGAATGTAAGTTTTTCAACACACAATCGGCGAAACAAACAGCTGAAAGCTCAATTGAGCTTTTCTGATTACATTGTCTGTATGTCCGTCTGTCCGTCTTTTTACATTTTCAACATCTTCTCCAGAACCACTTAACTAATTTTAGCCAAACTTGGCACTAAACACTCTTATGCAAAGTTGTGAAAATAAAGGCCTACCTTTCAAAGAAAAATATTTAAAAAATATTGAAAAAATGGAAAAATATTCAAGAAAGCTAATCTAAAAACTTATGTGAAAGCATCTCCTCAGCTAGTTTAAATTCCAAGTTGTGAAATTAATTACCCCTGGGGTACGGTAGGGCCACAATGTAAGACGTCAATTTTTTACATGGGGAGTAGAGTCAATTTAAAAAAAAATCTTCGAAGAAACCAATCAGCCTGGAAAGCTGAAAGTTATGTGGCAGCATTGTCAGGTAGAGTATATTGACTTTTATTTTAAAAACTATGATCCCTGGGAGTAGGGTGGGGCCTCAATGGGGGTTGAATTTTACTTAATAATTTTTTGAGTAAATCTGTAAAAAAAATTTTAAGAGAAACTAATTGGTTAAGACAGCTGAAAGGGGAGACATTTTTTACATAAGAATATGTAAAGAAAAAAAAAACCAATTGCCTAGAAAAGCCATAATTTTCGTGAAAGCAACCGTAGATAGTGTATATTTAGTTTCGTTAAAATCAACATCTTTAGGAGTAGGGTGGGGCCACATTGGGGATCCAAATTTACAAAGAAAAACATTTTAATTTTGAAAAAAATGAACTGTTATAATGTATAGCTTCCTTATATCAAAACTTTTGACAAAATGCTGATTTATAGAATTGATTAGACTTTGGCCCCTAGATGATTCTTGGACCTCACAAGGGGTTAGGGTTTGAGGTAGGTTTATATCCCATATATTAACAATTGTTAAGGATCTTTTTGAGAATCACAACGCTCAGTAAAAATATGGCTATAAAATCATCATGTTGCTTGTTAAAAATGGACTTGCTTATAAATCTAAGAATGTATTAGGCGAAACTATTTCTTTTTTTTATTTTTGCAGGATCTAAACATAATATACATTGTCCAGATTTTGTATATTATGACTCCATTAAGCTGCTTTTATCATGCCCATTGTTGCTCAAGTGAAAGATGTGGCCCTGAGACCTCTTGTTGCATTTACAATAATGCAGCCAAACAATAATGCAGTCAATCGATGAGCGCGTGCGTCAAAAAATGTGACGTCATTGAAAAAATCACACAGAATTGAACAATTTTTTATTCTATAATTTTATATTTGGAAATCATTTGCGAATGTTAATATAACGTTTTGAGCTAAACATTTTATTTAGTATAAAGAAAAAAATGCTACCTGCCATCTGAACGTCACTTGATAGGATTTTCTACTAATACGGATAGTGTAATTGTCTACCATTTTCACAGATAATTTCAAACGCAACGTGGAACATAGGAACATAGCTAAATATTGTGATGTGAGTCTCCGATTACGTTATATGGAGTATCCGATAATGTAGAACCTAACGTTGAGTATGCATGGTTCTCATCCACAGTTGATAAATCAACGTACGTCTGAGGTGATGTTTTGTTCTCTGGCAGAGATGCGTCTGTACGGTGTCTCCTGGTTTTATTTGTTATGATATGGCGTGTCATGAAGAAGTTTACAAAAAGGCTGATAGCAAACATTGTTGACAGACTTGCTATGATTGCAACTCCTGTTGTTGTTAACCTGTTTTCTAAGAAAAAAAAGTAACAAGCTGAATTCTATGTTTGGTTGATACATGCATTTTTTTTCAGGAAAAGATAAGAATTTAGTTCTAGTTATTTTATATACTTACTCTGTTTATCGAATTCAGGCGAATTAATTTTGGCTCTCAAAAATGATCATACTAGTGTGAAAGTAGATATCAAGACAATGTACTTTGTTTATCATTCTGTCAATTCAATTCAATGTTGTGAATTTACCTGTTACACAAAGAACACCGATCCATCCAGAATTGCAACCTTCGGTGCAAACTCCGTTTTCTGCGGCACACGATTTACCATCTTTGCAATGTCCACAATCAAATCCACAGTTTTGGCCATATTTATAGGAAACACATTCTGACATTACAAAAAAAGAAGTTATACTATATTGCAAATTGTTAAGTAAGTTGGAAACAAGAAGTTGATAATAAAATTTCAATTGTTTTAAATTTTGTTGTTGTTGCTTGGAAATTGATAGAAATATATATCCATACAAAATAGTTTTAAGCAAATATGTTATGTATACAGGAAACGCTTGATGGCTCGAACTTCGATCGCTTAAAGTTCTTTATCGCTCAAAGTGAGTCTAGGGTCCTGATTTTATGTATTACACAAGTGATTAAAATGACCAACATCTCCAAGAAAAAAATAATTATATTTTTTTTCACTGTCCATTTGATACTATGTCATTTTTTCTTTGATTAGTATTATTCAGTTGTACAACGTAATTCTATATTAAAAAAAAACTAAACGTGATGCAATAACGTTTAAAAATTCGCCTTGACATACTGAAAGCAATAGTTTGCTATTCGTTTGTTTGTATGTAAAGCAAGATCAATGGATCTTTGAACTCATTTACATCATACCTTGACAAAGAGGGGGTTTGAAGTTTTGTCTGCAGCCATTGATGCAAGTCCCATCGTGTTTTTCACAAATTTCTTCTCTGATACAGTGACCACATTTAGCAGAACAGGTTGCATTGTAAAATCCGTCTTGGCATACTAAATATGCAACATATCACTTATGTAGTTTTAGAAGAAACATTGATTACAAAGAAAAACAAAGTTGTGTTCGTTTTTTTTTTACTTTCACACTTTGGTTGCTGATAGTTTAGAACAAAACCATGAAAACGGTATAGCACAGCATGGGTGGATCCTGAATTTTAAGCTAAAACAAGTGCCCAACCTGTTTAAGGCAGGGGGTCTGGGGGCCGCCTAATGCCCCCAGTGGGTCTAAAGCAAAGCCCAGGCGGGGGGTCAGGGGACGAAGCTCATGGATTCTATAGATAGTAAAAATGAAGTCTTAAAACTCAGACTTTTGTTCTTCTTGTATTGATACTTCATATTAATAAAATCACTTACAATTTTAAAGGTTTGTTGATTTGAGACCTGCAGTACGGTAATCCCATATTGTTATACCCTGTGCAATGCAGATATATTAGATATTTTCTTACAAATGGCTGTAAATTTGTCAGTTTAAATATCAAATTAAATAAGACGATGTAAATGAAATTTAAGAAATAGAAAACCATACTTAACATGGAAATATACAAAGTATAACCAATGACTTAAAGTTGGGTGACTGGTCCCATTTCTTTATACGTTACACAATTGAAAACACAGTTTTTGTTCATAGTACATGTACACCGTTGAAATCAGTATAATGTAGAGAAACCCCTCAAGCTTCCAAAATATTGATAATTAAGACTGGCATTTGTACATTTTCTTTGCCAAAAGGAGTATGTTCATACATTATCTTCACAATTTAAGGAAATGAGCACGCCGGGTGCCCCCTTTTAATCTGCCACTGCGTCAAATAATAAAGTAACCTATTGGTCATTATCTTAAAGTTTGCTTTAATATCATTTTAATTAAATGTTGCCCAGTTGTTGTGTTGCGGTTTTACATCTGTTTTAAAGAAAAAACCCAGTAAAATATCAAAAATATCGAAAAAGTAATATGTAAACGGCATGTACGATGTACCGGTGTTACATGTAAATGACTGACCTGACTGCTCTCACCGTTTTCCAACACGGCGAAGACCCCCAAAAAGATGAATTTCTTCGGTCGATAACTTGCTTATCAAAGATATTTTTTTCGATTGATTTTCTATGTTTTTGATATATATATATATATTAGCAAATCATAATATCTATATTTGATACATGTAAGTCATAATTATTATCATTTGTGCTGTTTTGTTTTGGTTTGTTTTCTTTTTTCATTTGCTGTTAGGCCTATTCAATCAATATTTCTTTAATAAAAAATACATGATCATGACATTGCCTAGATAAATTATTTAAAGAAACGTAATATTAATAAGCATTGGATGCCGATTTTTAGATACCATCACATGGCTGTGTAGACATAATTATTAGATGTTTTAGGGTGAGTCGGTTTTTTTTTTGGGGGGGGGATTTGGTTTGTTTGTTTGTTTGTTTGATTTTTGGATTTTTTTTTGTATTTGCATTTCTTATCAAGCTATCAATTTGAAATTCTTTCCACATGTCAAACAATACCAATGATTGATGAATGCTGTTTTATATTTTTGTTTTTTTTATACTTTTGATACGAAAACAAACAAGCTTCATGTCAGTTATTGAATGACGAATTCAAAACTTGATCTAACGATGTTTGATTGTCTGCCGTAAAAAAAGGGCCCCTTAGGTCAAAATTTCACAAACTCACTTTTTTGTCAATTCTGATTAGACATTTTTCTATTACAAACATACAGAGATATCTAAGGTTTTCTGTGTTTAAGAATCTTATGAAAATTCTACATAGACAGGTTAACAATTCTTTGAGTAGCTTGTTGAAAACGCTGCGAAGTAACGTTTTGTATTGTTTTTTTGTGATCGGCTTCAGCCGATCACTAATATGTCCATATGAGGCATCCGGCAAATGCTTCCACGTGCGCACACATTCCGCTTGCACAAGTAGTTCTTATAAAAACTTGAAGTTTTGTTGAGTATTTATATAACATATACTCAGTTTTATTTCAATTCATTTACCTTACGAGATGCAAACATACATAAAATACAGTTCGAACTGTTAATTCAAGAATGCACATTTTGTCTCACGCGTAAGAATTTCGATCAAAAGGTTCATTCAGTAATGCAGTTGACCTCGATGAACTGACCTCAATCATAAGAAGATGCTCCATGAACTGACCTCGATCAATTGATGCTGCATAGTAGTAGCTAGGAAGACGGCTTGATTTATAAACAAGGTTACATTATAATGCGACCTCAATAGCAAGTTATGATGGCATTCAATGTTTTTCAGTCGCAATAAATTATTTTTATACAACTCTTTCTTTGTATACGTGTTAATCCTCTTTTAGAGCCTAACTCAGTATTCTGAAGGAGAAGAAGATACGTTAACATTTAATAATTACGTTAAAAATATTAAACTAGACGAGGAGTTTATGAACGGCTTTCCCAAAATTTACTAGTATTTCAAAATTAATATGAAATCATGGTGTAAAGATTCAAAATATTCTATATTTTTTTTTAAATACAATACTTTTTAAATTATTCTACATCAAACTGATCATGTTGATTGCTTCTTGCTTATCAATACATGTACATCATTATTGCCGATCATTCCTTTAAAAGGAAAACTTGTTTTTATCGTTATTAATTGTTTGGAGAAAACTTAATTAATAATTATCTACAATTGTAAATGTCATACAATATGAACAAAAAAGAACAACACGTTTTAAATATCCAGACTAAGCTACAGTTCTACAGCGATAAATAAAACCCCAGAAAATATGATATAATAAGAATACTAAACGCAAACATATATTCAATTTCTCCCCAACCTTAAAACACATCAAAGTAGTTTAAACTGCCGAGAACCTTATTGGCAAACATTTTTAAAAAATGCAGAGACAAACATAGGCTAATTCGATGCCTATGTTTCTACAGTTTTAGGTGTATTTTTTCAAAAAAGAGAAATGTTTTTCCTTTGATTAACTTTTTGCATCGATATTTTATCCCATATTTGTCGATATAATTTTTTTTTTAGCTCTGAAGCAAATTTAAAATAAATAGCTGTTTTTAAGATTTAAAAGCAATATGATGATGCTTTTTTTTTATTTATTTCTTCTCTTTCATTAGTTATCAACACTTCTCATAAAAATACCGGTGAAAAAAAAGAATTATGTTTTCAAGATGAATGTGTTCAGCTTGATCAAATTTATTTAAAGGGAACGTAAAGATGGTGTAAAGACAAATTGAAGGGAGCGTAAATGTCACTGAAAAATGCTTTAAGGTGGCTTAAAGATGGCTTAAAGGTGACATAAAGAAGTATGGACATTAAGGACCTATAAGCTCAACTTAAAGGTGACTTAAAGGTGGCTTACAGATTGTATATTCTTAGGCCACCTTTACGCCACCTTTAAGTCACCTTTAATGACTTACTTAAAGATTGTTTTTCGCCCTGTGTTAATTTATAAAAAATAGTTTTAAAAAAATTATATGGTAACAAATTTATTTTTTAAATAGTTTTTGTATTCCTAATGATAAAATAAGCCTGTCCACAAAAGCATTAATAATTGTCCTCATAGACCTTAGTGCAATTTTCATTAAGTAATTACTGCTTAGTAAAAATTATTTTTGGAAATTTTTTCACGGTAAATTTTTTCTCTCTTAAAAATGCTTTAAATTAATAAAATTGTTAATGCATGATGGAAATTCAAGGTTCGAAAAATCAGGTCTTAACATGAATGAAATACCATAAAATACAAAAATCTTTCTAAAATGCCTTCTAATTTTCATAGGTTTATTTAAATAATAAAATACTGTCTTTGGTGACATGAAGGTTATGAAGATAACGACATTGAAGAAAAGATACAAAACCTGCAATGATTGCTACCTTCATAACCCGCATGAATCATCAAAGAAAGCATTTTATTAATTATATTTCAAATCAAAATGCAGTAAATAAATGTTATTGTAGATCAGTACGTTAGCTAAGAGAAACACCAAAATCATCCCCAATGGGAATTTTAATCTGACTTCATCTTGATTACTTCGTGCAGTCCGTGATATTTCTTAGGTCGCTGTAGGTTTCGACCAATCGATAGAAAGGGCGTGTTGATTTCAGTCCTGTCTGTTTATATAGAACTATGAATTAACCATGTTTCCGAAAGAAAAAGATGGAATCATACACATAATATGTAAATATATTTTCATGATTACCTCTATTTCTTAAAAAAATTGATTGTAATTTGCAGCTGTATAGAGACTGAGAGAACTAAAATCTACATGATCCAGTTTTAACCATGCCATTGATTGGTCCGTCCAAACCATTAGCATCCTCAGAAAAATCAAGGTTTGCACGAAATAATCATTAAGTTGTGCACACTCTTCAACAAACTCCCTGGTAAATCATCAGTCTTTAGCTGTCTCAGCAGCATTGCACTGTCTTTGATCACTATTTCACTTTAAAAAATTCCAATTTATAAGCTTAAAAATGTACGATTGTTTCTCTCTGTTCCAATTTACATTCTGTGATCTTTTTCGGCATGATTTGAATTACAGGATTGTTTTTAAAATTTCAAAATATGACCAAATTAGTCCCAATCTGAACCCTGATCCAGGAACCACGAATTTCACAATTTGGGTAAACAGTTTCATGGACATCCTCACCATGCATTTTGGTTTTTTTTTTAAATATATATGGGAGAAGAGAAGATCTTCTAAGAAGTAATGCACTTTTACTATATAGCCATATAAGCCTGACCCTAAGGCTTCAACCCAAGACCAACAGGCCATGAATTAAACAATTTAGGTAGAGGACTTCATGGACGTCATTACTATGTGTTTAGTTTTTCCCCACATGTGTAAAGAAGATTTTCGGTTATTTCTATTTTTGTATTTTTCGCTCATCCGATTGTGCTCCGGGGTGGTAGAGCCATGGTTTTCACAATTTAAGTTTCTCTTACCAACGAAATGCTTTACACCAAAAGATAGTAAAACTTGTGCAGTTTTTAAGAAAATGTTGAAAATGTAAAACTGGCAACGCACCATTCAAGACGACGGAAGAAGACTAATTACAAAAGGTCAATTGCATAAAATGCATCATCCAACATCCTTAAAAAGTACTTCTCAGCATATGGGGAGGAATATTTTAAAACTTTAACGTATCGTCAATAAGATTTTTTCAGGGTTTCCATGGCTGCTCAAAATGACGACAAGCAAACATGCTGATGTGTTTGATCTGGTTTTGATCTATATACGATTTACATGTATTTTGTTTAGCACGAAATAACAGAAAAGGATCTTTAAAGATCAATTCAGATGCACTAAATAGTTTTGCGCCATTACAGAGTTCCTACAGAATTGTAGCCATCTCCGTAAAATTAGATGAAACAAATTGTAGAGCGCTACATTGTTGCAGTTGCATGTCATGTGATGTGTTTTGTGTATAAATGAAAGTGATTGTTATGCTGACACCTCTATGAAAGTGTCAAGCCCTTTAAAGCCCACAGTTTCATACTTACTGTCACACCCCTCTCCCTCCCAGTAAATCGAGCACCCATCATGACATCGGCCAGTCCCTATGTCGCAAACGCCATTGTTTTTACAGCGTCCACATGGAGTGCTACAGTCAGTGCCGTAGTAGTGATCAGAGCAAACTAAAACAAATACAGTTAACAATATTTATTGCTGATATACAACCAAAGGCATACTAAATAATAACTATCGAATAGTTTATTATTTCCACCATATCAGACAGCTTCTGCTAGGACTGAATAAACAGTGAAGATATTCCTAAATTATTTCTGTAGACTCTTCAACAAACTTCTCGGCAAATCAACATTTTTCATCTGTCTCACCAGTAATGCACTGTATTGGATCGCTATTTCACTCTTCAATATTCAAATTCATAAGTTAAAAAACGTACGATTGTTTCTCTCTGTTCCAATTTACCTTCTGTGATCTTTTTCGGCATGTTTTAAATTACAGAATTGTTTTGAAATTTCAATATATGACCAAATTGGTCCCATCTGAACGCTGATCCAGGAACTACGAATTTCACAATTTTTGGTAGAGAGCTTAATGGGCATCATCACCATGCATTTAGTTTCTTTCTCAAATATATCTTGGAGTAGAGAATACATTCTAAGAATAAATGCACTTTTCATATAAAGCCATATAATCTCCTCCCCAGATCAAGGGACCATGGATTGAACAATTTAGGTAGAGGCCTTCATGGATGTCATTTAGTTTTTTCCATATGTGTGGAAGTGAAGATGATTTATGAAAATCTCTATTTTTGTATATTTCGCCTATCCAATAGCAATCTGGAGTAGCAGAGTTATGAATTCACAATTTACGTTTTTCTTACCATAAAGATGCTTTACACAAAAATAGTAACCATTGATTTTGCAGTTTTTAAGAAAATGTGAAACTGTTATCGCACGAGGCACAACGCAAAACGTCCGACGACGGAAGAATACTAACTGCAATAGGTCAACTGCATAACATGGAACATCCGACGTCCTTAAGAAGTATTTCTCAACGTATGGGGTTGAATATATTATATTCTAAGCATATCTTCTATAAGATTTTGCGAGAACTTTAATGGCTGCTAAAATTGAGGACTAGTAAACATGATAATTTGTTGGATTAAGTTTTGATTTATATACGATGTATTTTGTTTAGCATGAATTAAACAATCATTTTATTGAAACGAAATATAACAGAAAAAGATCTTTTCAGATAAATTGAAGACGCAATATAATAGCAATGCACCATGACAGAAATCATACGGAATTTTTACCATCACCGTAAAATCAAAAAAAAAAAAATTGGAGAGGGCTACATTGTTGCAGTTACATGACACGATATGTGGTTTGTGTATGAATGAAAGTGTTTGTAATGCTGACACCGTAATGAAAGTGTCTATTCTTTAAAAGCCCCTATCTGTCTCATTACAATTTTCATTCTTACAGTATTTCATACTTACCGTTACACCTCTCCCCCTGCCAGTGATTCTGACACCCATTAGGACAGGAACCAGTCCCTTTGTCACACACGTCATTGTTTTTACAGTGTCCACATGGAGTGTTACAGCCAATGCTGTAGTAGTGATTGGAGCAAACTAAAACAAATAGATACTGCGTCAAAGTATAGAATAACTTATAGGTCGTTATCTTAAAGCTGGCTTTAATATCATTTTAAAAAAAAGGTTGCCCCTTTGTTGTCATGCGATATTTCATCAGCTTTACAAAATAGAAATCCAGTAAAATATATAAAAAAAAAAGCGGTATGTAAACGGCATGTACGTCGCTCTGCTTTTGAGTGACTGACCGTACTGTTGTCACCGATTTCCAACATGGCAAAGACCAAAAAGGATAAATTTCTCAGGTCGATAACTTGCTTATCAAAGAAATTTTTATCGATTGGTTATGTGCATTCTTGACATATATGATTAGTAAATCATCATATCATTATTTGATAAGTCACACTAGATGAAAAATCTGGTTTTAGCGCTATGGAAACCTTTTGGAAACTTTGCGGAAACTTAAGATTACTTTAAGTTTACGACAGGTTTCAGCACAGAAACTTCAAGTTTCGTTAAGTTTCCTCAGTGCTGAAACTTTACAAAGGGTTTTCTGCAATTGAAACTAACTGAAACTTCAAGTTTATGCATAGTTTATCTCCATAACTTGTTTGCCAATGGATACATATTATTTACAAAATGTTTTCGAAAACCAGAACTTATTGAAACTTTATTTTTTTTTCTTTGTTTTCACCTAAACTAACTGAAACTTCAAGTTTCTGCATAGTTTATCTCCATAACTTGTTTGCCAATGGATACATATTGTTTACAAAATGTTTTTGAAAACCAGAACTTATTGAAACTTTATTTTTTTTCTTTGTTTTCACCAAATCTCAGCAATGTTTCTAATATATGTAAAAACAACACAATTTCAAGCAGTTTCAAGTTTATTTTGTTCACGAAAACGTAAATTGTATCCAACAATAAATAAAATACAATCAATATACAATAATGGAAAAAATTCATATGGCAATTCTCTTAGCATGGACTTTTATCTTTAAAATGATAAAATTGTATAACGAAATATCAAAATATCATATCAAACCTCCCTTGAAAAAAGCAAAAGAACTTATTTTTTTAAAAAATAAACATGAATGCAATTTATAAAATAGCTACATGTTAACAAAAAAAACACCAAAAAAATAACCACAAAAAAACCCACAAAAAATACAACAAAAAAACAACAAACCAACAACAAACAAATCAAACAGAACAAAATACAAATTTCCACCAAAGCATTTATTGATATTCTTTGTATATCCTTTTTTTCATTTTGAAAAATGTGATTGTCCCCATAGACCTTATTGCAATGTTCCTTGATTAATCACTGCTTAGTTAATAATATATTTGAAAATTTTATCACGGTTAATCATTTTCTACTCTAAAATGCTTTAAATTAGTAACAGAGTATCAAATAAATGTGGCCTTACAAATTTCATTTAACAAATTTCTATTGTAAATAATAAGTAAATTTCATTAAAAAAAACTGTTAATGTAACGTTAGCTAAAAGAAACAACAAAATCGTCTCAATGGGAATTTGAGATTGACTTCATCATGATTACTTCGTGCAGTCCGTGATTTTTCTTGGGTCGGTGTAGGTTTCGACCAATCGATAAACAGAACGTGTATATTTCAGCTGTGACTGTTTACATAGAGCTAGGAATTAACTATGTTACCCTTAAAAATAGAGGGAATCATACTCAGTAGATGTAAATATATTTTCATGATTACCTCTATTTCTTACAAAAATTGATTGTAATTCACAGCTGTAAAGAAACCGATCAGACCAAAATCTACATGAACCAGGTTTTACCATTTTATGGATCAATCCGTCGAAACCATCAGCAACTTAAGAAAAATCACGAGTTGCACGAAATAATCATGATGATGCCAGACTCAAATTCCCATAAGAGACGCTTTGGCTATTTCCTTTATCTTACACACTGATGGACATGAACAATATTTTTTTTTCTTACTCTTTACGATCAATTCAATCATTTAATATACTAGATACATGTATAAACAATAAAATGCTATTTCTGAAGATGCATGCGAATGATGACGGTAGCAATCATTGCGGGATTAGGGTTATGTTGATATTTAAGGTATTAATCGTAACGTTTTGTTTATGTTTAGTGTTAAGATATACTCGTGTACACTAAACTAAGTGTATCAAATACGACAGACCAACAAACTACAAAAGCCACCCACCTGATAAATCAACACTTATATTCAATCAACTCATTGCCTACATGTATGCATGCTTTAGATTTTCAACTCTTGAATAGTTTATGATTTCCACCACATCTGACAGCTTCTGCTTGGTCTGCATAAACAATGGGGATAATCCTAAACTATTGCTGCACACTTGTGAACAAACTTCTCGGCAAATCAACATTCTCCATCTGTCTCAGCAGCCTTGTACTTGGATCACTATTTGACTCTTCAAAATTCCAATTCATAAGTTGAAAAAAAATTACGATTGTTTCTTGTTGTTCCAATACTATCCTCTATGATCTTTTCCGGTATTATTTTGATTACATGATTGTTCTGGAATTAATATGTGACCAAAATTCCAATTATGAGCTAAAAAATGTACGATTGTTTCTCTTTGTTCCAATTTACATTCTGTGATCTTTTTCGGCATGATTTGAATTAAAGGATTGTTTTAAAATTTCGATATGTAACCGAATTGGCCACACTCTGAACTCTGATCCAGGGACCAGGAATTTCACAATATTGGTAAAGAGCTGCATGGACATCATCACCATGCATTTAGTTTTTTTTTCTAAAATATATATGGGAGTAAAAGGGTTTTACTAAGAATTACTTCACTTGTACTATAAAGCCATATAAGCCTTATTCTAGGGCCCCGACCCCTGACCCCAGGGGCAATGAATTTCACAATGTAGGTAGAGGCCATCATGGACTTCATAACCATGCATTTAGTTTTTTCCCTATATGTGTGGAAGTAAAGAAGATTTTAAAACATTTTTTTCTGTATAATCCGCCCCGACAATACCAATTTAGATTCCTCTTACCATAGAAAAGCTTTACACCAAAAATAGTAACCATTGTTAATGCAATTTTAAAGAAAATATTTAACATCAATTCTCTGTAAATACCAAAAATACGTGGCCACGCACTATCATGGAATTGAATGTTATCACTCTGACTTGAAAGAATGTTCCATATGAAGACTCTCTGTCGGTATATTTTTGACAGTTCATACTCAGTTTCCATAGCAACGACATTAAAACATTTTGCTTCTGGCCAAAATGACATATTGAGTACTATTATATAAGTAACTGGTATGCTCCCTAAATGCATGAAGGTTTGATCATGACATTGGTTTAAATTTATAAGCAAGTAATTAATGTACTTGTACACATACATTGATATCAGTGAAATGTACAGATAACAATACCATTGGTTTGTGTTTCATATATTTAGCTTATAAAATAGTGAAACACAGGCACATTAAATAATAACAATTTAAATTTAAGCAGGCAATTGCAAATTGGGATAAACATTTAAAATAAGATAAGACCTTGGTCTAATAAATACAACCAAAATTGGCTTGGGTATATTCACTGCCTTTCACATACAACTATTTGAAGTTATCGCTTTCCCTCAAAATCCAACTTAAAGTTACTTCCCTTTGTTGACTCTTCTGTATTGAAGTACAAAAAAGACGTCACAACAACATATCAAAAGCAGACGTTGGAAAAATATAGATCAAATGGGGTGGAGAAAGCATGTGATTTAAGTTTTAGTGTATTAAGAGTAAGTCTCCATTTTACAGGGTTTTCTTGCTTGGAGTTATCTGCCCTTTGCAAAAAAAAACCCATATAGAAACAATTCTTATGAAGTCAAATTATATTTATCCTGATACATTGAACTTAAAATATTTTGAAATATTTAATCAGTTTCTCATTTACTTAAGCAGAAAAAGTATTTCTAAAGAAGTTTTATGATATAGTTATTGTTAAAAAAAATATTTTATAAATTTTTTAGGGAGTGGGAAGGTGTCAAATTCCAAAATTTGGACGAAAAATAAACAAAAACGAGAAAGATACCCGCTCTGGTTTTTATAAATAATATTTTATACAAATATAATGTTTTACAATTTGCAATTGATTTATTGTTTCTCTGCCTGCAATTTTTGAGAGACTTTCAAAAATACAGGGTGAAAATTAAAACATCAAAAATAAGAAATGTTGACCATCTTTGAGTCACCAGCTTTAAAATGAACAAGGACATGGAGATTTTTTTTCTCTTGCATCATGTACATCTATATTTGTACGATGTATATAATGTGTGAAATATCTTGAAAATTTATAAATAAGCCTATCCTGTGACTTTGAGTTTACCTTATTTAAACTTAAAAATTGTGTATTTGGGCCCTAAATGAATGAAATTGCTTACCATGGCAACGAAGGTAATAGGCATTATTTTGATGGTGGATAATCTCATACCTTATGGGTACCAATCACTTGAGAAAGCTTCATGAAAATCTGAGATGGTGTGTGCCATAACCCTATAGTTATATTTTGGTCTTTACAGAGAATTGATGTTAAGATGTAAAACTGTTAACGCCCGACGCACATCGCACCACGCCCGACGACGGAAGAATACCAACTGCAATAGGTCAACTGCATGACTTGCAGCATCAATCGCCTTTAAGAAGTACTTCTCAACGTATAGTGAGGAGTATTTAAAACTCTGGGCGTACTTTCTATAAAATTTTGCGAGAATTGTCATGTCTGCTGAAAATGACAACTAGTAAACATGCTTGTTTGATTAATATGGTTTTGATTTATATACGAGTTACATGTATTTTGTTTTGAATGAATCAAACAATTTTATTTTAACTAAATATGTCAGAAAAGAATCTTTTCAGGTCGATATCAGCCGCACTAAAAAAAAAAATTGCGCCATTACAGAAATCCTACGGAATTGTAGCCATCTCCGTAAAATCAGATAAACAAATTGGAGGAGGCTACATTGTTGCAGTTATATCACATGTTATGTGTTTTGTGTATAAATGAAAGTGTTTGTTTGGCTGACACCGTACCGTTGTAAAATTTCAAGCCTTACAACCTCCGTATATGTCTCATTACAATTTGGATTCTATGGATAACAGAACCTTTTTTAGCATTGTCTGAAGTGCAGTTTCAAAAATCAACATATCCAACATACAAACATATAAGAAAATGATTGAAACAGTTGACATAGATTATATTGATAATTAATACATACTATTGCAGAAAGTTCCATTCCAGTGATTAGCACATCCGTTATCACACATCCCCGTCAACTTATTGCAAGGTGCTTCTTCTTTACAATGACCAGGACAGTCTACACACGATTTGTTTGATATGAATTTTCCATTAGGGCATACTGTAATATATATATATATATATACTATATATATATATATATATATATATATATATATATATATATATATATATATATATATATATATATATATATATATATATATATATATATATATATATACAAAAATGGGTAAAAACATTTTGATAGACATTTTGTACCTTCTTTCTCTACAAACATATTGTAAAGAAACTGATTTCCGAGTGCTGTATAAGTGGCAATGACTTTGTGAAAAATCCATTTCGTGATCTTAACTGTATGACTAAGACTATGGCATTGTGTTTTCCATTATTGCGATAATTAAGAACAAGTAAATTTCCAATAAAATTTAAAACAGAGCCGATGTTACATGTAAATGAAGATTGTTTACAATAGATACTTAAGATAAACTTTAAAATGTAAATATTACAGATTAATTAATGTTTGCGCATTAAAGATTGGTTATTTGTAATTAAAAAAAATACCAATGCAGTCAAGTGTGAGGGCGTTTTGATCAGTGCATCCATGTATACAGGATCCATTAAATACGTCACAATGTCGGTTTTTACATTTATATGGACATAGAGACAAGCAGCGAGGTGAAAATCTTCTCGCGTCACAACCTACAAATGTAAATAATAATAATAATAATTATTATTATTATCATTATTATTTACCAACATTTAATTATAATATAAAACCTCGTAATTCTAATGTGCAAAATTGCCCACAGCCAGGAGAAAACTTGTTAAGTCACAACTGCAATGTTTTTTTTTTGGTAAAATTGATTGCTTTAAACTTTTTATAAACACAATCCAAATAAAGTTTTGACTCATTTTAAAATATTTTATTTTTATAAGATACGCTAACTAGCTTTGTACTACAAACAAAAATATTATAAATTTTGTTTTACCAAGATTTTTTTTTGAATACAAAAACTGGTATTAAAACAACATGACAATTTTGTTGTTAACTGTAAAACCAGGTTGAAAAAAATAACGAAACAGTACCAAACAATAGGAAATAAGACCTTACCAAATTAAACAAAATTAAAGTCGTATACATGTATGCAGAGCGCTAATCCACACGTTGGACTGATATCAAAGACATGCATTACGAGTTGTCAATATGGGCAAATAACATAAAATTGCTCCCTAATCTAAGACAGTGCTTCAAAAGGATTTATTTACTTTCGTATACCATGAAAGGATATAGTCACAATTTTAGATTTCATTTTTAATTATTTATGATGCTTAGTAAAGCTTTTCTAATTATCAACCACAATTGACTTGCGTACTATGCCATTATGTACATGTAAAGGTAATTTAAATTGTTTGCCTTAAAGTGTTGTTAATGTTGAATTGATAGTAATCAAAATCCAGTAATTGAAAACAATGTATCAATAGATGATTCAAACAATTTTAACAATATTTAATTTTTGGTTATAAATGTCAACAGTGTTCATACATGTAAGAAAGAACGCTGCTTTTAGGTTATAATCCTGTACTGGTTAGTTCATAAAATGTGTATGTGACGGTATACGACATTATTAACGAAAACTTACTCAGTTACAAGAATTTAACCGAAGACATACGTATGACTCCCATTTTCATGTTGAACACTATGTGTTTATGTACTCCACGAATTAAAATAAAGGAAAGCTACGTATACACTCATATTATGTATTTTGCGACTGACACGCTTTACAAATATAATTAATTATCCTATGTGATTGTCGATCATATGCAAGTTGTTCAAGTTGCTTGCAATTTCTGGCAATGTTGATAAATGCTGACGTGGATTACCGGCATGTATTTTTCTGCAATGTGGCCACCTACATGTACCATAGGAATCATTTTACTGTTTAAATAACCCATAATTCAAACACCAAATTGCATACTTGCTATCTGTAAAAAGGTTTATGTTTTGTATTTCCATGTCTGATATAGGCCTACATGTATGATATAAAAAGATAACAAGTAAAGGTGAAAAAAGCAAACATTCCAAGATGTAACAATTTATGCAAAACTGACCCATGACTTTAACTTCACATATTTCTATCCCAGTATACATCGTGTTATCATTTGGACAGGTAGATGTATATCCTTGTGGTCGTGTGTTGATAAATGCGATCCCTTGAGTTACGTTGTTGACGGTGATATTCATAACAGACGCCGGACATCCAGACTTGGGATCCTGATGATATACGAGATGTTTGGGATCACGCAGAGGATAAAACGTCTTCGGAATATAGGTGTAAACAGAAAATCCAGCTGATCTTGTATATGCTTGAAAATCAATGTTAATGCTTACGTTAAAAAACCTCAACAAGTAAAAAATTTATCAAATGATGATAAAGATAATCAAAGTTGAAATTCATTTAACTCATACGACCAAAAAGATGAATTGTTATCGAATAAAATTGGTTTATTATATTTCTTTGTTATTTTTATATTAGAAATAGTTTAAATTCGACCTATGCTATGCGATATAACCGAATTTCACGGTTCATAGAGGTAAACTGTCCGAAGTTATGCTATACTCGTACAACATTGGAAGAAAATAGTTTCATTTCTTATTATTTATTTTCAACGACTAAGATCTATATAAGGCGATTTTTTTTTAAAAAGACGGTAATTTGTACAAAATTTGATCGCAATGTCAAATGGTTTAATATGTTTTGTTCGTGTGTCGTAAATATTGTTTGACAATATAGGCCTAATGAAAAAGCAACAACTTAAAAAAATCACCGAAATAATGGTCTCGTCTAAGAAGCCAGAGGCACGAGGGTTTCTTTAAGGATTTGATCACGAACAAATAAAGTTCACATCACGGTGAAATTTCTTACCTGCTGTTTATAACCTATATTTATGTTTGAAAGATAATATTGTTCAAAATTATATAACTAATCGTATTTAAATGTAAATAATAATCAAACCGGCGATCGATAAGCATATGCGCTAATATTATTACATGAGCAAATCTTCTTCTTTAGCCGGAGGCTCGAAGGGCTTCTCAGAACATTTGATCAAGTAAAAACCGAGTTCATATTCTGTTGAACTTTTTAACACTGCTGTTTGTTACTTATATTTACGCTTGAGATTGTTCAGAATTGTTAAAATTACCGAGTTTTTATGTTTATGATCCACGCTACAAGCAATAAGCACGTGCGAGCATTATTTTGACGTTGTGAAAAAGTTCATACAGAATTGAACGTTTTCGCTATTCTGTAGGTTCATATAAGGAGACAGATTTGAAAATGTAAATATACCGAATGGAACGTTATCGATGCTTAAAAAAAAGATTTAAGGAGGAATATTTGCAAATGTAAATATTTGAATTTGTTTATGATGCATTACAACAAAAATTAAATTATTCTTCGTAAACTCACTGTCAGATCTGAAATATATCTCTATATATGCTACGTTGAATTGCCTTTGTAACCACACTTTCCACCATATAGAAGTATTACGGTTTTGATCAGTATTCGTTATAGCACAGGAGTTTGAATTGTAGTCCTGTGCGACATTGCCATCTATTGCTTTACTGGCGTTCCAAGATGGTTTTTGAGGATCTGCACCCATGTCGGCTATTCCTCTGTATCCTTGTTCGAGAGCCAAATTAACTGAAACAGCAAAACATAAACGATAAAAAATGCTTCATTTACATCTAACTGCATATACGAGTACGAATAAAAATTTGTTATGTAAAAAAAACAATCATATAAAAGATGGTTATTGATTTCCTTTCATTTAGGTCCATTAAAATGCTATAGTTAATATAATATTTGTTATACATATATTTTGATCATCGTGTTTGATGTAATGGGCAAAACAATGCATTTTGCTTAGATAATTGCACCGTAAACTGCATGAACATATCAATATATAATATACGTTATCAAATATTTCTTCTTGTAAAATTATAACGAATGTTATTCTACAATATACATGTATACAACCGTTAAACAGTTTCCGTGCTATCTGGTGAATAGTCATCAAATGTTTTTTTCTTATAGAAGACATTCAATTTCCCTCATTTTTAAAATTTTTAAAATCCTCTTATGTAAACCAAGTTACTAAGTTAAAATTATTGCCCGAGAACTCTGTTGTTTACTATCTAGTAAATCTACATATAGCCCACATTTTTTTGTTTTTTGTCGGTATAATAAAATATTCATTTACTGAGTATTCAGACGATAGCTAGTATATTGTCCCTCTCAACAGAAACAATTGTACAACTTATGACTAAAAAGCTGACAAATTGAAATGAAATTTTGACACATCGATTAAAAGAAAATAAATTAACTTTTTTTTTTAAACACACACTAAGATTTCGAAAATAGGGTTAAAAATTTCCAAATCTTACCAAAACAAGACGCCCCTGTGACCACAAACTGTAGAAGAACAAACTCTACTCTCACATACGACCACATCCTCTGTCAAAACGTACGCGGTATGAGGAAATTCATCGTGTTTTAACTTCCGGACTGTGTTGCTATTGGACATGATTGCATCGAATTAAATTAACGCTATCAACACTGCTGATAACAGTGTGTGGCAGATGGGAACCACTTCATAATAATAGACTCATGAATAATCAAGAGAAGCATCAGTGTCTATTCCGGATTAATACTTTTAAGGGGCATGGTCACGATTTTGGTCAAACATTTTTTTCTCCAAATTTTATGTTTACAATGCAGTAGGGCATTTCCAAAGGCAACCAGAATTTGAGTGCTATGTTTTGAGTTTTAAAAGAGTTGCAGAGCTTATCATTCTTTCCTATGTAAACAAAACTTTTGTGTACATTTTGAATGCTAATGTGAAAATTCCAGTTTTTGACCTTAAGTTAATGTGTTAAACGCAAGGAACTGTTTATTTAAGATAAAAAACAGAGAAAATCAGGTTGAAAATCAGGTTGAAAAAAAAGTAACTAGTATATTGAACCGAAGTAAACAAAACAGGACACGACTCTCTTTATATTTCAAAGAATTATGAGCCCTTTATCTTGCTTATAAATCTACTACTGACTCTCAAATTTAGAAACATATTCCCTAAGCATTGTAAATGATAAAACCAGAAAAAAAAGAATTTCACCGATATTGTGACTTGCCCTTTCAAACGTTTTTCCCCCTTTATGTGTACATGTACTGAATATAGTACAGACACTAAGCAACATCATTTTAGAGCATTAACTATATTAGTTCCGAGTTTATTGATGGTCTTCGACGAGATAAATATCATGAAGATCAAGGACAGAAATGTATTAAAAAAAGTAATTAAAAAATACTTCATAGTTTTATGGATTTAAGAGAGTTCAGTTTTACGAACCAAGCCGCATTAGAGGGCGAGGTTCATAACAATAACTCATTTCACAATCAAAATGAAATGTACGAAACTGGCTTAATGTGAAAAGCTTTTAGTCGGTGGCTGTACTTTCCTTGCAAGCGTCTTGTCTTAAATGAACAACATGATAAAATGGTTAGAATGAATAAAATTTGGTAACAACAACTTCAGAAACTACAGCGTTGTCCGTTAGCTAGAGACAATACAAGTACATTGTATTTAACTTACTGATGAAAAATTGAAAACAGTTTTCTTATTTAAATCAAAATTTATTAAAACAAGGTTTCAGTAGTACCTATATTTGTCATATAAATTTAAAGGTATTTATCAAATGTAGATTTGAATTAAATTAAAGACAAATTTGTTTCCCTTTCACGAGCTAAATTGTTTTGATAACGGCATTCCTTAAACACCAGTCAAAAACTAAAGACTTACGACAGTGTCGATTGGTCTATAAAACGGACAAGTCACAGGGATATATTTGCATAAGGATAACACCTAAATTTGATTTATTGAATTGAAATAAAGACAAGAACATATTTGATGACGGAAAGACCAATTTATAGTTATACAAGATAAAGCTTCCTTTTTGTAACACCTTTCTGTGTAAGCTTAGGGTGTTTTAAATTTAAATATGTTACATTTAAAAATGTACTGTTCGTTTGTGAAATGTGTCCACGATCCTTTTATCTTGCATTCCATTGAAATCATCAAACGAAGATTTAAGTGTCAAACTTGAGTTTTGCTTGAACAGACCAATTATATCCTCCTACGTGTGTCCTAAAGGAGTGTGGGATTAAGACGTTGACGCACGGTGCATGTTTATTGGTTCAATCCAGGATAGATGGCTAAGAATATTTATTGTAATTTTCTTGGTCGGTGATAAAATTCTAATGTTCTTGACAGTTTTATAGAAATCAATAGAATAAAATATGATTCTAAGGTAAACTCTTAAATTGAGTGTATTGACGAAATAATGCCATGAAGATTATGATTAAAAATACTTGTGCCTTTCTCAAAGTTCTTATAAACACAAGTATACTACTGTGTAATGTAAGCGTAGTAACTCAATATTGATTTTTTTTTTTTTAAAAATAAGCATCGTATGATAATGTTTTGCTTGCGAAAAAAATTGCGAGAAGTTTTTATTTTATTTAGGGGTCTTGAAAACAAGAATATTCACGATATTCATTTTGAATAATTATTGATTTTATAACACTTGTTTCAAACATTGTGTTTTAACATTGGTGTTTATTACTTAGATTTACGTTTGAGAAAGGCCAATCGATCAGAATCATTAACACAACAGTCTTTATAGCTCACCTGAGCTGAAGGTTCAATTGAGCCTTTCTGATTACATTTTTTCTATCTATCTGTCTGTCTGTCTGTCCGTCTGTCTGTTTGTCCGTCTGTTGATATTTGTTTTTTTACATTTTCAACATCATCTCCAGAACCACTTTACCAATATCAACAAGATTTGTCACGGAACACCCTTGGGCAAAATTCTGAAAATAGACCACTTTTCAAACGAGGATAATTTGAAATAATTACAAAAGATGAGAAATATTGAAAAATCCTCTTCTCAAGGATCATTTGGTCAGGAAAGCATCCTTTCAGCTAGTGTAAATAAAGGGTAGGGTAAAGAGGGGTCACAATGGGGGTCAAATTTTTACATAGGGATATGTAGAGTAATTTTTTTTTAAAACTCAGAAACCAATCAGTCAGGAAAACTGAAACCTATCTGGCAGCATCCTCAGGTAGAGTAAATTCAAGTTTGTTCAAACCATGATCCCTGGGAGTAGGATGGGGCCACAATGGGAGTTGAATTTTACAAAAGAATATTTTGAGTAAATCACTAAAAATCTTTTTCATAGAAACAAGACAGTTAGGAAATCTGAAATGGGACACATTTTAAAGTATATACATGTATAGAGAAAAAAAAAACCTTTTACCAAAGAGCTGTGACTTAAATGAAAGCAACCTTAGATAGTGTAAATTAAGGTTCGTTAAAATCAAAATCTTAAATAAGGTGGTACTAATTTGGAGATCCAATTTTACAAAGGAAACGTTTTAATCTACTGAAATGTTAAGATATATTGTTTACTTATATGCAAACCTTTTGACAAATTGCCGATTCTATAAAACCGATTAGCCTTGGCCCCTAGACTATTCGTTGGTCTCACAAGACGTCAAAGTGTGATTTGATTTAAGCATTTTTGATTCAATACAAAATATTGAAGGTGATTTGGCAGAAGGCACAGCCTAGTTTAGCCCTCTCCATAAAACCAAACAATAATGCAGTCAAACGATAAGCGCATACGATTTTTATTGTGACGTCCTATTTTATAATTTCATATTAGGAAATATCTTTGCAAATGTTAGTATAACGTTTTGAACAAAACACTTTCCAAAGTATGAAGAGAAAAATGCTACATGCTATCTGAACATCACTTGAAAAGATTTACCATTAATACAGATAGTGTAATTCTATAGCATTTTCAAAGATAAAGTCAAAGTTTCCATCGCAGCGTGGAACATAAAAACGTGGTTAAATATTGTTACGTTGATTATTAATCACGTTATATGGAGTATCCGATACCGTAGAACCTAACGTTGAGTACGCATGGTTCTCATCCACAGTTGATAAGTCGACGTACGTCTGAGGAGATGTTTTGTTCTCTGGCACAAATGCGTCTGTATGGTGTCTGCTGGTTTTATTTTTTATGATATGGCGTGCCATGAAGAAGATTACAAAAAGGCTGATAGCTAACATTGTTGAGACACTTGCTATGATTGCTACTCCTGTTGTTGTTAGCTTGTTTTCTAAGAAAAAAAAGTAACATGTTGTATTCTATGTTTGGTTGATATATGCAATTTTTTTCAGGAAAAGATAAGAATTTAGTTTTAATTATTTTATATACTTACTCTATTTGTCGAATTCAGGCGCATTAATTTTGGCTCTCAAAAACGATCTTACTAGTGTGAAAGTAGATATCAAGACAATGTATTGAGTTTACCATTCTGTCAATTCGATTCAATGTTGTGAATTTACCTGTTACACAAAGAACACCGATCCATCCAGAATTGCAACCTTCGGTGCAAACTCCGTTATCTGCGGCACACGATTTACCATCTCTGCAATGTCCACAATCAAATCCACAGTTTGGGCCATATTTATAGGAAACACATTCTGACATTACAAAAAAAGAAGTTATACTATATTGCAAATTGTTAAGTAAAGTCAAAAACAAGAAGTTGATAATACGTTTTTAATTGTTTGAAATTTTGTTGTTGTTGCTTGGAAATTGATAGAAATATATGTCCATACAAGATAGTTTTGAGCAAATATGTTATGTATACAGGAAACTCTTGATGGCTCGAACATCGATCGCTTAAATTTCTTTATCGCTCAAAGTAAATCTAGGGTCCTGATTTTATGTATTACACATGTGATTAACATGACCTACATCTCCAAGAAAAAATAAATTATATGTTTTTTCACTGTCCATTTGATACTCTGTCATTTTTTCTTTGATTAGTATTATTCATTTTTACAACGTAATTCTATATAAAAAAAAAACTAAACGTGATGCAATAACGTTTAAAAATTCGTCTTGACATGCTGAAAGCAAGAGTTTGCTATTCGTTTGTTTGTATGTAAAGCAAGATCAATGGATCTTTGAACTCATTTACATCATACCTTGACAAAGAGGGGGTTTGAAGTTTTGACTGCAGCCATTGATGCAAGTCCCATCGTGTTTTTCACAAATTTCTTCTCTGATACAGTGACCACATTTAGCAGAACAGGTAGCATTGTAAAACCCGTCCTGGCATACTAAATATGCAACATATCAGTTATGTAGTTTAGAAGAAACATACAAAGAAAAAAAAAGTTGTGTTCGTTTTTTTTACTATGATAATCACACTTTGGTTGCTGATAGCATTATGCGATTTATACTGATAAGATTAACCAAATCCAAAAATTCGGCTTACCGAATATGAGTTTATGAGTTTCTTCCGATATCACCAAGTACGATTAGTATATAATTAAGGAAACACATTAAAATTTATGATCGTTTTACAATTGTTGTTCTTTTTTTGTCTAAACAATAGTGAAAACCGTATAGCAAGCCGATTATTCTTTTTAAAACAATTTATTCATGGGATAAAGTTTGTTGCATACCTATGTCGATAACGAAAATATAGCATAGCATGGGTGGATCCAGATTTTTAGGCTAAAACAGGTGCCCCACCTGTTTAAGGCAGGGGGTCTGGGGGCCGCCTAAGGCCTCCAATGGGTCTAGAGCAAAGCCCTGTTTGGGGTTCAGGGGACAGAGCTCATGGATTGTATAGATTTTGTTTTAGTAAAAATGAAGTCTTAAAACTCAGAATTTTGTTCTTCTTGCATTGATACTTCATAGTAATAAAATCACTTACAATTTTAAAGGTTTGTTGATTGGAGGCCTGCAGTACGGTAATCCCATACTGTTAAACCCTGTGCGTCGCAGATATATTAGAAGTTTTCTTACAAATGGCTGTAAATTTGTCAGTTTAAATATAAAATTCAATAAGACGATGTAAATGAAATTTAAAAAATAGAAAACCATACCTAACATGGAAGTATACAAAGTATAACCAATTACTTAAAGTTGGGTGACTGGTCCCATTTAAAATGGCGTAACTTAAATGCGCTTTCTTTGTACGTTACACAATTGAGCACACATGTTTTGTTCATAGTACATGTACACCGTTGAAATCTGTATAATGTAGAGAAACACCTCAAGTTTCCAGAAAAGTGATAATTAAGACTGGCTTTTGTACATTTTCTTTGCCAGAAGGAGTATGTTTATACATTATTTTCACAATTTTAGGAAATGAGCACGCCGGGTGCCCCCTTTTAATCCGCCACTGCGTCAAATAAAAAAGTAACCTATTGGTCATTATCTTAAAGTTTGCTTTAATATCATTTTAATAAAATGTTGCCCAGTTGTTGTCGTGCGGTTTTACATCAGTTTTAAAGAAAACAATCGAGTAAAATATCAAAAATATCGAAAAAGTAATATGTAAACGGCATGTACGATGTACTGGTGTAACATGTAAATGACTGACCTGACTGCTCGCACCGTTTTCCAACACGGCGAAGACCCCAAAAAAGGATAAATTTCTTAGATCGATAACTTGCTTATCAAAGATATTTTTTTCGATTGATTTTCTGCGTTTTTGATATATATAATTAGCAAATCATAATAAGTATATTTGATTAGTCATAATTATCATTATTTGTGCTGTTTTGTTTTGGTTAGTTTTCTTTTTTCATTTGCTGATAGGTCTATTCAATCAATATTTTTTTTATAAAGAATACCTGATTATGACATTGCTTAGATAAAGTATTTAAAGAAACGTAATATTTATTAAGAAATTAACAACGTTATTTAGTGAACATGGCGTTATGGATAGCAATTGCTCTGCTGGCATATTCCATGATGCGCGCTAGCGCATCATGGTAAATATGCCAGCAGAGCAATTGCTACTCATAACGCCATGTTCACTAAATAATCGTTGTTTATTACTTATATTTGCATTTTACCCCTTGGAGATCCCCTGTATTAGACCTTGACATTTAGATAAAACGTTAAGACTGCAATGTATTTTTTTTATTTTTCAACTCACATAGATAGTCAAGACTATATTTGTTAATATAAAAAATGATACGATGAAACAGTATCTCCCTTAAAATGTTAATGTAAGGAATATTTTAAATGTCAAATTGAGAACTATATTTTCACGCGTCGTTATCTGCGCATGACTGCCAACCGGATGTAAATATCTTCATTTGAAATGAAAGTTACAATTTGTAAATGTTGAATTTGCGAAAAATCCAGAAGTTTGTGTGACCGACTGCATGGACAGCTGATATGACATTTGGGACGAAACAGAAGTGGCAGTGGTGGTTTCTACGGGAATAAGTTCATTTTGGATAGCAGGGCGAGGAACTACAGCATGTTGCGCATCGCACATGATTACTGACGAGGTTTGTGTCTTCAGTGAAGATAATGTCGTACTTAGGGCTCTTTTTTTTGGGATGTTGAGACAGTCCTGCTGTAGGATCGTAATGAAGATTCGTTTCTGTGGCCTGATAAAAACAAAATATGACGTGCTTCCCATCCCGAGTCATTAAGCTGTTGAACAGTTGTGGCGCGGATGCAGTGTGGCGTGTACCTCTTTTCAACACCAGCATTTCAGGTAAAAAATTCTGAAAGGTGTGTTTGGATAATGGCTTGGATGTGAACCAAACTGCTCTTTCTGAATTGGCCAGGGCAGCTTTATCATACTGGTTGAACAGTGATGTGGCATCAGAGGGGTCTTTTCTAATA
This sequence comes from Magallana angulata, assembly GCF_025612915.1. NCBI lineage: Eukaryota > Metazoa > Mollusca > Bivalvia > Ostreida > Ostreidae > Magallana > Magallana angulata. The sequence continues at coordinate 26,178,849 of NC_069112.1, forward strand.
ATAGTTTTAACATTTTAACCGGACAGCATTCTGTATCATCAGCATACATCCTCTTGTCGAATGGTGCTTCTGCACTTTTGATTCCACCTTGGAAATTTTTCTGCTGTGTGTCGTGTGATAAAGTTACGTATTCGCCATTTTCATCATTTTTAAATTCCAAAAACTTTAAGTTGAGTTGGTGGTCCAATTCCAGCCCCCTTGACAAGAAATGAATCGATGTGAGGAACCAAACAGCGTGTCTCAGAATGACTGGAGAAGAGGAGCCCTTTTTCAAGTAAGTGAAAATTTTTGGAAGGTCAGCTGGTTCTATGATTTCTTTGTGATTTGTGGGGAGGGAAGTTCCGGACATCATTCTTTCTTTCAACAAACCATCAAGTGCTCGATTAGCCATTTTAAATTCTTTGTTCCTCACTATATCAATATTTATATTGATATCTTGAAGATGGCGGTTTATAGCTCCTCTTATATTAATTAGAGAATTTTTATGATATACATCAGTGGAGGCATTCATAATTAGAATTTTTAGGGTGAGTCGGGTTTTTTTTTTTTGTGGGGGGGGGGGGGGGGTTGGTTTTTTTTTTTTTTTTGGTTGATTTTTTTATTTTTTTTTGTATTTGCATTTCTAATCAAGCGAACAAATTGAAATCCATGCCACACGTCAAACAATACTAATGTCATACATACTTTCATCATAAATAAAAGTAAAAAATGACTCATATTGGAAAATCATTAATTAATTAATCAATGTGTAATTATTGATGAATGCTGTTTCATATTGTTGCTATTTTTTTTTATACTTTTGATACGAAAACAAACAAGCTTCATGTCAGTTATTGAATGACGAATTCAACTTGGTCGAACAGTGTTTAATTGATTGCCGTAAAAAAGGGGCCCTTTAGGTCAAAATTTCACAAACATTTTTGTCCAATTCCAATTAGACATTTCGTTTTATTACAAACATACAGAGATATCTAAGCTTTTCTGTGTTTTAAGCATTTTATGACAATTCTACTTAGACAGGTTATCACTTCTTTGAGTAGCTTTTCAAAAACGTCAAATTTTGGTGTTGGTCTACAATTGTAAATGTCATACAATATGAACAAAAAAAGAACAAAACATTTTAAATATCCAGATAAATCTACAGTTCTGCAGCGATAAATTACCCCCCCCCCCCCCCCCGAAAATATGATTTAATATATAAATAAAGGATATCAAAAGTAATCAAATATTCATTTTCTCCCCGACCTTTAAGTAAATCAAAGTAGTTTAAGATGGCGAGAACCTGATTGGCAAACATGTTTAGAAAATGCAGGTACAAAGATGGTTAAATTCAATCCCTATGTTTTCACAATTTTAAGTACATATTTTCAAAAAGAGAAACATTCATACTTTTGATTAACTTATTGCACATACTTTTTTTCTCATATTTGTGGATATAGCTTTTAGTATTTTTTATAGCTCTGAAGCAGGTTTAAAATAAATATTAGCTAATTTTTGAAATTTAAAAGCAATATGATTCTGATTTATTTTTGATTTATTCTCTTCTCTTTTGTTAGTTATAAACACTTCTCATAAAATAACAGAATAACATGCCTCGCTGTATTGTAACAACAACACAAATGTGGACAGTTTATTTAAGGTATCCGATCCGTATTAGCCTCAAATTCAAGAAATCTGGATGCAAAACTGACATGTATGGGCTTGATGCTCTGTATACTTGAAAATAATTTTAATGCTTAGGGGTCAATATGTAATAGCGGGATGTGTCCTAATTAATTACCTGTTCTTTTTTCTGAAGAGTTGCCCCCTATTTTGCTTTTAATCTATAAAAATTAATTCTAAAAACATATACGGTATGAATTTTTTCTTTTAATTGTTTTTTTATTCCTAATGATAAAATAAGCCTTTCCGCCAAAGCATTTGTGATTGTGCTCATAGACCTTAGTGCAATTTTTGTTAAGTAATCGCTAATTACTTAGTTAATAATATTTTTGGAAATTTTATCACGGTAAATCTTTTTCTTTTCCAAAATGCTTTAAATTAATAAAGTATTGAGTACAAAATTGATATTCAATTTTACAAAAATCAGGTCTTAACATGAATCAAATACTTTAAAAGGAATTTTTTTTTATATCTAAAATGCCTTATGATTTTTTATAGGCTTATCTAAACAATAAAATATTGTCTTTGGTGATTGATTCAGGTGATGGAGGTAACGACATTGCAGATACATAACCCGTATTAGCATGTTAAGTGATTTGTACTGCAATGGCCGCTACCTTCATAACCCGCATTAATCATCAAAGAACGCATTTTATTGTTTTTATTTTAAATAAAAATACACTTAATAAATGTTTATGTAGATCAGTACGTTAGCTAAAAGACACAGCAAAATCGTCTTCTACGGGAATTTGAATTTGACTTCATTTTGATTACTTCGTGCAGTCCGTGATTTTTCTTAGGTCGCTGAAGGTTTCGACAAATCGATAGAAAGGACGTGTAGATTTCAGTCCTGTCTGTTTACATAGAGCTATGAATTAATTATGTTTCAGAAAGAAATAAAGGGAATCATACTCAATAGATGACAATATATTTTCATGATTAACTCTATTTCTTACAAAAATAGATTGTAATTCACAGCTGTACAGAAACTGACAGGACTAAAATCTACCTGATACAGTTTTAACCATTTTATTGATCGGTCCGTGAAAACCATAAGCATCCTAAGAAAAATCAAGGGTTGCACAAAATAATCATGAAAATGCAAGAGTCAAATTTATAGATAAGACGCTTTGGCTAAATTTCCTTTATTTTACGCACTGATGATCATTAACAATAATTTAGTTTCGTTTACGTACTTTTTACGATAAATCAAATCGCTTAATTTATTATGTATAAACAATAACATGCTTAATCTGATGATACATGCGGATTATGACGGTAGCCATCATTGAAGGATCATGCCGGTTTTGTTGATATTTTCCTTATTGATCACTACTTTTTGTTTATGTTCATTGTTAAATTTACTTGTGCACACTTAATTATGTATATAAGAAATGACAAACCAACAAACTACAAAAGCAACCCGCACCTGCGGAATCGACACTTCTATTCAATCAATGCATTGCCTACACGTAAGCATGCTTTTTTATTTTCAAATCTCAAATGGTTTATGATTTCCACCATATCAGACACTTTCTACTTGGTCTGCGGAAACAGTGCGGATATTTCTGAACTATGTCTGCACATTCTTCAAAAAACACCCCGGTAAATCATCAGTCTTCATCTGTCTCACCAGCATTGCACTGTCTTGGATCACTAGTTCACTCTTAAAATTCCAGTTCATTAGCTGAAAAATGTACGATTGTTTCTCTTTGTTCCAATTTACATTCTGTGATCTTATTCGGCATGATTTCAATTACAGGATTGTTTTTAAAATTTCAATATATGACCAAATTGGCCCCACTCTGAACCCTGATCCAGGAACCACGAAATTCACAATTTCGGTAGAGAGCTTCATGGACATCATCACAATTCATTTTGGTTTTCTTAAATATATATATAAGAGAAGAGAAGATCTTCTAAGACCAAGGGGCCATGTATTAAACAATTTAGATAGAGCCCTCAATGGACGTCAATACTATGTATTTAGTTTTCCCCATATGTGTTGAACTATTTTTGAAAATTTCTATTTTTTTTTTTAGATATTTCGCCCATCCAATAGCGCTTCGGGGTGGTAGAGCCATGGATTTCACAATTTAAGTTTCTCTTACCAACGAAATGCTTTACACCAAAAGATAGTAAAAATTGGTTATGCAGTTTTTAAGAAAATGTTTAAAATGTAAAACTGTTCACGCACCATGCAAGACGATGGAAGAAGACTAATTACAATAGGTCAATTGCATGAAATGCTGCATCCAATGTCCTTAAGATGTACGTCTCAGCATATGAGGAGGGACATTTTAAAATCTTAGCGTATCTTCTATCAGATTTTGTGAGAATGTCTATGGCTGATGAAAATGACTAGTAAACGTGCTGATGTGTTGGATCTGGTTTTGAACCATATCCGATTTAACAGAAAAGGGTCTTTTCAAATAAATTTCAGCTGCACTAAATTAATTTTCACAATTACAGAGATTCTACGGAATTGTAGCCATCTTAGTAAAATTAGATAAACAAATTAAAGGGGACTACATTGTTGCAGTAACATGACATGTGATGTGTTTTGGGTTTAATAAAAGTGTTTTTTATGCTGACAACTCTATGAAATTGTCAAGCCCTACAAAACCAGTATCTGTCTCAATACAATTTGGGTGCCCACAGTATTTCATACTTACCGTCACACCCCTCTCCCTCCCAGTGAATCGAACACCCACCATGACATCGGCCAGTCCCTTTGTCACACACGCCATTGTTTATACAGTGTCCACACGGAGTGTTACAGTCAGTGCCGTAGTAGTGATCGGAGCAAACTAAAACAATTACATGTAATAAAAGTCATTGCTGATGTACAACCGAGGGGATAGTAAATAATAACTATTAAATAGTTTCAAATTTTTGAATAGTTTATTATTTCCATCATATCAGAAAACTTCTGCTTCATCTCCATAAACAATAGAGATATTTCTAAACAATTGCTGCACCATTTTGAACCAACTCTCCGGTAAATCAACATTATTTATCTTTCTAACCAACATTACAATGTCTTGGATCGCTAGCTGACTCTTCAATATTCCAATCTATAAGTTGAAAAATGCAGGATTGTTTCTCTTTGTTCCAATTATACCGTTTGTAATCTTTTCCAGCATTATTTGGAATACCAAATTGTTTTGGAATTTCAAGATGTAGCCAATTTGGCCACTCTTAACCCTGATCCAGGGACCACAAATTTCACAATTTTGGTAAAGAGCTTCATGGGCATCATCACCATGCATTTAGTTTTTCTCAACTACATATGGGAGTAGACGAGATCTTCTAAGAATTATTGCACTTTTACTAGTTAGCCATACATGTATAAGCCCCATCCTAGGGCCTCAATCCGCACCCAAGAGGCAATACATTTCACACTGTAGGTAGAGGCCTTCATGGACGTCATTATCATGCATGTAGTTTTTTCCCCACATGTGTTGAAGTAAAGAAGATTTTTGAAAATTTCTACTTTTTGAATATTTCGCCCCGCCAATAGCGCTCCGTGGTGGTACATGTCGAGCTATGAATTTTACAAATTATGTTTCTCTAACCATAGAGATGCTTTACACAAAAATTATAACAATTGGGTATGCAGTTTGTAAGAAAATGTTAAAAATGTAATAAAAATGTAAACGCACTATGCACAACACACTACGCACGACGACGGAGGAAGTCTAATTGCAATAGCTCAACTGCATGACATGCAGCATCCAACGTCATTAAGAAGTACTTCTTAACGTATGGGGTCGGTTATTTCAAACTCCAAGCTTATCCTCTATCATATTTCGCGGACTTTCCATGGCTGAAGAAAATGACGACTAGTAAACATGTTGGATTTAGTTTTGATCTATATACAATTTACATGTATTTTGGTTTTGCATGATTTAAACAATAATTTCATTGAAACGAAATATAACAGAAAAGGATCTTTTCAGATAAATTTCAGCTGCACTCCATTACTGAGATCCTCCAGTATTGTAGCCATCTCCGTAAAATTAGATCAAACAAATTGTAGCGAGGTACATTGTTGCAGTTACATGACATATGAAAGTGTTTGTTATACTAAGACCTCTATGAATGTGTCAAGCCCCACGAAGCCCGTATCTCTCTCATTACAATTTGGATTCTTACAGTATTTCACACTTACCCTCACACCTCTCTCCCTGCCAGTGATTCTGACACCCATTAGGACAGGAACCAGTCCTTTTGTCACACACGCCGTTGTTTTTACAGTGTCCACATGGAGTGTTACAGTCAGTGCCGTAGTAGTGATCGGAGCAAACTAAAACAAATAGATGTATTAATATTTATTGCTGATATACAACACAAGGCATACAATTAAAAAGATATTGAATAAATAAAGAATTTAACATTTTCCCAAAAGAATATTTTTTATTTTGTTCAGATTGCTCGATTATTTGATTGATAATAAATTTTTAAATATGTGCAAATGACTCTAGATTTTTCGATAACGGAATCTCACTGAAAAGCGTGTCGTGTGCGGTTTCCTAGAACAAATATACAACATTAAATACATATTATGAAATAATTGGAATTGTTGACATAGATTAAATGAAATATTGATGCATACTATTGCAGAAAGTTCCATTCCAGTGATTAGCACATCCGTTATCACACATCCCCGTCAACTTATTGCAATGTTCTCCATCTTTACAATGACCAGGACAGTCTACACACGATTTGTTTAATATGAATGTTCCATTAGGGCATACTGTAATATATAAACATCAATTCACAAAGCAAATATCTAATAAATTGTGAACTGTATTAAATGATTTGCATAAATTTATACACCTTGTTATACATACCCCCCTCCTTTTAACCCTAAACATTTCGATATTTCAAAAATTCGAGTGAGATTGAAGTAACAACTGAGTGGGATATTAGGTCAAAAGTAATATGTCATGATTTGTTTCTTTATGGAAAAAGTGGTATATATATATATATATATATATATATATATATATATATATATATATATATATATATATATATATATATATATATATATATATATATATATATATATATATATATATACATGTACGGTATTACTATTCCGAAATAACTAGCTGCGCAAAATAAAAATTAAAAAAAATATATCACGATTTTTTGTAAAAGGTTTGCAAAAGACACTTTTTAAAAAAAAGAATTGGTATAATTTTATTTATAGATAGTTTATAGATAGTGTGTATATTCTATCTTTAGAAATATTTTGTAACTGATTTCCGAGTGCTGTATATGTGGCATTGACGTTGTTAAATTTCTTTTTAATACCTTAGACTAATACTATGGTATTGTGGTTTCCATTATCGCGATTAATAATCGTTGCAAACAAATTAATAACAGGTAAAATTTAAAAAAATCAAAGTCGATGTAAAAAAGTTGGCTTATAAAGGATAAGATATATTTCAATTTGATTTGGTACACATTTTGTCTCCAAATTGTGAATATCAAAGATTTATTTATGTAACATAAAACGCATTCAAGATTGGTCTTTTGTAATTAAAAAAATACCAATGCAGTCAATTGTGAGAGCGTTTGGATCAGAGCATCCATGAATACAGGATCCATTAAATGCGTCACAGTGATGGTTTTTACATTTATCTGGACACAGTAGTTCGCAGCTGGGTGAATATCTAATGGAGTCACAACCTACAAATGTAAACAGTTTAATATTAATATTTTTGAAAATGAAGGTGAAAATGAAAATCAAGTTCTAATATCGACTCATATTGATTCATTGCTTGCATTTTCCGTTTATTATGCATAGTAGCTTTACGAGATTTTATCAGCAAAAAATGACCTTTATTATTTTTCTTAAATTTTAATTCTAATACAAATTTTGGTAGTTCTAAAGTATTGTTTGGAAGTAGCAATGGTGTTGTTAACTTCAAAAAAATTCGAACAAACGAAATTTAACGAAACTGAACCAAACAATAAAAAATAAGGGAAAGCCAAAAGCAGACAAAATCACAGTCTTGTGACAAGTGGGCATATCAATATGTTGGACTGGTGTCGAAGTCATATACTACAAGTTCTCAACATGTGTCTTGTGCCATAATAGGTTCTAAAGTCTACGACAGTGCTAAAAAGGATTTTTGTTTTACATTCTTATACTCTTGAAGGGACATGGTCTCGATTATGTTTTTGCTTAGGAATCTTTAGTAATTTTTTTTAGTGATCAACAAAATTTGATTCGCGTAGAGCAGCATTATAAAGATTTAAAGTGTGCCTTTAATGTTGTTTACTAACACTTAGAAGTTTATTTGATATTTATTGAAATTCAACGTTTTGAATACAATGTGTCCATCACATAATACACAAAAAGTATGATCTAAATATTTATTAGTATACATGTATTGATTCAATTGGTAAAGATGTCAACAATGATCGTAAACATGAGGGCTGCTCGAATGTTATAAAAGTGTAATGGTCAGTTTACAATAAGTACATTGCTCTATACCGCATGTATACACTGGGTCAAAGTTAAAGCTGACTTTAATCCCCAAAAATGTCCAATTACGTAATAAATGAGTGGGCAATGATTTCACCACACATATATTGTTACGATCAACAACTGTGCTTCCATAATGTATTACAAAATCTTGATCGTTTTTGTAATAGATTTTTGAGTCTCTTGGCCCCAAATTAAAGAGGCTTGCCACTTTTTCATGATATCATACGAAGGTCTCCAGAATACACACATGTTTTGTCCTACATCTATCTAAAATTGTTGTTCAATAATTAAATATAAATGATTGAATATTTTAAGGGCGACCCGTATAGAATCCTTAAGGGGACACAAATCGGTGTTATAATTAGTGAAATCAGTTAACATCATTCATGCAGGCATTTTTTCCATTTACAATGTTTAACAGAATATGATTCCTTCTCTAGAGAAATTGGGTCAAAAAACAAACTGTTATAACGTCATAAATGGGCGTGCCAATATCTGGGTTGTTTTTTTTCAAACAACTATTATAACGGTCATAAGCTTTTCTTTTTTACATACCAAAATCTTGATCGTTTAATATTTATTGGAAATAGAACTTTCGAGTCTCTTCGACCCTAATTAAAAATGTCATCCCCTTTTTCATTTTGGTGGAAAGAACTTTTAATACTCTACCATTTTTGTTATGTATGTCTTAACAAAATATCAACTTAAGAAAATACATATAAAAACGTATGACAGTTTTGATTAAAAATCAATACCCAGTTTTCGTGCCAAGGCGAACTCAAAGAAATGGCACCAGTGGCGTAAAACAACTAAACAGTGCATATCTTCAATCTATAGTCTACCTTTCATGACAATTTCAAAGTCATGTCTCGAACAATTTGTATGATTAGTTGTGCACAGGTCATAAAAATACAATATCGGAAATGATGTCAACGAAAATTTCATAAACCTAGAAAGTTAAGATCAATTCTAATTTTTTGTGGAAAAGTTTTGAGAACGTTTGAAATGTTTCCGAGAGGTCGCGTGCCCAAAATTTGAGAAAAAAAATTAAGAGTGCGAAAACAGTAAGGTCTACGCTTAGAACGTAAGACTTTAACTAGATACGATGTGTAGAAATATAAAAAAAAAAAGCAGTACGAAAGCAAAAAAAAAATATCCAGTTGGAAATGGAAGACCTTAGAAATAAAATGAATTCCAGATTTATAATTATTAGTGGTGCAATTTAAAAAAAAATATGCAAGCTATTTTGCACATATTGTTATGTATATAAGTGTATGGTTCTAGATGGGTGTATATGATACAGTATGTACAAGTATGAAATACTATATCTATAAAGTAACGATTATATAATACATACAATTCACTGCCAGCTTGTTATTTTAAAAAAGTTCATGTTTTATATCCCCTTGTCCTATATATGATGAACAACTTTAAGGATAAAACAAATAAAAAAAAAGATACGAAAAAAATAAAGATTTTAGCATTTATACAAAACTGACCCATGACTTTAACTTCACATATTTCTATCCCAGTATACATAGTGTTATCATTTGGACAGGTAGATATATATTCCGGTGGACGTGTGTTGATAAATGCGATCCCTTGTGTTACGTTGTTGACGGTTACATTCATAACAGACGTTGGACATCCAGACTTGGGATCCTGATGATATACAAGATGTTTAGGATCTTGCAGTGGATTAAAATCCTGCGGGACATACGTGTAAACAGAAAATCCAGCTGATCTTGCATATTCTTGAAAGTAAATGGTTATTGTTGATAATAACAAACCGGAATAAGTAAATACTTCATTAACTAATGATTAAGATAAATAAGGTTGAAACTCATTGAACGCATACGACTAAACAAATGTAATAAAATTGAATGAATTTTTTTTTATTTTAGCTTTGAATACTTGGTTTTTTTTTATTTGAATGAATTGCATTTTAACCTATGCTTTACTCGTATAACAATGGAAGAAAATAATTTTATTTCTTAGTATTTGATTCTCGACGACTAAAATCAGAATAAAAGGCCCGTCTTTCATAGAATGACGTAAAGATGTACAATATTGAAACGCAATCACAAGCAGACTCACACTTGATGCGGGTCGTTTTTTTAGGTTCAGCAAGTAATGTTTTACGATATAGGCCTACTTAAGGAAAAATATACAAGTAAAAAAAAAATATACCGAGGTGTGAACTTAATTAATGCATGAACAAATATTCTAAAAAGCCCTCAGCTCGGAGGGCTACACATAAGATAAGCGTGTGTGGCAATGATTGTACTTTGCAATTTTAAAAGTTTATCATTAACTTGGTTGGTCTCGTAATAAAATCATGTGATGTCCAAAGGGCTTTTTTAAAAAAATTGATCATGTACTAACCAAGTTTATATATATATATCCTGTTGAACTTTTTAAAATTCTTATATGTACGAGATTGGCAAATTGTTCAGAACGTACAAAATTACCGAAATTTTATGTTTACAATAATCCAAGCGTAAAGCGATAGACGCGTGCGATTATCATTGTGACGTTATGAAATAGTTTACACAGAATTGAATGTGCTTGCTATTCTGGAGGTTTATGTAAAGAAACATAATTGCAAATAACATAACGAATTGAACGCTATCGCTGCTCTGAAGGTTGATATAAGGAAGAATATTTGCAAATGTATATATATATATGAATTCGTTTATGAACTAATATCAAAATAATCTTTGTAAACTCACTGTCAGATCTGAAATATATTTCAAGATATGCTACGTTGAATTGTTTTTGTAACCACACATTCCACCATATAGAAGTATTACGGTTTCCTTCAACATCTGTTATAGCACAGGAGTTTGATTTGTAGTCCTGTGATGGATTGCCATCTATAGCTTTATTGGCGTTCCAGGCTGATTGATCAGGATCTGCACCCATTGTGGCATTTCCTTTTAACCCTTGTTCGAAAACTAGATTAACTGAAACAGCAAAATATTCATATCAAAAAACATGCTTCAACTATATATACCTGCATGTACTAATCAAAGTCTGTAATGCAGAACAAAAAGATGGTTATTGACTTCGTTTCGATTAGGTCCATGAAAATTCTATAGGTAATATAACATTCGGTATAAATGCATTTTGATGTTGTCTGATGTAATGGGTGAAGACAGTGCATTTTGCTTACACATTTGCACTGCACATTACATGAAAATATTAATATTTAATATATGTCTTTGAATATTTTATGTAACATTAAAACGAATGTTGTTATACATTTATACAATCGTGAATAGTTTCCGAGCTATCTGGTGAATAGTCATCAAAACTATTCACCGGAGCCATTCGATTTCCCTCGTTTTTAAACTTGGAACTCCTCTTATGTAAATCGAGTCGCTACGTTAAATTGAAAGTCCGATTACTTTAATCGTTTACCATTAAGAAAATCTATATATCACATATAAAGTTTTCGGTATAAAAAAATATTTACTAACTATTCAGACATAGCAAGTTTATTGTCCCTTTCGAGAGCAAAAATTATATAAATCATGATTAACAAGTGAACAAATAAATATTACATTTTGACAAATCAATGAACGAATAATTAAATATATTTATTTTTAAACACACACTTTGATTTAAAAATTGTAAAGCTTACCAAAATATGACGCTCCTGTGACCATAAGCTGCAGAAGAACAACCTCTACTTTAATATACGATCTCATCCTTTGTCAAAATGTATGCGGTATGAGGAAAGTGTTCATGTTTTACTTCCGGGTTGTGTCACTATTGGACCTGATTGCATAAAATTAACGCTATCAATACTGCTTATAACAGCATGAGGCAGAAAGGAGCATCTTCATAATAAAGGACTCATGAAAAATACCTTAAAGTATCACGGTCTATATTTGATTTAAAGGAGCATGGTCAAGATTTAAGTCAAAAAAATTGTTCCCAAATTTTTTGTCTACAATGCTTAAGAAGAGCATTTGAAAGGCAACCAGAATTTGAGTGCTCTGTTTTGAATTATAAGCGAGATATAAAGCTTATCATTATTTGCAATGTTAATAAAACTTTTGTGTACATTTTGAATGCTGAAAGTGATTCAAAATGAAAGTGAAAACTTAAGTTTTTGTCCTTAAGTGAATGTATTATACGCAAGGAACTGTTTATTTAAGATAAAAATGACTTAAAACAGAGAAACTCAGGTTGAAAAAAAAAGATTTTAACTGGTATATTGAACCGAAGTAAACAAAAACAGGACATGATCCTTCTTTACATTTCAAATAATTATGAGCCCTTTATCTTGCTTATAAATCTACTGCTGACTCTAAAATTTAGAAATACATTCCTTAAGCATTGTAAATGAAAAAAAAAGAAAAAAGGATTTAACCAAAATCGTGACCTGCCCCTATAAACAAGGGAAATAAAACGCGATTCCCCTTTCATGTGTACACTTATTGAATAAACCACAAATTCTAAGCACGATCTGCTCTTTCAGAGTACCTACAATGTCAGTTCCAAGTTTATGGATAGTCTTTGACTTTAAAAAAAACCCTGATGATCTACGACAGAAATGTATTAAAAAATCATTAATAAATACTTCATAGTTATATGGATATCAGAGAGATTAGTTTTACGAACCAAGAATTACTATATGGTGAGGTTCATAAGAATAACTCATTTCACAATCAAATTGAAATGTACGAAACTGACTTGATGTGAAATGTTTACTCGGTGGCTGTACGTTCATTGCAAGCGTGTTGTCACAAATGAACAACATTATAAAATGGTAAGAATGATTAAAATTCGGTTTCAATAGTACCTATATTAGTCATATAGATTTTAAGGTATTTATTCATTTATTAAATATAGATTTGAATTAAATTAAAGACAACTATTATTACGTTTTACGAGCTATACTGTTTGGATAACGGCATTCCACAAACACCATTCAAAAACTAAAGACTTCTGTAAACATCGATAATGAAAGTGTTCTGCAAACAACCTTATTCATTGCGAAAATGTTTGGCCACGGAGTTAGCGGCAAATGGGTATCGTTTCTTTACAGTGTCGATTGGTCTTTAAAACGTACAAGTCACAGAGATATATCTGCAAAAGGATATTACCTAAATTTGATTTATTGAATTTAGATAAAGACAAGCACATATTTGAAAACGGAAAGACCAATTTATAGTTATACAAGATAAAGCTATTTTTTGTAACACATTTTTGTGTAAGCTTAGGAAGTTTAAAATTTTAATATGTTACATTTTAAAATGTACTGTTCGCTGGTAAAATGTGTCCGCAATCCTGTTATCTTGCACTCCATGAAATTCACCAAACAAAAAAATCAAGTGTCTAACAGTGGTTGTTCCTGACACAGACCATTACATCCTTATACCTGTGTCCTCAAGGGGTTTGGGATTACTACGTTGACACGGTGCATGTTTGTTGAATCCAGGGTAGAAGGCTAAGATAAATTTTTTTTAAATATTCCAGGTCGGTATTAAAATTATACCGTCCTTGAGCAACTGATAAGCTATGCGGCTTTTTAGACGGGGTCACGTGGCCCCGTCTATTAGTTTACTGTCAGCCGAAGTCTCAAACCGGAAGGCACGCGTAGAACACATAAATTGAGTCTACGCGTAAGAAAATAGTGCAGAAACTTTTTATGCATTTCAGTAAATATATACTTTAAAAACACGCATTAAATCGTTTTAAGTCATCTATGTATAAATTAAATTCTATAAAGAAAACAAACAAATAGCTTTATTGATCAAAATATTCTTGCTTCAATAGTTGTAGCGATCTGTGGAATGAGTTACGTAACTGAATGCACAACGCCGTCGACGATTCAGTTGGTTGACCAGCTCATTAATCAATAAAAGAGGTTGAAGGTTGAATCGAAAGTAAAGTTCCCAAACGCAATGTGACATTTTTGAAGGTTGTGAATTCTATTTTAACAATCTATCACCTGAAAAATACCGAACTTTATGCGCGAGCCAAGATTAAAATCTAGACAGGTTTTACACAGATGTCTTACATATTTAATAAGTGTTTCATTGGCTTTGAGTCAACTTGCGGTATGACTGCTGTTCATCTCTAAAGGAATTTTGTACATAGAAAATAAAAACAAGTCTAAATTTGCATTCTCGTTTATTGACTCTTTAATTAATTAAACTGAATTTAGATTTTGAACAATGCATTGTAAGCAAAATCATTAAAGATTATACATTTTGTGTGACCAATAGATAAAATAATATATACAATCTTATCGATTGAAGAACCAAGTTAAATGTTAATGTTTATGTTGTCCGGCTTAGTTGGAATATATAATATTTTTTTAATGATATGAGGCATAAGTTTACACTTTTTTCTATACTTTATAACGGACAAAACCAGTCATATTCATGATTAAAAAGAATTATTCATCAATATCTTAATGTCTCTCATCAGAAACTCAGCTGATCTTTCTCCCATAGGTAAATATCTCGCACCAATATTAAACCTATGAATTCAGAGATAATGCATGGTTGTTATGTTTTAAATTTTCAATTTACTGTGTGGTAGTACATGTAAATAAATAGTACTTATCTCAATTTTAAAAAGATTAAAAATACAAATTTTTATCGTAGTTTTAAGATCTGATTTACAAATCCTTTATTGTAGCTCTTCGAAAAACGCTTTCGAAATTAAGTTCATTTTTTCCAAGACACGCATGAAAATGAAAAGGACACAGATCCCTGAAATGACAATCTCCTACAACTTTTGTTAATTTTGCTGTTAAAAGCGTTAATTTTGCATATACGAGGGTTGTCCTAAAATAAAGTAGACAAGCGGTATTTTCCCGTAAATTAAAGTCACAAACAAATGAAACTTGTACACATTAAAAAGGACAATATTTTAAAGAAAAATAAAATAGTTTAACAAAATCGGTTAACTTTAAATACTTTAAGTGAGCGTTTTTAATGTAAAAATATTGAGAGGCGGCGCAACGCCAAAATGACAAAATTAAATTCTTCCTATGAAAAGAATGATCTTTTAAAAAAGTAAACACTAAACGCTTTTTTAAACATAAAATATCTAAGAATATTTTTAAAATCGTGGTTTAATTTCCCATAAACATTCGTAATTATGACGTAATTTTTAAAGATTTTATGATGTATTTTGCGACGGTTCGATAAATTTGGTTGAAGAGAAATGTCGGCGTCAACGTCAGAGGCGGCGCACCGGAACGTGATTTATTGTTGTAAAGAGCTCGGAATGACACCAACGGAGACCCACAAAAAGTTAAAACTAACAGAAGCTCACAGAAATGTTTCTCGTGCTCTGGTGTTTAAGTGGCATTAGAGATACACGGATGGGTATGAAGAAACTAAGCAGGAAAAAATAGGCCGACCAAAGGATATCGACGACAACGTAGTGGAAATAATAAATGACACTATTCGTGATGACCGACGTCGGACAGTGCGGGAGATGGAAGAAATTTTGGGGATTGGTAAATCATCCATTCATCGCATTCTATCTGATAATTTAAGGATGCAAAAGGTTTGTGCACGCTGGGTTCCTCGACTTTTGAAAGAAGAAGAAAAGCAACGGAGAGTTTTGTGTTCCCGGGAATTCCTTCGCCGTGTTCGATCAGGCCGGGAAAATTTCTTAGATCGTATCATAACAACAGACGAAACCTGGCTTCATTACTATGACCCAGAGGGAAAGCGAGCGTCAAGTGTTTGGAAAACACCGGGAACACCACCACCAAAAAAGGCAAAAGTCTCAAAATCTGTCGGTAAGAGTATGTTCATCATGTTTATGGACAGACATGGCATGATTCTCACCCATGCTGTTCCCTCTGGACAAACTGTTAATGCCGCCTATTACTCTAAGGTTGTGCGACGGGATCTTATGCATGCACTAAGAAAAAAGGACCAATATTGGCTGCAAATAAGTAAAATAAAATTTACCATCAGGATAATGCACCGAGTCATACTGCTGAACAGACAAAGCTAGAACTCGACTTACTCGGATTCACCAGAATAAGTCACCCACATTACAGTCCAGACTTGGCACCGATGGATTTTGCTCTGTTCCCTTATCTGTAGGCTGAGCTAAGGGGTCAACGATTTTCAGATTTTGAGGAATTGAAAGAGGAGACATTACGAATTCTCGCTCGATAAGATCAGGCATGGTTTCAAAATGTGTATCAAAAATGGATTGATCGACATATTAAGTGTATTGAGCACAACGGAGAATATTTTGAAAAAGAATAAGAACTGTGTCTTCTGAATTACTTTTGGGTTAAAGGTCTAAAAAGGACAATTCTTTGTATACCAACATTAATTTTGTTTACTGATTAATGACAACAATTAGACCTTTTTTTAGACCTCTCTTTTATCCAATCACATTTCAAAATTACACTGAAAACCTTAGTAAAAATGTGATTAACCCACAAATAACAATGTCAATAAACATATTACCGTCATGTGAATATTTTTTTCATAGACATGAAACCAACTCTCCTTCATTAGCACTTTAAGTATCTGATCTGGACATTTTTCTTATTTTTTTGTCTAACCAGTCCTTTGACTGACTTATCTTTGTACATTTATCAGTTAATGTCCTTATTATTCTGTTGATTCATTTTTAACGACATCAATAACAGTCAATCAGGAAAGGTCTACCCCAAAATATGACGTGATTCATTCACCTTTGGTCTCAATTTTCCTTAAAAGCAGTTGACTGATTTTGAAGTATGATTTTTAACGAAAGGAACGGTTGTATCGTAATTCGTGTAGATGATGCACGAGTTTACTAAAAAAAAGTAGTAATTGGCGAACGAATTTATTTTTACCTATAAATTTTATATGAATCGCTACAAGAAAATCGTGACAGATAAGTCGGTCTAAAAAATCAAAATGGCTACCGTGACCAACTTTATTTATTGCTATAGTACTTGGAATGATCTTATTGTAAAAAGGAATATTTCTAACGTCAGGTACCTGTGTTTGTTATCAGAATACAAATGTTAACTTTGTTCGGTAATTCAACAGTTTGAGTGTTTTCGGAGTTTTCATAAACGTTGTATAACATATACCGTCCGACTTGTGGATTTTCCCTTGGATCACAAAATTAAAATAAATCTAATGATTTAAATTATCTACCAAAATATAGTTGTTCTGTTTTTCCCGGTTAGTTGTAGATGTTTTATATAAAATACCGTTGTGTCAATTTTCTACAATTCTGAAAAACAGTCCCGGCTGGGAATTAGTAAAATTTAGACAAAGTATCAGGCAATTGCAAAAAGCCGAATTTAAACATACTAAATTGAAACAACTTATTCAAACACAAAATTTTTGGAAACATATTCGAGGAAAACAAGTGTGGACAATTACAAATTCAAACTTTTAAGACCCCGTCTTTCATTACTCTCAGTACTTTGATTTTTAAAACCAATTTGGAACGAATAAGAAATGAATAATTCACTTACAAGGACCGCCCACCGTTGCCTCACCCAAAAGTCCTACAACATACAATAAACAAAGGATCGTGAACATCAAATTCGACGTCTTGTACATGTTGATATTTAGATAATGTTTAACAGAAACACATATACCAAGCGTGAATTGGCCCATCAAAAGTCACCGATCGTGTTCAAAAATAAATTTTCCACAAGTAAAACGCAAATGTTGATACGCTTGGTTAAAATTTCAAAGTGTCTTCAATTTGAAAAGCAATCATGAAAATGGAAAAATGGTGCGCTCTGCACCTATTATTTCTGGCAAGTAGACACGTTTTACCTTCCTCGTTTTCTTTGCCAAGTCAATGTCGAAATAATATGAAAGTTTTCATTTAAACTTTAAATAGGCTGTACCTTTCTCACTCAAATGAAATTTCAGTTATATTTTAGAATGAATAAAAAACAACTAAATGGTTTACATTAATTTAAACAATGCAGTATGCTCTTACGGATATACAAACTCCTTCCATTAATGCATGGTCTTCACCACTCTGAATTGTTAACAGTTACATGTACAATGTATGTATAGAATGCTAATGTCGTTGAAAACTGTTTGTGTTAGTTTGGTTTATTTTTCGTTTATGTATTATATTTTTCAAACGAATAAACAACAATTTGAATGAAACGAGAGACAATTGTAAATAAGTTTTGACCTTTTTGTAGATAAAATTTGTTTTTTACAAACTTTTCGAAAAGACATGAATGTTACGAAAGCGAGATTTGAAAGTCATCATTTTTTTATTTATCAATATGGGGCTATAGATAAAACAAAAGTATTTTGGTATGATGTGGTATATGGGTTAGCCAAGAAATTCAACGTCAAACGTATCTGTACATGTACAATAATATGTGAAGATAAATCATTATTTATCAAATTATGTACTGACTTTGTTCAGATATATGTTGGGATGTTTAAATTTTAGTAGGACGAGGCAAACTTAATAAGTGGTTTTATTTTTTGAAAACGACGTTGGCGTTTCCAATTAGTATATCGTATCTGCAGGCGATTCATTATTTTTTCTTTTAAATAATACTTTACGTTAACAGGTATATCATTTTAACTACTTTTAGAATCGGTAAGACAACAAAGTAGTGCCTTTAAGCAAAATATTTCCAATACTTTAAGAGTGTATATACATTTTAAATTATAATGCATGACACTTATCAGAAAAGAAATTTTGCAATTTTAAAAGCAAGTGTCAAAATTGAATTATCATTTGAAGGAAAGAATTGCAATTGTTTGATGTTCACCCTTTCAAATACAGATGCATTTTGCCAGCAAAAAAATGTGACTTTACACCACAAATCTAATGAAATACATCCACAGTAACTATTGGAATCGTTGTAAAAATGTAAATAAACTTGTGAATATCAGATAAATATATATTTACTAGCTTCAACAAAACATATAAATGACTTTTATACGTCTTTGATTATCTTATGTAAAATTACAACGAATGCTATTTTACAGATATACAAACGTGAAGTAGTTTCCGTGCTATCTGGTGAAAAGTCATCAAAACAGTTTACGATCGATTCCCCTCATTTTAAACTTGGAACACCTCTATAAATGTAATTTAAGTCTCTAAGCTAAATCTTAAGTCCGATAATTTTAATTGGTTAACAATATGAAAATCAACATAGTTTAAAAAAAAAGGTTTTCTTCGGTAAATAATAATACCTATTTCAGGAAAAGCAAGCTTATTCAGACGATAGCAAGCTTATTTCCCTTTCGACAGCAACAAATTTACAAATTAAAATTACATTTTGAAAAATCGATTAGAAATTATATATTTCTAAACACCAACAATGATTAAAAGTTTACCAAAACATGACGTTCTTGTAACCATACGCTGTAGAAGAACAAACTCTTCTCTCACATATGACCACATAATGTGTCAAAATGTATGCGGTATGAGGAAAATCCTCACACCACCTCTCTGGAAAGGAAAATGACATGTTTTTGTATAGATTGAATCAGGCATTGCATGCATTTTTGAATGATTCAAGTGTCCAAGTGTCACCTAGAGTTGGGAAAAATGGCCATGGTGCGCTATGACTAATTGTTGGGTCATAGATTATTTGTTCATAGACTATTGAAGGTATATGATATTGTAACTTCACACCTAGTATATTTTGTTTTATTGTTTCGGTCACATGATTAAGTATTAGATTTTGCATCTATTACAATTTTTTGTGGCAAGTTATTTCATTTTATTGTGGCATAATTGCCATTTTGATTTTATCTTTTACAACTCGTTATTTTTTATATGGTATTCATGTAAATTTTTTCTCATATTGACTTTATCCTTTATTGGGCCCAAGCTTAACGGTTGGAGGAATGCCCTACTGGGCAGCCTATGCTTTGGCAAAGTCTCATGGCGTCTATTTAACTCACTAGTAGTGCACCACTGTTTCCCTTTGGACATTGTATTTGCATTTCAATCTATACTAGGTGATCAAGCAGGTGAGCATCTGTTCCCAGGGCTCACCAGTCTTGCTTATATTGTTTGGGGATGCCCAACAAGGCGATGATTGATGCCTTGCTCCCTTACTATAAGCAGCCGTGGCCTAAATGGCCAATAAAATCATGATGAGGTAATGTTTGTATTGTTATCTTTATTACTCCTATGCTTAGGCATCTTTGATACTAGGATTTAACCATCCAAGGTTAAATCCATTTATCGAAGGGCCAATAAGCTTGTTTCGAGATTCAAATGGTTCTTGTCCTGAATTTAGCATTTTAAGTGTCCTCAGGCTCTTTGGCCTTTCGGATATTAGTAACCTCAACCAAATATGTGACGTCATACGCAAGTTCGTCAGTCTTCTTGAAAAAAAATCACAACTCCCTCCAAAACCCGTCAATTTTTTCTCTATGTAATTTAAATGTTAACCGTTTGCTATACCCAGTTCCACTACTCTCTGGTGTTTTTCTTGATATAATTTCAGAGAAACATTCTTCATTTTTCCATCTGATCATCCACCAACCCAATCGTCACGGCTGTAAACAAGTTTACAAGGAATGGGAGCTATCCAGAGGTCTATATGGTTCACCAGTAGTGCTCAACTGTTTCCTTTTTGACATTGTATTTGCATTTTAATCTTTACTAAGTGATTAAGCAGGTGAGCATCTGTTACCAAGGCTCACCATTCTTGTTTGTATTGTTTGGGGATGCCAAGAAGGGCAATAATTGATGCCTGGCTCCCTTACTGTAAGCAGCCGTGGCCTAAATGGCCAATAAAATCATGATGAAGTAATGTTTGTATTCTTATTCTTGTTACTCCTATGTTTAGGCATCTTTGATTAAAGGTTGCTATTGGAATGTAAGGTTTTCAACATACAAACGGCAAAACAAACAAACAAAAAACAAAAATGAAATAAAAAAAAGAATGCTAGAAGCTTTTGCTTTACCATGCGTCTAAATAGAGAACCCTGTTTTTCAAATATCTATTTTTTTTTTTTAAAGTTGTTAGGATTTTTTTTCTTATAATTTTGGCGTTTTGAAAACAAGAATACTCATTCTGAATAATAATTGATTGTTGATTTAACATTGCTGTTTATTACATTTATTTACGTTTGGGAAAGGCAAATCGACCGGACTCATCAAGACAACGGTTGTTGTTATAGCTCACCTGCGCTGAAAGGTCAATTGAGCTTAACTGATTACATTTTGTCTGTCGTAGGTCAGACCGTCTGTCTATCTGTACGTAGTTTTCCCCCCTTTTAAACTTCCTCTTCAGAACCACTTTGCCAATTTTAACCAAACTAGGCACAAAACACCCTTAAACAAAGTTGTGTAGGGTGGGGCCCCATTGGGTATCCATTTTTACAAAGGAAACATTTAAAATTACAAAAAAACGGAAATGTTATTATATATGGTCTACTAATATGCAAAACGTTTGACAAATTGCTGATTATATAAAATTGATTTTTTTGGACAAAATGTATTTACAAAGACACTAGAACAAGATACAGGGGATACAAGTACACATTTCTCACCATGTAATAAGGAAAACGAATATAATGTAGGCCTAATTTGCATATACTATATATTATGCACATATGAGAAAATTGTTTGTGTGTGTGTGTGGCGGGGAGGGGGGGGAGTCCTTTATGTAACATATTGAATGTGATAAATATAACTAGTATATCATAATTGTTTAGAATCTTGTTAAGAATCACAATGCTCAACATGCGATATGACTATACAATCATCATGTTTCAAGTAGAAAAGGGACTTGCTTATAAATAAAAGTATGTATTAGGGGAAAATGAATTTTTATTTATACAAGACCTAAATACACACAATTACATTGTCAAGATATTTTTTATTATGACTCCATTAAGCTGATTTTATCATGCCTAGTATTGCTCAGGTGAGCGATGTGGCCCAAAGGCTTCTTGTTGCATTTACAATAATGAAACCAAACAATAATACCGTCAAACGATAAGCTCGTGTGATTATACACGTGATGTCATTGAAAAGTTCAAAAAGTTCACACAGAATTTCGTTATTCTATTATCTCATATTAGGATATATATTTGCAATTGTAAATATAAAGTTTTAAACAAAACATTTTGTTTTGCCTCGGACTAGGTTGTCTCGACGTCATTGAATGAATTGTGTCACGTGATTGCCTGATAAATTTCTTTACACGGCGAGCGAAAAAATTTCTACAGCAACATGGCGCACGTAACGTTATTGGAGCTGAATTTATACACAAACGTTCGACCATGCCTTTAATTTTTAAGGCCCAAAATATTCAGAGTGATCCCCGTTTGCCCATGACGTAATAAAACGATCCAGGTTTGCACAGACGGCTGACGAGGAAAGTAAAAAATTAGAGAATTAAGCTATGAATTTAATTGTTATATACTATCTTTTGTTTGTTTACATTTTAAATCATTGGGTCATCGACAAAGCAAAAAATTTATTAGGTTTGTTACTGACTGTTTACAGGAATTTGTGGGATAGGCAAGTACATAGAAGGCTTAGTTTCGCCTCGCCTTCTATAGACTTTACCGACCCCACACATTTCAGTAAACAGTCAGTAGCAACTAAACCTGCTATCTGAACGTCACTTAAAAAGAATTAGCTATTAAAACCAATAGTGTAATTCTATACCATTTTCACAGATAATTTCCAAAGTTTTGACTGCGGCGTGGAACATAGAAATGTGACTAGATATTGTGATGTGAGTCTCTGATCACGTTATATGGAGTATCCGATACCGTACAGCCTAACGTTGAGTACGCATGGTTCTCATCCATAGCTGATAAATCGGCGTACGTCTTGGAAGCTTTTTCGTTCTCCGGTACAGATGCATCTGTACGGTGTCTGTTGGTTTTATTTTTCATGATATGTCGTGACATGTAGAAGATTACAAAAAGGCTGATAGCTAACATTGTTGAGACACTTGCTATGATTGCTACTCCTGTTGTTGTTAGCTGGTTTTCTAATGAAATAATAAAAAAAAACAAGCTCTATTCCATATTTGGTCGATACATGCAATATTTCTTAAAGAAAAATATAAAAACTATTTCATTTATCTTTTTTTTATACTTACCCTTTTTGTCAAATTCAGGTGCATTAAGTTTAGCTGTCAAAATATGATTATACCAGTGTGAAAGTAGATAAAAATATAATGTACTTTGTTTACCATTCTGTCAATTCAATTCTACGTTGAGGATTACCTGTTACACAAAGATCACCGATCCATCCTGAATCACAACCTTCGGTGCAAACTCCGTTTTCTGTGGCACAAGATTGACCATCTTTGCAATGTCCACAATCAAATCCGCAGTTTGGGCCATATTTGTAGGAAACACATTCTGACATTGCAATGAGGATGTTATACTATATTTCAAATTGTTGAGTAAAATTGGAATATAGTATATTTATAATAATATTTCAATTGTTTGAAATTATGTTGAATGAAAATTGATAGAAACACTTTTCCATACAAGATAGCTTTGAACAGATATGTTATGTGCACAGGTTACTCTTTGATCGCTCGAAGTTTTGATTGCTCAAAGTGAGTCTGGGGTCCCGATTTATGTAAAAGAAATCTGATTAAAATGATCACCTTCTCAAAGAAAATGAATTTTATAATATTTTTCAATGTCCATTTGAAACTCTTTACCTTTTTTCTGTGACTAGTATTATTCACTTTTATAACTTAATTCTGTACAATAAAACAATATTAACGTGATGCAACAACATTTAAACATTCACTTTAACATACTGGAAGCAATAATTTGAGATCCTAATCGTTTGTTTGTAAGTAAAGCAAGATCAATGGATCTTTGGACTCATTTACAGCATACCTTGACAAAGAGGGGGTTCGAAGTTTTGACTGCAGCCACTGATGCAAGTTCCATCATGTTTTTCACACAATTCTCTTCTGATGCAGTGACCACATTTAGCAGAACAGGTAGCATTGTAGAACCTGTCTTGACACACTAAAATATGCAATGTATTACTTTTGTAGTTTAGATGAAACTTTGATTACAAAGAAAAAAATTGTGAAGTTGTGTTCGTTTCTTTTACTTTCTTTTACTTTCACACTTTGGTTGCTGATTGGTTTGGAACACAACCATGATAACATGTCCCATTGTATTTATCACCCGTCTCTTCATTTACACAGTGTCTGCAACTGGAGTCACATATTTCCCCGTAAGACCCCACATTACACACCTAAACATTGCAATTGAATTAAAAAATAGATTGATGCTGACCTGTTTAAACATGATCGGTTTATACTGATAAGATTAACCAAATCTAATCATAGCCATTTTAGTATGAAAAACTAAATGTTTGTTGAACCTCATTTAAATTATAAGATTCGAAAAAATAAACATATTCACTATCAACAGCCAAAAAGGTCAGCTGAATGAATTTGAGTTTATGAGATTAATTCTTATTTTCATCCGATATCACCATGTACGTTTAGTATGTAATAAAACATAGACATTAACATTTATGATTGTTTTATAATTGGTGTATTTTTTTTTTCTAAACAGTAGTGAAAAACGTATAGCGAGCCGATTATTCTTTTTAACACGATTTAATCAAGGTATAAATATTATAACACTCTCTTGCATACCTATTTTGATAAAGAACATACATCATAACATGGGCGGATCCTGAATTTTAAGTTAGAGGGGGCGCATGTTTAAGGCATGCGGTCCGAGAGCCACTATCAGGCCCCCGGTCGGTCTAGGGCAAAGCTTAGTTGGGGTTCAGGGGGCAAAGTCGCCAGAAATTCATTGATTCTAGAGATTTTTTAGGGTAAAAATTAAGTCCTAAAATTCGGACTTTTTTTCTTCATGTGAATATACTTTAAAGTAATAGAGTTATTTACAATATTAAAAGGTATGTAGAATTAAGGCCTGAAATATGGTAGTCCCATACGGTAAAACCTCTGCCTTGCAAATATATTTGAAATTTTCTTACAACTGTCTGTATATTTGCTAGTTTAAATATCAAATTCAATAAGACGACGTAAATGAAATTTAAGAAAAATAAAACCATAATAAACGTGGAAGTATACTTAGTATAACCAATTACTTAAAGTTGGGTGACTAGTCACATTTGAAAGGGCGTAACTTAAATGCGCTATCTTCGTACGTTACACCATTGAACACATGGGTTTTGTTCATACTACACCGTTGAAATCAGTCTAATGAATGTTGAAAAACCCATCATGATTACAAAAAGTTGATAATTATGACTTGCATATGTACGTTATCTTTGCCAGAAGGAGTATGTTTTTACATTATTTTGACAATTTTAGAAAGGGCGCGCGCTGGGTGCCCCCCTTTAATCCGCCACTGCGTCAAAGTATATAATGACCTATTGGGCATAATCTTAAAGCTTGCTTTAATATCATCTCAATAAAATGTGCCCCTTTGTTGTCTTGCGGTTTTAGATCAGTTTTAAAGAAAATCAAAGTACTGAAGTACTGACGGGAGTTGATTTTATCGATTATCATTTATTAAAAATCAACTATTTGTGATTTTGCATGGCAAGTAGTAACAGTAATCGAAATATTTCTAAGAAATTGTATGGATCCAGGCAAGATGGAACTCTTGACTTGTTCAACCAACTCCGTTTATCTCCGACAAGCAAGAGAGACTCTGTTTTGTCGGATATTAACGGAGACAGCCAAGCGTCTGGTTGAACGAGACTACATTGAACTCTAGCATAGGAATACATACGACTATAGAAAATATCTAAACTGTTTGTACAATTCAAAATCTTACTATTTTCATGATATTAATAAATACGTTTTCTTGAAAAACAATCCTTCTGAATACATAGTATCGAATTTATTGATTATTTTCAAGAACTAAGGGTTGTCAGTGGTATTGATTTGTGCTTAGGTCCAAACACTGTTTCACTTTCGCTTTGCCCGAGTGAGTGTAAAGGAGAGTTGATTAAAATCAACTCCCAAAAATACAGTAAAATAGCAAAATGTCAAAAGAGCAATATATAAACGGCATGTACGATGCAATGGTATTACATGTAAGAGACTGACTTTACTGCTGTCACCGTTTTCCAACTTGGCAAAAATTTAAAGAGGATGAATTTCGCCGGTCGATAACTTGCTAATTAAAGACATTTTTTTTATTGGTTTTTTGCGTTATTGATATATAGAATTAGTAAATCATCATTTGATAAGTCATTATTATCATAATTTGTGCTGTTCTGGTTTGCTTTGTTTTCTTTTTTTTATTTGCTGTTAGGTCTATTCAATCAATATTTTTTTTTATAAAGAATGCATAATTATGACATTACTTATATCAAGTATTTAAAGAAACGTAATATTAATATATGTAAGCATTGGATGCCGATTTTTGGATACCATTAGTTCTATAATCACATGGCTGTGTAAACAAAATAATACATTTTTAAGGGTTAGTCGGGTTTTGTTTGCTTTGTTCGTTTGTTTGTTTGTTTGTTTTTGTTTGTTTGTTTTTGTTTTTTGTATTTGCATTTCTAACAAAGAGAACAAATTAAAACTCATGCCACACGTGAAACAATACCAATGGCAATTATACTTCCATCATTTATAAACTAGACTTTGACCCGTGCGTTCTCGGGTTGATATTGCATATCGGGCATTTACAAAATAAGTACATCGACACACCTTATTATTGACATTTACATAACAAAGCTATAAGCATACAAAAATGCTATTAATTTCACTACACCGTCCTTAGTTTGAATAATCTGTGTCTCGGAAAAGGCCCTCACAACAGTTAGAATGCCTCCCTTATACCCGTAATGTAGCAGACAATTGCAGAATCGCTCCGGAACGATTTTGGAGAAAGTTAGTTAAGTTGCATTTAAAATAACAGTCAAATTTATCACAACAAACCTTTTTGAGACTACAAATACCTTTCAACAAAAAATTTTAATCCATAGAATGGAAGAGTTTCACCAACGTACACGTATTTTCTTTGTAAAACTGGATCCGTAGGACATTATTCAATTTTACGATAAAACATATTCTGTCTTCACTCTTCTAACAAATATAATGTAACTTTTTTGCATGCACATAAACAAATATTTTTGTCATCACGAAGACAAAATAAAGTACTTAGTTGAAATGTACGAGGGTTGTCCCAAAATAATGTAGACAGGACACATAATTTATAATCTGTTCACTGCAATTTCATTAGACTTCTGTGTTTTCTTCAATGACCCTTTGGCAAACAATGCTGAAAAGTTCAAATCTGTACTTTATTTATTTCTCGAGAAAATGAATAATTAGTAACAACAAGTTTTGTCAGGCGGCGCAATGTGCGACGTCGAAAATTTCCAGTTTTACGTTGTTGCTAAACTCTCCACATCGTTCACGATAACATTTACGTTTTATTTCCGAAAATGTCTTAGAAAAAAATATTATCTTTGAAAATGTACTCTGCGTGCACATTCAATATATATTTCTAGTTTTGTTTTGTGTTTAAATATTTTCTAAGTACAAACGATCTGTCGGCTCCAAACTTGCCCTGAATTACTTGTTGTCTAACGTCCGTCTTACCAAAATGTGTCGTGCAACATTTTGACGTCCATTGATATCGTTCGGGGTTTCTTTTTTCCACTTATTGTCATCATACTTGTTCAAATATTTTCAATGTTGTTTAACTGCTTATTCACAAAACGCATTTCTCATCGATTTTGTTAATTTCATTTACTTCCAAAGCCGCTTGGGATTTATTTCATGGTCTTTACAATATTGTATCAGTTACTGCTGCGCCGCCTTAAACGCTGACAACGTCATTTTATTACCTGTTAACTTTTCAACTTGTCACAAAACGCGCTATAAAATATTTAAAAGTTTTGTAATAGCCAAAACATTTTCTGAGTAAATGAACGAATTATTATCAAATATCAGTGTATGTTTTATTTGAATTTTTTCATTCGAAAAGTACTTTTCCGCCCAATTTTCAATTCATTATGTTGATTTTAACCTTTTGTTTTTAACATTGCGCCGCATGTCGAATTTCTGATCTAACATGCTTTCATTTCACTTATTTAATCTCAAATAATATTCAATTTTAAAACATTATTGAATGCAAATTTCTTGAACCCTTTGTGGCACAAATTTTATCTTCCTTTGTTTTCGATTAACTGAATAACGCCACTTGTCTACGCTATTTTGGGACAACCTTCGTATATTTGTTATTTTATACCTTTTCAAATAAGAAATCATTAATATGACTATATGAACAGGATATATAGCTAAAATCCAATGAAAATTTACCCGTATTTGTATTATCATTTCTGAGTTTATTCATGCCGATGTGATTTTGTGGAAACATAATCTAAAGATCCCGTTAGCGTGAATTTATTGCGCAAGCGCAAGATTGTTAAATCCAAAAAATCCAGGTGATTTCCGGGATTTTTCGAGGAATTTTCGTTGATTATTAATTAGCGAAGCTTAACTGAGAAAAAATAAAAACAAATTGGTAATCTTCAAGTACCAATGATGTTTTAAATATATAAAACAAAAGACAGTATTCTTCCGATTTCTCGGTATTAAAGACCAAACATTCGAGTCTATTATTTTGATATAGAAGTAAACATTACTCATATAAAAAGCTTTGATTAACTAATCAATGTGTAATGATTGATGAATGCTGTTTTATATTGTTGGTTTGGTTTTTTTTTCGATACTTTTTATACGGAAACAAACAAGTTTCATGTCAGTTATTCAATAACGAAAAACGGTGTTAAATTGACTGCCGTCAAAGAAAAGGGACCTTTAGATCAACATTTCACAAACTCGTTTTTTGTCAATTCCGATTAGACAACTTTTTTTTAAAATTACAAACATACAGAGATACCTACGTGTTTTAAGCATTTCATGACAGTTATATTTAGACAGGTTATCACTTCTTTGAGTAGCTTGTCGAAAGTGTCAAATTTTGTTTTGCATTTGTTTTATTGTCTTCTTTAATTGTTTTTAATTGGTTAAAGAAAACTTATCTAATAATTATCTACACGTTTAAATGTCAAACAATATGACCCAAAAATAACAAAACATTTTAAATATCCAGATAAAGCTACAGTTCTGCAGCGATAAATAAAACCCACAGAAAATATGATTTAATAGATAACTAAAGGATATCAAAAGTATTATTAAATATTAAAAATATTTTTTTCTCCCCAACCTTTAAGTATATCAAAGTAGTTTAAACTGGCGAGAACCTGATTGGAAAACATGTTTAGAAAATGCAGGGACAAAGATGGTCAAATTCAATTCCTATGTTTCCAAAATGACGACTAGTCAACGTGCTGATATGTTGGATCTGGTTTTGATCTATATCCGATTTAACAGAAAAGGATCTTTTCAGATAAATTTCAGCTGCACTAAATTAATTTTGCACCATTACAGAGATCCTAGGAAATTAAAGCCATCTCCGTAAAATTAGATAAACAAATTGGAGGGGACTACATTGTTGCAGTTACATGACATGTGAAGTGTTTTGTGTATAATTGATAGTGTTTGTTATGCTGACACCGTAATGAATGTGTCAAGCCCTACAAAACCCGTATATGTCTCATCACAATTTGGATTCTTACAGTATTTCAGTATTACTTACCGTTACACCTCTCCCCTTGCCAGTGATTTTGACACCCATTAGGACAGGAACCAGTCCCCTTGTCACACACGCCATTGTTTTTACAGTGTCCACATGGAGTGTTACAGTCAGTGCCGTAGTAGTGATCAGAGCAAACTAAAACAAATACATGTAATAATATCTAATGCTGATGTACAACTGAAGGCATAACAAATAATAACCATTGAATAGTTTCAAACTTATTTCCATCATATCAGACAATTTCTGCTTGATCTCCATAAACAATAGAGATATTCCTAAATAATTGTTGCACCATTTTGAACCAACTCCCCGGTAAATCAACATTATGCATCTTTCTCACCAGCATTACACTGTCTTGGATCACTAGCTGACCCTTCAATATTCCAATCTATAAGTTGCAAAATGTACGATTGTTTCTCTTTGTTCCATTTCTACCGTCTGTTAATTTTTTTCAGCATTATTTGAAATACAGAATTGATTTGGAATTTCAATATGTAACCAAATTGGCCACTCTGAACCCTGATCCAGATAACATTTCACAAAATTTGGTAAAGAGCTTTATAGGCATCATTAGCATGCATTTAGTTTTTCTCAACTATATATGGAAGTAGACGAGATCTTCTAAGAAGTATGGCACTTTTACTAATACGCCATGCATGTATAAGTCCCATTTTAGGGCCTTAACCCCGGACCCAAGAGGCAATAAATTTCACAATGTAGGTAGAAGTCTTCATGGACGTCATTGCCATGTATTTAGTTTTTTCCCCACATGTGTTGAAATGAAGATTTTTGAAAATTTCTACTTTTTGTATCTTTCGCCCCGCCAATAGCGCTCCGTGGTGGTGCATGTAGAGACACGCATTTTACAATTTATGTTTCTCTAACCATAGAGATGCTTTACACAATAATAATAACAATTAGGATGCAGTTTGTAAGAAAATGGTAATTTTGTTTTAAATGTTAACGCATCATGCTCAACGCACTACGCACGACGACGGAGGAAGACTAAATGCAATAGCTCAACTGCATGACATGCAGCATCTAACGTATGGGGTCGGTTATTTTAAACTCTAAGCCTATCTTCTATAATATTTCGCAGACTTTCCATGGCTGATGAAAATGATGACTAGTTAACATGTTGGATTTAGTTTTGTATATTTAGTATGTTTAGTATATTTGTTATTTTATACCTTCTCAAATAAGAAATCATTAATATGACTATATGAACAGGATATATAGCTAAAATCCAATGAAAATTTACCCGTATTTGTATTATCATTTCTGAGTTTATTCATGCCGATGTGATTTTGTGGAAACATAATCTAAAGATCCCGTTAGCGTGAATTTATTGCGCAAGCGCAAAATTGTTAAATCCAAAAAATCCAGGTGATTTCCGGGATTTTTCGAGGAATTTTCGTTGATTATTAATTAGCGAAGATTAACTGAGAAAAAATAAAAACAAATTGGTAATCTTCAAGTACCAATGATGTTTTAAATATATAAAACAAAAGACAGTATTCTTCCGATTTCTCGGTATTAAAGACCAAACATTCGAGTCTATTATTTTGATATAGAAGTAAACATTACTCATATATAAAAAGCTTTGATTAACCAATCAATGTGTAATGATTGATGAATGCTGTTTTATATTGTTGGTTTGGTTTTTTTTTTCGATACTTTTTATACGGAAACAAACAAGTTTCATGTCAGTTATTCAATAACGAAAAACGGTGTTAAATTGACTGCCGTCAAAGAAAAGGGACCTTTAGATCAACATTTCACAAACTCGTTTTTTGTCAATTCCGATTAGACAACTTTTTTTAAAATTACAAACATACAGAGATACCTACGTGTTTTAAGCATTTCATGACAGTTATATTTAGACAGGTTATCACTTCTTTGAGTAGCTTGTCGAAAGTGTCAAATTTTGTTTTGCATTTGTTTTATTGTCTTCTTTAATTGTTTTTAATTGGTTAAAGAAAACTTATCTAATAATTATCTACACGTTTAAATGTCAAACAATATGACCTAAAAATAACAAAACATTTTAAATATCCAGATAAAGCTACAGTTCTGCAGCAATAAATAAAACCCACAGAAAATATGATTTAATAGATAACTAAAGGATATTAAAAGTATAATTAAATATTAAAAATATTTTTTTCTCCCCAACCTTTAAGTATATCAAAGTAGTTTAAACTGGCGAGAACCTGATTGGAAAACATGTTTAGAAAATGCAGGGACAAAGATGGTCAAATTCAG
This sequence comes from Magallana angulata, assembly GCF_025612915.1. Taxonomy (NCBI): domain Eukaryota; kingdom Metazoa; phylum Mollusca; class Bivalvia; order Ostreida; family Ostreidae; genus Magallana; species Magallana angulata. The sequence continues at coordinate 26,210,901 of NC_069112.1, forward strand.
TTCCTATGTTTCCAAAATGACGACTAGTCAACGTGCTGATATGTTGGATCTGGTTTTGATCTATATCCGATTTAACAGAAAAGGATCTTTTCAGATAAATTTCAGCTGCACTAAATTAATTTTGCACCATTACAGAGATCCTAGGAAATTAAAGCCATCTCCGTAAAATTAGATAAACAAATTGGAGGGGACTACATTGTTGCAGTTACATGACATGTGAAGTGTTTTGTGTATAATTGATAGTGTTTGTTATGCTGACACCGTAATGAATGTGTCAAGCCCTACAAAACCCGTATATGTCTCATCACAATTTGGATTCTTACAGTATTTCAGTATTACTTACCGTTACACCTCTCCCCTTGCCAGTGATTTTGACACCCATTAGGACAGGAACCAGTCCCCTTGTCACACACGCCATTGTTTTTACAGTGTCCACATGGAGTGTTACAGTCAGTGCCGTAGTAGTGATCAGAGCAAACTAAAACAAATACATGTAATAATATCTAATGCTGATGTACAACTGAAGGCATAACAAATAATAACCATTGAATAGTTTCAAACTTATTTCCATCATATCAGACAATTTCTGCTTGATCTCCATAAACAATAGAGATATTCCTAAATAATTGTTGCACCATTTTGAACCAACTCCCCGGTAAATCAACATTATGCATCTTTCTCACCAGCATTACACTGTCTTGGATCACTAGCTGACCCTTCAATATTCCAATCTATAAGTTGCAAAATGTACGATTGTTTCTCTTTGTTCCATTTCTACCGTCTGTTATTTTTTTTTCAGCATTATTTGAAATACAGAATTGATTTGGAATTTCAATATGTAACCAAATTGGCCTCTCTGAACCCTGATCCAGATAACATTTCACAAAATTTGGTAAAGAGCTTTATAGGCATCATTAGCATGCATTTAGTTTTTCTCAACTATATATGGCAGTAGACGAGATCTTCTAAGAAGTATGGCACTTTTACTAATACGCCATGCATGTATAAGTCCCATCCTAGGGCCTTAACCCCGGACCCAAGAGGCAATAAATTTCACAATGTAGGTAGAAGTCTTCATGGACGTCATTGCCATGCATTTAGTTTTTTCCCCACATGTGTTGAAATGAAGATTTTTGAAAATTTCTACTTTTTGTATCTTTCGCCCCGCCAATAGCTCTCCGTGGTGGTGCATGTAGAGACATGCATTTTACAATTTATGTTTCTCTAACCATAGAGATGCTTTACACAATAATAATAACAGTTGGGATGCAGTTTGTAAGAAAATGGTAATTTTGTTTTAAATGTTAACGCATCATGCTCAACGCACTACGCACGACGACGGAGGAAGACTAACTGCAATAGCTCAACTGCATGACGTGCAGCATCCAACGTATGGGGTCGGTTATTTTAAACTCTAAGCCTATCTTCTATAATATTTCGCAGACTTTCCATGGCTGATGAAAATGATGACTAGTTAACATGTTGGATTTAGTTTTGATCTATATACATGTTCAATTTTACAAATAATTTCATTGAAACGAAATATAACAGAAAAACATCTTTTCAGATAAATTTCAGCTGCAATACAATAATTTTGCACCATTACTGAGATTCTACGGTATTGTAGCCAACTACATAAAATTACATCAAACAAATTGTAGCGAGCTACATTGTTGCAGTTACATGCATGCACATAAACAAATATTTTTGTCATCACGAAGACAAAAGTAAGTACTTAGTTGAAATGTATATTTGTTATTTTATACCTTCTCAAATAAGAAATCATTAATATGACTATATGAACAGTATATATAGCTAAAATCCAATGAAAATTTACCCGTATTTGTATTATCATTTCTGAGTTTATTCATGCCGATGTGATTTTGTGGAAACATAATCTAAAGATCCCGTTAGCGTGAATTTATTGCGCAAGCGCAAGATTGTTAAATCCAAAAAATCCAGGTGATTTCCGGGATTTTTCGAGGAATTTTCGTTGATTATTAATTAGCGAAGCTTAACTGAGAAAAAATAAAAACAAATTGGTAATCTTCAAGTACCAATGATGTTTTAAATATATAAAACAAAAGACAGTATTCTTCCGATTTCTCGGTATTAAAGACCAAAAATTCGAGTCTATTATTTTGATATAGAAGTAAACATTACTCATATATAAAAAGCTTTGATTAACTAATCAATGTGTAATGATTGATGAATGCTGTTTTATATTGTTGGTTTGGTTTTTTTGTCGATACTTTTTATTCGGAAACAAACAAGTTTCATGTCAGTTATTCAATAACGAAAAACGGTGTTAAATTGACTGCCGTCAAAGAAAAGGGACCTTTAGATCAACATTTCACAAACTCGTTTTTTGTCAATTCCGATTAGACAACTTTTTTTAAAATTACAAACATACAGAGATACCTACGTGTTTTAAGCATTTCATGACAGTTATATTTAGACAGGTTATCACTTCTTTGAGTAGCTTGTCGAAAGTGTCAAATTTGGTTTTGCATTTTTTTTATTGTCTTCTTTAACTGTTTTTAATTAGTTAAAGAAAACTTATCTAATGATTATCTACACGTTTAAATGTAAAACAATATGACCCAAAAATAACAAAACATGTTAAATATCCAGATAAAGCTACAGTTCTGCAGCGATAAATAAAACCCACAGAAAATATGATTTAATAGATAACTAAAGGATATTAAAAGTATTATTAAATATTAAAAATATTTTTTTCTCCCCAACCTTTAAGTATATCAAAGTAGTTAAAACTGGCGAGAACCTGATTGGCAAACATGTTTAGAAAATGCAGGGACAAAGATGGTCAAATTCAATGCCTATGTTTCCAAAATGACGACTAGTCAACGTGCTGATATGTTGGATCTGGTTTTGATCTATATCCGATTTAACAGAAAAGGATCTTTTCAGATAAATTTCAGCTGCACTAAATTAATTTTGCACCATTACAGAGATCCTAGGAAATTAAAGCCATCTCCGTAAAATTAGATAAACAAATTGGAGGGGACTACATTGTTGCAGTTACATGACATGTGAAGTGTTTTGTGTATAATTGATAGTGTTTGTTATGCTGACACCGTAATGAAAGTGTCAAGCCCTACAAAACCCGTATATGTCTCATCACAATTTGGATTCTTACAGTATTTCAGTATTACTTACCGTTACACCTCTCCCCTTGCCAGTGATTTTGACACCCATTAGGACAGGAACCATTCCCTTTGTCACACATACCATCGTTTTTACAGTGTCCACATGGAGTGTAACAGTCAGTGCCGTAGTAGTGATCAGAGCAAACTAAAACAAATACATGTAATAATATCTAATGCTGATGTACAACTGAAGGCATAACAAATAATAACCATTGAATAGTTTCAAACTTATTTCCATCATATCAGACAATTTCTACTTGATTTCAATAAACAATAGAGATATTCCTAAATAATTGTTGCACCATTTTGAACCAACTCCCCGGTAAGTCAACATTATGCATCTTTCTCACCAGCATTACACTGTCTTGGATCACTAGCTGACCCTTCAATATTCCAATCTATAAGTTGCAAAATGTACGATTGTTTCTCTTTGTTCCATTTCTACCGTCTGTTATTTTTTTTTCAGCATTATTTGAAATACAGAATTGATTTGGAATTTCAATATGTAACCAAATTGGCCTCTCTGAACCCTGATCCAGATAACATTTCACAAAATTTGGTAAAGAGCTTTATAGGCATCATTAGCATGCATTTAGTTTTTCTCAACTATATATGGAAGTAGACGAGATCTTCTAAGAAGTATGGCACTTTTACTAATACGCCATGCATGTATAAGTCCCATCCTAGGGCCTTAACCCCGGACCCAAGAGGCAATAAATTTCACAATGTAGGTAGAAGTCTTCATGGACGTCATTGCCATGCATTTAGTTTTTTCCCCACATGTGTTGAAATGAAGATTTTTGAAAATTTCTACATTTTGTATCTTTCGCCCCGCCAATAGCGCTCCGTGGTGGTGCATGTAGAGACATGCATTTTACAATTTATGTTTCTCTAACCATAGAGATGCTTTACACAATAATAATAACAATTGGGATGCAGTTTGTAAGAAAATGGTAATTTTGTTTTAAATGTTAACGCACCATGCTCAACGCACTACGCACGACGACGGAGGAAGACTAACTGCAATAGCTCAAATGCATGACGTGCAGCATCCAACGTATGGGGTCGGTTATTTTAAACTCTAAGCCTATCTTCTATAATATTTCGCAGACTTTCCATTGCTGATGAAAATGATGACTAGTTAACATGTTGGATTTAGTTTTGATCTATATACATGTACAATTTTACAAATAATTTCATTGAAACGAAATATAACAGAAAAACATCTTTTCAGATAAATTTCAGCTGCAATACAATAATTTTGCACCATTACTGAGATTCTACGGTATTGTAGCCAACTACATAAAATTACATCAAACAAATTGTAGCGAGCTACATTGTTGCAGTTACATGACATGTGATGTGTTTTGTGAATAAATGAAAGTGTTTGCTATGCTGACACCTCTATGAATGTGTCAATCCCTACAAAACCTGTGTCTGTCTCTTTATAACTTGGATTCTTACAGCATTCCATACTTACCGTCACACCGCCACCCCTGCCAGTGATTCTGACACCCATTAGGACAGGAACCAGTCCCTTTGTCACACACGCCATTGTTTTTACAGTGTCCACATGGAGTGCTACAGTCAGTGCCGTAGTAGTGATCGGAGCAAACTAAACCAAATACATGTAATAATACTCATTGCTGATATAGAACTGAGGGCAAAATAAATGATAAAAAAGGACCCCAAAAATACATAAGAAAGAAATTGAATAAATCAACAATTAAAGTTCAAAGTATAAAAAGAATCATTTTGTTTTCATATGGCTGAAATCTTTGTTCAAAATCTTTAACAATTTGCCGATGGTTTTAGATTTTTCGATAACAGAATCTAGTTTAACATTGTCTGAAGTGCAGATTAAAAAACACCATATCCAACATACAAACATATAAGTAAATATTTGAAAAAGTTGACATAGTTTAGATAAATTATTAATAAATACGTTTGCAGAAAGTTCCATTCCAGTGATTAGCACATCCATTATCGCACATCCCTGTCAACTTATTGCAATGTACTCCACTTTTACAATGACCAGGGCAGTCTACACACGATTTGTTTGATATGAATTTTCCATGAGGGCAAACTGTAAAAAAAAAATATATATATAAAATTGTGTGCAATTGGATTGGCAACAGCGATATTTAGTCAACAGTAATTCAGCATGCTTTACTTCTCTCTTGTAATGGTGGTTCATAAATGTAGGTCATTTATCTATTACTCTTATCTGCCGAAAGTAAAACAATTTTTTAATAAAATGTCATCGTTTTTTCTTTAAACATTTTGTACTTTTTTTCTCTTTCAAAAATATTGTAAAGAAACCAATTTCTGAGTGCTGTATAAGTGGCATTGACGTGGTGAAAAAATCCTTAACGCGATCTTAACTTTAACTGCTTAAGACTATTAAATTGTATCTTCCGTTATCGCAAAAATCAACTGCCGCGAAAAAGTTAATTACCAGTAAAATTTAAAATAATGTCAAAGTAAAAAAAAATGTTGGCTAACAGTAGATTCATATTATAGATTTAGTATGATTTTTACTCATTTCTTCTCTAATTTGTAAATATCACATATATTTTTTTTATGTTTACGCATTGTTATTTGTAATTGAAAAAAAATACCGATGCAGTCAATTGTAAGAGCGTTAGGATCAGAACATCCATGTATACATGATCCATTGAATGCGTCACAGTGTTGGTGTTTACATTTAGATGGACAGGAGTGGTTGCAACCGGGTGAAAACCTATTCGATCCACAACCTACAAATGTATATCATTATTATGATTAATTTTGAAAATGATTGCTTTGTACTTATAAAAATCAAGTTCTAATATCGACACATATTAATTCATTGCTTTCGTTGTCCGTTGTTTACGCATAATATCTTTGTACGACTTTTCATCAACAAAAATAACCTTCATTATCATATTGAATTCTAATTCTAATACAAAATCTGTTAATTCTAGAGTATCATTAAAAAGTAGCAATGGTGTTGTTAACTGCAAAGCAAATTTAAAGCAAAATCAAATTTAATGTAACTGTGCCAAACAATAAAAAATAAGAAAGTGCCAAAACAGACAAACGTCTTATATTAAGTGGGCGTATCAACATGTTGGACTGATATCAAAATCTGTTATCAAAGTCATATATTTTACGTTCTCAACATGGGTCTTGCACCATAATGTATTCTAAAGTCTACGACAGAGCTTAAAGAGGATATATGTACTTTCTTATACTAAGACATAGTCATGTTTTTTGTTTTTTTGATTTTTGTTTGGTTTTTTTATTTGGTTTTTGTTTGTTTTGTTTTTGGTAACGAAGCTTAAGTAATGTTTTTTAATGATCAACACAATTTAATTTAATTTGCGTAATGCAACATTGTAAACATGTAGAGGTAATCTTAGTTTGTCTTTAATGCTGTTTACTTACTAATAACAGTTTATTTGATAGTTATTGAAATCTAGCGTTTGAATACATTGCATCCATCACATGATACACAAAAAAATACTATCTATATATTAACAAATATTCAAGCATTGGTTTAATTGGTAAAAATATTAATGGTCGTTAACATGATGGCTTCTCAAACGTGGACTGGTTAGTTTACGAAAAGTATATTGCTTTATGTTTCGGTATAAAAAAAATCAAGTAAGATTCAAGTAAGATATAGGTATTGAATTTCAATTAAAGACAAACTTAAGTCGAGTTTTTGCATTTTCATTTTAAAAACTCCTGGTATTGAGCACCATGAAAGATAATACGTACTCAAGGGAAAACTATGTTCACATAAATACTTGATAAACTATGTATTTTTCGACTAGCACGCTTTAAAAAAAAACTTGTCTGTTACTGTTTGACGGTGGATCGTGTACATGTAGTCTAATGCGTTGCAATGTATATTGTACTCGTATCTGATAACTAACCCCTTATACAAAATATAAATTTATAGACAAGGCCTCGTTACAAGTTCCTTTGTTTGGAAATGATAAGGTGAAATATGAATTAAATTACAGAGCCCCCATCCCCCCAACACACTTTTATCTTTTAACTTTTTACATCTTATGTTTTTACACCGATCTCAAATTGTCGTTCATTTTTTGGATACAAAGATCAACTAGTTTAAGGGTCAGCCCTGTCGACCCTTAATTTGGACAGACATTGGTGTTTCGAGTCTTGGTATCAATTAGAATTATCAATGCAGTGACTTTGTTTTCTATACTGCCTAAAGAAACATGCCTTTTTGCTAGGTACAATGCGTCAAAGTTTTTGACATTGACACCAATAAATACCTAATAAATGAGTGTAGCAATGCTTTTTTCAAACAAATATCGTTGCAATCAACAACTGTGCTTCTACAATTATTACAATATCTTGATCTTAAGTTTTTTGTAATAGGTGTTGGAGTGTATTTGCCCCTAATTAAGAGACCAGCCCCTTTTATTGAGGGCTACAGAATACAGACATGTTTTAAGCTCAACTGAGCTGAAAGCTCAAGTGAGCTATTCTTATCCCATTTTGCCCGTCTTCCGTCTGTCCCTCTGTAAACTTTTTACATTTTGAACTTTTTCTCTAAAACCGCTTAGCCAATTTCAACTAAATTTGGCACAAAGCATCCTTATGGTAAGGTGAATATAAATTGCAGAAATGAAAGACAGATCTTTATTAAAAGCGGAGAAAACCTCGAAACTGTAGAAAAAGAGGGGGTGCATTTTTAAAAATCTTCCTCTCAAGAACTACTGAGTCAAATTCTACGTAATTTAGCATATATCATACTTATGGGAAGGATAATATAAATTGCAAAAATTAAGGGCTTATTCTGTTTCAAATTTGAGTAATTTACGAAAATAATAATAAGACAGAGATAATGGGGTCAATCAGTTTAACTTCGGGTTCGGTATTCCATATCTCAAAAACCTCTTTGAAGCGTCCATTTTGAATATATAAGAAATGGGTCAATCTGACAAAGATGAATTTGGTTGTTGTATAACAGTTTGCATGCGAAAGGAATATTTAAACATGCAAGATATATTAATGCCGATTTTGTGAAGTAAATGGAGATTAAATATTCCAATGCGTTGACATTTTTACCTTTGACGGTGGTTTTAGCTTGTTTTGATTTTCGTTCTGTTTTTATGAATTACGGTTTGTAACTTAGGAGAACTATCGCCTGTATTTTGTAATTTTTACCATTCAATCAAATATAGACATCGGAAAATAAGACAGCTGACTGATACTTGCGAAAAAATAAGATACATTAACAGATACGGCACTTTAACAACTAAAATACTAATTTCAATGGCAATACGGTATGGTCTTTGCGTAATAGTTGATTACTGCAATGTGTTTTAGGCTAGATGTCAATGTGTTCTCTAGTTTATTCAGTCTAAACGGAGATTAATTATGCTTATAGAAATACTAATGTGTATATGTAGCAGATACATAAATAATTGTTAGCTCACCTGAGGTGAAATATACAGTGAATATCCTTAAAAAATATTTTTCTTAAAAATTAATTCGCCAGAAAAGCTGTAACTTGTGTGGAAGCATTTTGTCCTAACCATGATCCCTGGGGGGGGGGGGGGGGGGGGTACGGTGGGGCCCCATTGGGGGTCAAATTTTTAGATACAAGTGTATAGAAAAAAAACATTAAAAATCTTCTCCCCGGGGGTCGAAATTTTTACATAGAAATACATAGAGAAAAATCTTCTCAACAAAAACCAGTAGGCCAGAGAAGCTGTAACTTGTTTGGAAGCATCCTCAGGTAATGTAGGTTCAAATTTTTTCAAACCATGATTCCGGGGGTAGGGTGCGGCCACAGTGGGTGGGTTGAATTTAACATAGGAATATATAGCGAAAATGTTTTAAAGAAATTTCTTCTCAAATACAAATTGGTCAGAAAAGCTGTAACTTGTGTGGATGCATCCTCAGGTAGTATTGATTCATTCTTGTTTGTTAAAACCATGTTTTCAGGGGGTAGGGTGAGGTCACAATGGGGGGGGGGGTCAAATAATGTTGGTGCGTGTAATTCGGTACGATCTCTACGTTGATTAATTGTGGTTGATTAATGCAAAATGTTCTATTAAGATCCTCAGCAATTTCAATCTAAACGGATAGTATTCTTTTTGCTAGAAATAAGTAACTAAAGTATGTATGTGATGAAGTATAAATTGAGTTTTTTCTTTGTTTTAGTGCAGTTTTCTCTTGTTTTGATTGTCCACAAATTCCTATAATTTTACTAACCTGAGAGTCAAGCTTCGAGTTATAAGCAAGATACAGAGCTGTGCGCACAGTGCTACTATATGTTTGTACACAAAGCTGAGGTCATGCTTTAGTTTGTTTATATTTTAAATGCAGCTCTGCTGAATAGGAAATACCAAGTTTAAAATCTTATGTTGACTGTAATAAACTCATGTGAACAAACACAGGACTCAAATTAAACTATGCATCTTGCTTATTATTTTACGATTGACGCTGAAATTTTGGTTGATCAATAGAAATGTCTTGCTAAAAGGATGATATGCTGTAACCACTTTCTGGTGCCTCTTCTTCAACGATGAATTGCATAAAATCTACACATTTTTTTTAATAGTTTTTCGAACACAAGTAAATGACAACAACGCCTTTTAAACAGTTTCCACTGTCCTGACACATTATTATCATTATGAAGATAAAAGCATTATCGGTGTTTTTAAAAAAATCATTGCAACGGAAAATCATCTTTGTTTGTAAACATTTTTTTTAATAAAGATGAAAATAATGGATGGGCCTTGGTATACTAGAGCGACATGCCTGCCAAAACAGTTATTTGAATTATAGCTCTTTAACATATGTGACAACATATATCAGTTAAGTTTATTCTTAAATCAAGTGAGTAAGGATATGAAACGTCATACGAAATGAATTCATGCCTGGTAAATGACAAAAACGTCTATAATGGAGAAGGCCAATTAAATTGTTCAGTGTTTTTAATTTGAGGAATTGAGCGAATTCATTGTGTTGCATTGAGGTACCCTTTTTTTCTTTCACAAATAGAATTTTTAAAAAATTCGGATATTCATTTTTGGTTAATCTTCCGAGGGGCCACATGTCACAATATCCTTTGAACGCCCATATAAAGCCCATATAAAGCCAATGTTGCTCAGATGAGCGATGTGGCCCATTGGGCCTCTTGTGTTCTTACATCTGTCTAAATTTGTTGTTCATTTCTTAGAAATAAATAATTGATTTTTTTAGGGGCCTCCTCGATGGATTCTTAAAGTTGACACAGATTAGTGTTTCAGTCAGTGAAATCAATTAACATCATTCATGAATGCATTTTTCTTTCTACAATGCTTAACAAAATATGTCCCCTTTCTAGAAATATTTTTAAATATATGTATTTAGATATAGGTTTTTTAGTTTTGTTTTTGCCCCCCCCCCCCCAAAAAAAAAAAAAAAAAAAATCTTTAATTGCGTGTTAAGTGAGTTTCGCATTTTTTAAAAAACATTACAGTCAACAATTTTTGTTCTATTATGCAAAACAAAATCCTTTTAGTTTTAAAAAGTTATTTGTAAAAAACTTTTTGAGTCTTTTGGCCCTTGATTGAAAGGACCAGTCCCCATTTCTTTTTCTAAACAAAAGGTCTCATGAAATATAACATAATTTGTTCCTATATTCATCTAAAATTGTTCTCCATATTTTGCATAAAAATACTTCATTATTTAAGAAGTCAGTCCTGTAGATCTTTAATGCAGACAGACATCGGTGTTATGATCAGTAAATTGATTAAAATCACCACTACAGACATTTTTTTTCTTCAATGCTTAACAAAATGTGTTTTTTTCTCTAGATATATTGCGTCAAAGTTTTAGGACTTTAACCCCCCCCCCCCCCCAAAAAAAAAACACACACAAAAAAAATCATTTTTACGTCATTAATAGGCGTGGAAAATATATTTTTAAAAGAATATATTCTTTGACAGTCATCAACGTTTCTTTTATAATGCATTACAAAATCTTGATCTTTAATTAGTTAACGAGAATATATTTTTCGAGACTCCTGAACCCTAATCAAATGGACCAACCCCTCTTTCTTGGTATTGTTGGAAAGAACGTTTAATACTTTACCTCTTTTGTTTATATTTCTTCACAAAATATCAACTTAGAAAAGAGATCCACAGGTAAAAACGTATTAAAAGTTTTCAAAATTCGTACTCAATGTCCATGCCCAGGCGAACGCCAACAAATGGGCCAGTCGCGTAAAACAAGTAAATAGTGCACATCTTCAATCTATAGTCTACCTATCATGACAATATCAAAGTCATATCTCTAATAATTTTTAAGATCAACTGTGTAAACAAAGGCCATAAAAATAACAAAATCGACCGTAAATCAAGACCGTAAGTGACGGCAACAAAAATTTCCAAGACATGTAAAATTCAGATAACATCTACTTATCTGTGGTGGAAAAAACACGTGTACAAAATAAAAAAAAAATCAGTACGAAGACAGTAAGGTCTTTTGTTGGACACAGAAGACCTTAATAATAATAAGAAACATTACGAAAAAAACAAGGTCTCCCATCGGAAACAAAAGACCTTAAAAATAAAATTCATTCCAAATTTATAGCCACTAGTGAAGCAATTTTAACAAATATGCGACATATTTTGCGCATAATGTCATGTATATATGTGTATGATTATAAATGTGTGTATATGATATGTACATGTTTAATACACTATGCTTATGAAGTGGCAGTTAAATAATAAATACAGTTAACTACAAACTTGTTTATCTAAAAAATTCATACTTTTTTATAACTTCTTGTCTTGTACTGTAGACGTGGAAAACATGACGGTGTTTTTAATTTCACTATGTTCACCGTCAGACAATTTTCATTGAACATTAAGCCACAGTGAATATTAAGCTGTGCATTCAGTATCTCCGTGTAGGCCGCCATAACAGATGCATGTATGCTTGAGCGGGGCTTGAATAACCACTTGTTTATCGTAATCAAAGTATATTTAAAATTCGTTAAAAATAGCAAGTATGAGTATTACGTTCATTAAATACAATTCATATCATAATTTAATGTTTATAACGGAATATTCGTTTCACCTTTATCTTTGCGGCCCTATCGAAGCCATTGTGAACACGGGTGCTAATTGTCACTTATTATCTCGCACATCTCATTAGGGCAAACACTCCTGTATAACCATGACGTTGTCTGCGATCGGCATTCATATTGAGCAGTTCATTTTAAGATTGAGTAACTATAAAAGTGTACTTCTTTCTAACAGATTACATGTACGTTTTTTCTTTAATTTTCATGCCCAAAATATCAAATGCGTATTTTACACCAGTGCTTATTACATTCGACACAAACTTGTTTTATTATTCTAGTAGCACTTAACGTAAAAAAGGCTTTAATTTTACCTTATTCATGAGAAAATAATGTAAATTACATGATGCAGGTTCATCACTCATCAGATATTTTTACAATCAGGATTTACTTTTCTAAGATAAGAGATCTATCATCCGTGAAATTAAAAACACTGTGAAAGTTACTTACACAGGAAATCGTGAAATTTTAGACACATGGAATTAAAGACATTTACAGTTTATGATATACACTTTTTAGGATTAAACAAATAAAAATAAAAATATGAGAGAAAAGATTTAAGCACTTAATCAAAACTGACCCATGACTTTAACTTCACATATTTCTATCCCAGTATACATCATGCTATCATATTGACAGCTTGATGTATATCCCGGTGGTCGTGTGTTGATAAAGGTGATCCCTTGTGTTACGTTGTTGACGGTTACATTCATAACAGACGTTGGACATCCAGATTTGGGATCCTGTTGATATACGAGATGTTTGGGATCACGCAGAGGATGAAACGACTCCGGAATATACGTGTAAACAGAAAATCCAGCTGATCTTGTATATGCTTAAAAAACAAATGGTTAATGCCTACGTCAAAAATAACGAAACAAGTAAATACTTTAACTGATGATTAAGATAATTGAAACTCATTTAACACATATGATATAACAGATGAAATGGTATCAAATAAAATTGTTTTTTTTTAAATTCTTATAACATACTAGTACTCTTTTGGTTATTCTTTATTGGAATAAATTTAATGTTGCCCTATGCTACACGATATAACTTCGCGGTTTATAAAGTGTATACAGTCCTAAGTTAAAGTATACTCGTACAACAATTTTACAAAATAATCTCTTTTATTATTAAAATTAATAAAAAAAAAAAAATAAGTAAAATAGAATAAGTAAAATTATTATTTGTTTTTTAACGACTAAAATCAGAATATAATGCCCATTTTTAATAGAATGACATTAATTTGAACTAAATTTGAAGGCAACGTCAAGCGGTTTGATATGTTTTGCACGCCAGTCATGTTCTGATGTCAGCAAGTAATGTTTTACGATAAAGGCCTATTTAAGGAAAAAAAAACAAGTTAAAAAAAACCGAGATATGAATTTGGTTCGCAAATGAGGAAATATTCTGAGGATCCAAAAGGAATTTTTTTGAACATTTGATCACGTACCAACCAAGTTCATATCACGTTGAACTTTTTAACATTGCTGTTTATCACTTATACATGTATTTACGTTTGAGAATAGCAAATTTTTCGGAATTGCCCAAATTGCAGAGCTATTATATTTACAAATATCGAAGCGACAAGCGATTATCATCGTGACGCAAAAACAAGTTCATAAAGATTTAAACGTTTTCGCTATTCTGTAGGTTCATATAAGGAAAGATATTTAAAAATGTAAATATGCCGAATGGAGCGTTATCGCTGTTCTTAAGGTAGATTTAAGGAAGAATATTTGCAAATGTAAATATATGAATTTATTTATGAGGGGTAACAACAAAAATTAATTTATTTTTCGTAACTCACTGTCAGATCTGAAATATATCTCTAGATATGCTACGTTGAATTGCCTTTGTAGCCACACCTTCCACCATATAGAAGTATTATGGTTTCCTTCAACATCCGTTATGGCACAGGAGTTTAAATTGTGGTCCTGAAAGGTTTTGCCATCTATAGCTTTAATAGCTGTCCAGTCTGGTTTTTTAGGATTTGCACCCATGCCGGCCTTTCCTTTCAAACCTTGTTCAGAAACTAGATTAACTGAAACATCAAATTGTTCGTATTAAAAAATGCTTCAACTAAATGTACCTGCATATACTAATATGAATAACTTTGTTATGCCGAAAAAATAATTAAATTAAAGATGGTAATTGATTTCGATTCATTTAGGTCCATGACAATTCTAAGGTTCATATTACATTTAGTATACATATATTTTGATGTTGTATGATGTTATGTGTGAAAACAATACATTATGCTTGCAGATTTGCACTGAACATTACATGAAAATATTAATATTTATTATACGTCTTTGGATATTTTTATGTAAAATTACAACGAATATTATTCTACATGTATACAATTGTGAAATAGTTTCCGAGCTATCTGGTGAATAGTCATCAAAACTATTCACCAGGGGGTTTCAATTTCTCTCATTTTTTTAACTTGGAACTCATCTAAAGTTAACTAAATCGCTAAGTTAAATTAAGAGCCTGATAGCTCTTATTGTTTACTATCAGAAAAATCTACATATCGCAAACAAATAAAATGTTCTTGGGTATGATAAAATAATTATTTACTTATTATTTGGACGATAGCAAGTTTATTGTCTCTTTTGACAGCAACAATGATATAACTCATGATTATCAAGTTAACAAATTAAAATTACATTTTGACAAATCGACAAAAAAATAAGACACACATTATGATTGCCAAACTTACCAAAACACGACGCTCCTGTGACCATAAGCTGTAGAAGAACAACCTCTACATGTACTCTCATATACGACCACATCCTCTGTCAAAACGTACGCGGTATGAGAAAAGTATTCATATTTTAACTTCCGGACTTTCTCGCTATTGGACATAATTGCATCGAATTAACGCTATCAACACTGCTGATAACAGCATGTGGCAAAAAGGACCCACTTCATAGTACTCGAGACGCATGAGAAATACCGAGAAACATCACCGTCTATTGTGGATTTATTTTTAAAGGGCACGGTCACGATTTTTGTCAAACATTACCTCAATGGTTCAGGACGACATTTTCAAAAGGCAACCAAAATTTGAGTGTTATTCGTTGAGTTATAAGTGAGTAGCAGAACTTATCATTATTGCAATATAAACAACGTGTTTCTTTATATTTTGAAAAGTACAAATTCCAGTTTTTGACCCAAAATGAATGTGTTCCAATGTAAACGTTAAGAACTGTTTATCTGAACTTAAAATGATTTAGAACTGGTTGAAAAAATGAAAGATTTTTACTGGTATATTGAACCGAAGCAAACAAAGAACATGACACGAACCTTGTTTACATGGCAAAGAGTTATGAGCCCTTTATCTTGCATATAAATCAACGACTGACTTTCAAATTTATAAATACGTTCTTTAAACGATGTAAATAATAAAAACAGAAATAAAGAATTTAACTAAATCGTGACTTGCTCCTTTATACAAGGAAAATAAAACGTGTTTCCTCTTTTATGTGTACATGTACTGAATAAACCACAGACACTAAACAGCATGGACTCATTTCATAGCACTCACTATGTCAGTTCCAAGCTTATGGATAGTCTTTGACGGGATTAAAATCCTGATGATATAGGTCAGAGAGTATTATCTGGTAATTAATAGGCAGATTGCAACACATCATATTTATATGGATTTCAGAAAATTCAGTTTTTACAAGCGTGTTGTCTTAAATGAACAACATGATCAAATGGTAAGATCATTAGAATTCAGTAACAACAAATTCAGACCATACCGCGTTGTCCGTTAAACAAAAGAAAATACAAATACTTAAATTACTGATAAATATTTGAAAACATTTTTCTTATATAAATTTAAATTCAAAAACAAAATATTTTAGTAGTACTTATATTTGTCGTAACATTAGAAATATTTATTTAATATACATTTAAACTAGTTCAAAGGTAACTATATTTTCGTTTAACGAGCTTAACTGGTTCAATAAACAGCATCACAAAAACACCAGTAAAAAATTAAAGTATTCTGTAAACATCGATACATTGTAATGAAAGTTCTCTGCAAAGAACCTAATTCATTGCAAAAAGACGGTTTGTCACAGAGACACCGCTCAATGGATATCGTTTCTGTAAAGTGTTGATTGGACTATAAATGAACAGGTCACGGGGATATATTTGCAAAAGGATATAACCTAAATTTGATTTACTGAATAAAAATAAAGACAGGCACATATTTGATAACGGAAAGACAAATTTATAGTTATATTAGTTATATGTGATAAAGCTTCCTTTTTGTAACACATATCTGTATAAGCTTGAGATGTTGAGAAATTTAATATGTTATATTTTAGAAAATACTGTTTGTATGTGAAATGTGTCCGCAATCATTTTATCTTGCATTCAATTTAATTCTTCAAACGATGATTAAAAGGCCAATAGTACTAGGGGTCTTGTTGGCACAGACAATTACATCCTCATACCTGTGTCCTCAAGGAGTTTGGGATTAATACGTTGACGCACGTTGCATGTTTGTTGAATCCAGGGTAGAAGACTAAGATTATTTTTAAAACCTTCCTGGTCGGTGATAAAATTACTGTCCCTGAACAAATGATAAGCTAAGCAGATTTTATAAAAACCAATTTGGAACGAATAAGAAATGAATAAGTCACTTACAGGAACTAAATTTTCCACAAGTAAAACGCACAAAGTAACAAAGTAAAATGTTGCTACGCTTGGTTTAATTTCAAGGTGTCTTCAATTTGAAAAGCAATCATGAAAATGGTTGGATGGTTTGCTCTGCACCTATTATTTCTGGCAAGTTGACACGTTTTACCTTCCTCGTATTCTTTGCCAAGTCAATGTCGAAATAATATGAAAGTGTTCATTTAAACTTTAAATAGGCTGTACTTTTGTCACTCAAATGAAATTTCATCTATATTGTAGAATGACTTAAAAAAACTAAATGGTTTACACTCATTTAACAAATGCAGTATGCTCTTACAGATATAAAACTCCCTCAATTAATGCATGGTCTTCACTTCTTTGAATTGTTAACAGTTAAATGTACAATGTATGTATAGAATGCTTATGTCGTTGAAAACGTCTTGTGTTAGTTTGGATTATTTGTCGTTATGTGTTATATTTTTCAAACAAATAAACAACAATTTTAATGAAGCGAGAGACAATTGTTAATAAGTTATGACCTTTTATAGATTAAATTTGTTTTTGAAACAAATTTTCGAAAAGAAGTTGTGAATGTTACGAAAGTGAGATTAGAAAGTCATTTTTTTTTAATTTATCAATATTGGGCTATCTATAAAAAAAGCATTTCGGTGTGGTATAAAAAATGTATATGGGTTAGCCAAAAATTAAACATCAAACGCACCTGTACAGTAATATGTGAAGAGAAATCATTATAAATCAAATTATCTATTGACTTGACTTTGCTCAGATATATGTTTGGATGTTTAAATTTTAGTAGGACGAGTCAAACGTAATAAATGGATTTTGGGAAACGACGTTGGCGTTTCCAATTGGTATATCGTATCTGCAGGCGATTCATTATTTTTTTTCTTTTAGATAATACTTTACGTTAAAAGGTATATCCTTTTAACAATGTTTAGAATGGGAAGAACAACAAAGTAGTACCTTTAAGCAAAATATTTCCAATACTTTAAGAGTGTATATACATTTTAAATTAGAATGCGTGACACATCTCAGAAAAGAGGATTTGCAATTTTAAAAGCAAGTGTCAGAACTGAATTATCATTTGAAGGAAAGAATTGCAATTGTTTGATGAATAATCCAGTTATAACATTTATTCATGAAGATTTTATAGAAAAAAAAAAAAAAAAAAAAAAAAAAAAAAAAAAAAAACAAGAAAAAAAAACAAGAAAAAAAAAGCATAAAACTTTTATTCTTATATCGAAAACAAATCAATGTTAACATAAACCTGTAGTTGATAAAGTTTACTACAAAATGATAATGTTTCCAGCTTGTTTAAACATTATTTTTACTTAGTCATGAATATGAGGCTATAAAATATTTATCAATTTCAATATTTAGTGTCATACAAATGCGATGATAATACTATCTTGGTAAATGTAGTAAAGATGCAAAGCTTTCTTTGGATATAATTTCGTGTTATGTTTAAATTTCCGAGTAGTGTCACTATCGGACACGGTTACATCGAATACTGCTGATAACAGTATGTGGCAGATGGGAACCACTTCATATTAATAGATTCATGACCAAACAAGAGACACATCGAACCACTTCATATTAATTGATTCATGACCAAACAAGAGACACATCAAGGTCTATTGTGGATTTATACTTTAAAGAGGAATGGTCAAACAATTTTTTCTCCAAATTTTATGTTTACAATGCTTCAGTAGGACATTACCAAAGACAACCATAATTTGAGTGCTACGTTTTGAGTTATAAGCGAGTTACAGAGCTTATTTGAGTGTTAAAGTAAAAATTCAGGTTTTTGACCTTAAGTGAATGAGTTAAACGCAAGGAACTGTTTATTTAAGATAAAAAACAGAGAAAATCAGGTAAAAAAAGAAAAGAAAAAAGATTTTAACTAGTATATTGAACCGAAGTAAACAAAACAGGACACGATCCTTCTTTACATTTCAAAGAATTATGAGCCCTGTATCTTGCTTATAAATCGTCAACTGACTTTCAAATTTAAAAACCTATTCCCTTAGCATTGTAAATGATAAAAAAAAAAGGAATTTCACAAAAATCATGACTTGCCCCTTCAAACAAGGGAAATAAAACGTTTTCCCCCTTTATGTGTACATGTACTGAATATAATACAAACACTAAGCAACATCATTTTAGAGTATAAGCTCTGAGTTCATGGATAGTCTTTGATGAGATAAATATCTTAAGATATAGGACAGAAATGTATAATCTATAAATTAATTTAAAATAAATTGCACCACTTCATAATTATATGAACTTAAGAGAGTACACTTTGTACGAAACAAGCCGCATTAGATGGCGAGGTGCATAACTATAACTCACTTCACATTTAAAATGGAATGTACGAAACTGACTAACTGTGAACACTTTCAGTCATGGCTGTACTTTCTTTGCAGGCATGTTCTTTTAAATAAACAACATGTTAAAATGTTAATAATGATTAAAATTCAGTAACAACAAAATCAGCACATATCGCATTGTCCGTTAAACTCTAGAAAATACAAGTACTTAATTTACTGATAAATACAGCGGCTTACGTCTGAAATCATTTCTTAAAAATCTAAATCAAAATTTATAAAAGGTTTAAGTAGTACATATATCAGTAATATAAAATTAGAGATATTTATAAATCAAATAAACATTCTAATTAGATCAAAGGCAACTATATTTTCGTTTCACGAGCTAAACTGGTTCAGTAACAGCATTTCACAAAAACAAGTAAAAAACTAGACTTCTGTAAACATCGATAATGAAAGTTCATTGCAAACAACCAAATTTATTGCCAACCCCCCCCCCCCCCCCCCACCCGGTTTTGTCACCTGATACCGCGTAATGGATATAGGTCACAGGGATATATTGGCTAAAGGATATAACCTAAATAAATTTGATTTATTGAATTGAAATAAAGGCAAGCGCATATTTGATGAAGGAGAGACCACATTATAGTTATATGAGATAAAGCCTCCTTTTTTGTAACACATTTCTGTATAAATTTGGATATCTAGAATTCTAATATGTTACATTTTAGAATGTACTGTTCGTTTGCGAAATGTTTCCGCAATCCTTTTTTCTTGAATTCCATTAAATGCATCAAACGAAGATTCAAGCGTCAAAATAGGGGTCTTGTTGGCACAGATACTTTTCCTCATCCTGTGTCCTCAAGAAGTTTGGTATTAATACGTTCACGCAAGGTGCATGTTTGTTGAATCCAGGGTAGTAGGCTAAGATTTTCTTTTAATCTTAGGTCTGTGATAAAAGTTCAATGTCATTGAAAATTGTTTAGAAATCAATAGAACCAAAATTGATTCGAAGGTAAACTCTTTAAGGTCAAGATGTAGAAAATGAAAGGTGCCTACATGTTTATAAGATTTAAGACATAAATTCTTTCCATGATGCTTCATTACAGTAGTTTGTTTGATAGTGTGTACCGGGGTTAAATATTTGGTAAACACATTGAAAACGCATGTTTTAATCTGTCATTTTCAATGAAAAATGAAGGAAATAAGGAACAAATTTTGGAGTTTCGTCCATATTTGACTAATAAAATATATCTAGAATGCCTACAGTTTTCCAAAAACGGAACGAAACAAGCTTTTGACTTCCTTTTTAAAATGATGTCAAATTTAATATAGATATCGTTATTACCTTTTTATATGATTTAACATTATATGTCAAGAAATATTTTAATTTTCTACATAATTCCTTAAGAGCCGTAAAGTACGGAAAACGATTTATGACGTTATAATGGATCTCTCACCAAAAAGACACTCTGAAAACATTAACTAGATCTTGACCTTAATTGAGTGTTTTGGTGAAATAAGGCAATTCGGTCCTTACGATTTCACATGTGTGTAACTTTCTTAAAGTCCTTCTAAAGACAATTATGATGTTATGTAATCTAAGCTTAGTAACTCAATAATGCTTAAAATTAATAATCATCTTATGACAGGGTTTGTTTTTAATCAGCGTTTGAAATAACAAGACGAAAGGGTAAATTTTACAAGGTTGACAAGCAAAAGGCAAGGAAAATGGGACGGATCGTATTTTGTCAAGGTTGCTATTGGAATGTAAGTTTTTCAACACACAAACGGCGAAACAAACAGCTGGAAGCTCAATTGAGAATTTCTGATTACATTATATATGTCCGTCTGTCCGTCCGTCTGGGTCTTTTTTTTTTACATTTTCAACATCTTCTTCAAAATCACTTAACTAATTTTAACCAAACTTGGCACAAAACACTTCTATGCAAAGTTGGCAAATAAATGACCACCTTTCAAGGAGAAATATTTCAAAACTATTGAAAAAAATGGAAACATATTCAAGAGGGCTAATTTAAAAACTTCTGTGAAAGCATCTCTTCAGCTAGTGTAAATTCCAAGTTGTGAAATTAATTACCCCTGGGGTACGGTAGGGCCACAAAGGGAGAAGAGTATATTAAAAAATAATCTTCTGAGAAACCAACCAGCCAGGAACGCTGAAACTTATGTGGCAGCATCCCCAGAGTAGATTCACTTTTTTTAAACCATGATCCCTGGGAGTATGGTGGGGCTCCAATGGGGTTGAATTGTACTTTTGAGATTTTTTTTGAGTTTTGAGTTAATCTAAAAAAAAAAAATTAAGAGAAACTAATTGGTAAAGACATCTGAAAGGGGACACATTTTTTACATAAGAATATGTCCATAAAAAAAAAATAAAAGCCACGCGTTGATTTTCGTGAAAGCAACCGTAGATAGTGTATATTTAATCTCGTTAAAATCAAAATCTTTAGGAGTAGGGTGGGGCCACATTGGGGGATCCAATTTTACAAAGAAAAACATTTTAATTTAGAAAAAAATGAAAGTTATAATGTATGGCTTCCTTATATCAAAACTTTTGACAAAATGCTGATTTTATAAAATTGATTAGACTTGGGCCCCTAAATAATTCTTGGGCCTCACAAGGGGTCAGGGTTTGAGGTAGGTTTATAATGCATTCATTAACAATTGTTAAGGATCTTTTTGAGAATCATTATGCTCAGTAAAAATATGGCTATAAAATCACCATGTTACATGTTGAAATTGGACTCGCTTATAAATATAAGAATACAATAGGCGAACATTTTTTTTTAATTTATGCAGGATTTAAAAATAATATACATTGTCCAGATGTTTTGTATTATGACTCCATTCAGCTGATTTTATTATGCCCATCGTTGCTCAGGTGACGGATGTGGCCCTGAGGCCCTGAGGCCTCTTGTTACATTTACAATAATGCAGCCAATCAATAATGCAGTCAGTCGATGAGCGCGTGCGATAAAAAATGTGACGTCATTGAATAGATCACACAGAATTGAAAAATTCTAAAATTTTATATCAGGAAATTTTTTGCAAATGTAAATAAAATGTTCTGATCTAACCATTTTCTTAAGTATAAAGAAACAAATGATACCTGGCATCTGAACGTCACTTGAAAGGATTTACCACAAATTCGGATAGTGTAATTGTCTATCATTTTCACAGATATTTTCTTAAGTTTCAATCGCAACGTGGAACATAGGTACATAGCTAAATATCGTTACGTTAGTCTCCGATCACGTTATATGGAGTATCCGATACCGTAGAACCTAACGTTGAGTACGCATGGTTCTCATCCACAGTTGATAAATCGACGTACGTCTGAGGAGATTTTTCGTTCTCTGGTACAGATGCGTCTGTACGGTGTCGGTTGGTTTTATTTTTCATGATATGTCGTGACATGTAGAAGTTAACAAAAAGGCTGATAGCAAACATGGTTGAGAGACTTGCTATGATTGCTACTCCTGTTGTAGCCTGTTTTCTAAGAAAAAATTAACAAGCTGTATTCTATGTTTGGTTGGTACATGCATTTTTTTTCAGGAAAAGATAATAATTTAGTTTTAGTAATTTCATATACTTACTCTGCCGAATTCAGGCGCATTAATTGTGGCTCTCAAAAATGACCATAAAAGTGTGAAAGTAGATATCAAGACAATGTACTTTGTTTACCATTCTGTCAATTCGATTCAATGTTGTGAATTTACCTGTTACACAAAGAACACCGATCCATCCAGAATTGCAACCTTCGGTGCAAACTCCGTTTTCTGCGGCACACGATTTACCATCTTTGCAATGTCCACAATCAAATCCACAGTTTGGGCCATATTTGTAGGAAACACATTCTGACATAACAAAGAAAGAAGTCATACTATATTGCAAATTGTTAAGTAAAGTTGGAAACAAGAAGTTGATAATAAGATTTGGATTGTTTGAAATTTTACTGTTGTTGCTTGGAAATTGATAGAAATATATGTCCATACAATATAGTTTTGAGCAAATATGTTATGTATACAGGAAACTTTTGATGGCTCGAACTTCGATCGCTTAAAGTTCTTTATCGCTCAAAGTGAGTCTAGGGTCCTGATTTTATGTATTACACATGTGATTAAAATGACCTACATCTCCAAGAAAAAATTAACTATATTTTGTTTTCACTGTCCATTTGATACTCTGTCATTTTTTCTTTGATTAGTATATTCATTTTTACAACGTAATTCTATATAAAAAATCTAAACGTGATGCAATAACGTTTAAAAATTCGCCTTGACATACTGAAATAGTTTGCTATTCGTTTGTTTGTATGTAAAGCAGGATCAATGGATCTTTAAACTCATTTACATCATACCTTGACAAAGAGGGGGTTTGAAGTTTTGACTGCAGCCATTGATGCAAGTCCCATCGTGTTTTTCACAAATTTCTTCTCTGATACAGTGACCACATTTAGCAGAACAGGTAGCATTATAGAACCCGTCTTGACATTCTAAAATATGCAATGCATCTCTTTTGTAGTTTAGAACAAACATTGATTACAAAGAAAAAAATGTTGAAAATCTGTTCCTTTCTTTTACTTTCACACTTTGGATGCTGATAGTTTGGAATTAAACATGGTAACATGTCCCATTGTATTTATCACCCGTCTCTTCATTTACACAGTGTTTGCATGCAACTGGTGTCACATATATCCCCGTAACACCCCACATTACACACTTAAACATTACAATACAATTGAATTAAAAAATAGATTGATGCTGACCTGTTTAAACATGCACATAAACGGTTTATACTGATAAGATTAACCAAATCCAATCATAGCCATTTAAGTATAGAAAACTAAATGTCTGTTGAACCTCCTTTAAATTATTGGATTCGAGAATATAAACATATTAAATATCAACAGCCAAACATTTAGCTTACTGAATTTGAGTCTATGAGATAAATCTTATTTCCGTCTGATATCACGAGGTTCGTTTAGTATATAATAAAACATGCACATTAAAATTTATATTTGTTTTATAATTGGTGTATTTTTTTTGTTTTAACAATAGTGAAAACCGTATAGCGAGCCGATTATTCTTTTTAACACGATTTAATCACGGTATAAATATTATTACACTCTCTTGCATACCTATTTCGATAAAGAGCATACATCATAGCATGGGCGGATCCAGAATTTTAAGTTAAAGGGGCGCATGTTTCAGGCATGCGGTCCGCAAGCCACCTTGAGGCCCCCGGTCGGTCTTTGGCAAAGCCTTAGTTGGGGCTCAAAGGGCGAAGCCCCCACACTACTGGCTCTAAAAACCCCTGTCCGTATGAAAATCCCCTGTCTTCCCCGGTCACCCCCTGTGTTTTCACTGTCATCCCCTGTACATCCCCTGTGTGCCACTGTACAGAGCCCCTGTATACCCTGTCATCCCCTGTGCGCTCCTGTACACAACCCCTGTGTGCCACTGTAAGCCCCTGTCACCCCCTGTACGCCCCTGCCATCCCCTGTAAGCCACTGTATACCCCTGTGCATGCCCCTGACATCCCCTGTACGGCTTTTGACTGGGTTTTTTTTTTCAATATCATTTTCTTAATTCAACTATTGAAATCACATGTGTTATATTTTGAGCTATAAGTCAATATATGCACTCAACAGCGCCGAATCACAAGACACACTGTTATCGTAATTTTAGAAATCACATGTTTTAGTTGATAGTTTATTGATACTTCAAAAATCATGCTAACAACTAAAGGTTTGAGATTCACCGGAGGTGAATGCGGGAATTATGTTTTATATTAGGTGTGCAAGCCCTCAGAGCATGTAGTCCTTTGGAGCTCGGGAACATCGCTACTCCCTAATATTTGAAAAACAGACATAAAAATACAACATAGAGTGAATTATTCAGTTTTTAAAATACTACATCTACAGATGTATGTACACTTTACTTATGAATATCTTAAGCCTGTGAATCATATGATTCTTGGTAATAAGCAACACACTAGAAACTAAGATCAAGCGCGGCACATGGTTTTGTATATATCTAAACATATAGGAGCGCACTAAAACCAATAAATCAATCAGAATATAGAATTTATAATCAGTTATGTAACGATAGAGTACACCTTTCTTCTTTTTTCTAACCAAGTTCTTGGTTTTACCTTTATTAATTTCCCGTGAATAGCACAATAAAGCTTCAATAGCTTATATATGTTTGTCTAAGAAATATTTTAGTATGTTTGTTCAATACGTTTCTGACCGGCTTATTAGACTCTTGAATTGAATTTAACTGATGTTTTAATCTCATAATTTCATTAATTTCCAAAATATAATTGTCATATCTCTTTTTACTGCAAAGTGGAAGATATCAAAGATAATCAAATTAATTGCCAGTGAACAGAAATCTGCCGCAAAGGTCAGAAAATGTAAATGTGTTTTCTATACATGTAGGAGGTTTTATAGATATTGAGATATTTTTAAAAAACCCTGATTAGTCATGAGAGAGTTAAAGGTAAAAATTAAGTCCTTAAATTCCGACTTTTTTTCTTTTTGTGAATATACTTTAAATTAATAAAGTTATTTTCAATTTTAAAGGTTTGTAGAATTGAGGCATAAAATATGGTAGTCCCATATAGTATAACCCTGTGCCTTGCAAATATATTTGAAATTTTCTTTAAATATCAAATTCAATAAGACGACGTAAATGTATTTTAAGAAAAATAAAGCCATTATAAACGTTGAAGTATACCTAGTATATCAAGTATTTAAAGAAACGTAATATTAATAAGCATTGGATGCCGATTTTTGGATGCTATTAGTTCTATAATCACATGGCTGGGTAAAAAAATAACTATATTTTTAAGGGTTAGTCGGGTTTTGTTTCTTTTGTTCATTTTTGTTGTTGTTGTTGTTGTTTTTTTGTTTTTTGTATTTGCATTTGACAAAGTGAACAGATTAAAAATCATGCCAAACGTCAAACAACACCAACGGCGTTTATACTTTCATCATATACAAAAGTAAAAATTACTCAAATACAAAAAGCTTAGATTAAATAATCAATGTGTAATGATTGATGAATGCTGATACTTCTAATACGGAAACAAACAAGCTTCATGTCAGTTATTCAATGACGAAAAACGGTGTTAAATTGACTGCCGTCAATAAAAAAAAGGCCGCTTTAGGTCAACATTCCACGAACTCACTTTTTTGTCAATTCCGATTTGACAACTTTTTCAAAATTACAAACATACAGAGATACTTAAGTGTTTTAAGCATTTCATGACAATTATATCTAGACAGGTTAACACTTCTTTGAGTAGCTTGTCGAAAACGTCAAATTTTGTTTTGCATTTTTTTATTGTCTCCTTTAAGCGTTTATTATCTACAAGTGTAGATGTCATACATACGGAAGCGTATTAGTGCTCCATATACACATATATGTAAATTTTACACATTAAAGTGTGAATTTTACACTTTAAAGTGTGAGATTTACAGATTGAAGTGTGAATTTTACAGATTAAAGTGTAAAATTTACAGATTAAAGTGTGCATTTTACACTTTAAAGTGTGAATTTTATAATTTTATAATTTACACTTTAAAGTGTGAATTTTACAGATTAAAGTGTAAATTTACAGATTAAAGTGTAAATTTTACACATTAAAGGGTGAATTCTACAGATTAAAGTGTAAAATTGAAGTGTAGAAAATAAAAAAATGTGAAGTGTATATGTGGCACTAATACGCTTCCGTACATACAATATGAACAAAAAAGAACAAATCATTTTAAATATCCAGATAAAGCTACAGTTCTGCAGCGATAAATTAATCCCACAGAAAATATGGTTTAATAGATAAATAAAGGATATTAAAAGTAAGCAAATACTTTTCTCCCAACCTTTAAGAAAATCAAAGTAGTGTAAACTGGCGAGAACCTGTTTGGCAAACATGTTTAGAAAATGCAGGGACAACGATGGTCAAATTCAATTCCTATGTTTCCAAAATGACTGTTTTTGATCTATATCCGATTTAACAGAAAAGGATCTTTTCCGATAAATTTCAGCTGCACTACAATAATTTTGCACCACTACAGAGATCCTACGGAATAGTAGCCATCTCCGTAAAATTAGATAAAACAAATTGGAGGGGACTACATTGTTGCAGTGTTTTGTGTATGACTGATAGTGTTTGTTATGCTGACACCGTTATGAAAGTGTCAAGCCCTACAAAACCCGTATATGTCTCATTATAATTTGGATTCCTACAGTATTTCATACTTACCGTCACACCTCTCCCATTGCCAGTGATTCTGACACCCATTAGGACAGGAACCAGTCCCTTTGTCACACACGCCATTGTTTATACAGTGTCCACATGGAGTGTTACAGTCGGTGTGTTCCCGGTTTGCACACATTTGATAATTGGGTATAGAACAATAGGTGTGAATTGTGTTGTGATAGCAATTATAGTCTGCTTTCGGTCAAAGATTTTACCTGTTTTTTTTACCTGTGTTTTATTAGCGCCTTAACGATAAAACAAGAAGAATATAGACATTTTGTTGTGTTTTAGGTCTTATAACTATCATCATTTTTTTTTTTCGTTTGATTAAATGAAGATAATGATATATTAAAAAAGTCTTCAAATTCCGCACACTGATTAAAAAAATAATAATTTGACTTTCAAATTTTTGTCCATTTACCTTAAATATAAAACAAAATGAATCAGAAAAAATTGCTGGTCCCAAGCCAATTGGAAGCTGATTCAATGGATAGTTATATGATGAAGGGGAAAACTACATGGACAGTCATATGGGGTACTCCGTGTCTCTTTTTACAATTGAGTTGCAAATTATGTAAAACGCATGTTTATAATTGATTGTTTGGTATCAACAGAAAGAATATCATGAAAGAAAACAGATCTTTATCACAAAATATTTCAATCTTTGAAGTAGCGACCTTGACGGTAGTTCTTATGACATCACCGCTTTAGTATATGGCGGGTCACTTTCTAGTTTTTCAAATCAGAGGTTAAATACATAAAAAAAATCTGACAAAAATAATATTTTAATATTGATGCGATATAACTCAAACTGAAAAAGGTTGAAAATGCATGAATTATAGGTCTACATTTGATAGGTTTTGTGAAATAATCTTTACAGTTTTTGAAGCATATAAAATTGCCGATTTATCATCATACAGTTTGTCTATTTCTTCGATTATTCAAGCCACAACATAAATGAAAAATATTAAGCAGCGTTTGCACTTGACACATTTCCCCCATTTATGTCAGCAAAAGCAATAATTAAATATTACCATATTATATTTTCTCTTCAAACTTTTAGCGTGTACATGTTCTTCCTATAGGCAGTAAAGGCGCTACATATTCAACATTTTTGCAATAACCATTCTTATTTTAAAAAAAATAATGAAATTGTTCATGACCAAACTGATGTTTGAAATCAAATTCATGAATATGGATGGTGATTATTATGTAAATGTGCAAGTTATATTGTAAGATAAAATAAATGTAAATATAAATTGCGAGTAGATATGTTTTACTTATCTTATTTTCAATTACCCTCGCAGGAATTGTGATACAGACTATAGCAATTAAGCAATTATCTCACCTGGTCAAATTCCCGTTTCGCACACATTTTTTCGATACCTAATTTTCAAATGTGTGCAAAACGGGAACAAACCGTTACAGTCAATGCCATAGTAATGATCGGAGCAAACTGAAACAAATACATAATATTTAATGCTGATGTACAACGGAAGGCATAATAAATAATAACTATTGAATAGTTTCAAACGTTTGAATAGTTTATTATTTCTATCATATCAGACATCTTCTGCTTGGTCTCCACAAACAGAGATATTCCTAAACAATTGCTGCACCATTTTGAACCTACTTCCCGGTAAATCAACATTATCTATCTTTCCCACCAGTATTACACTGTTTTGAATCGCTAGCTATATTCCAATCTATAAGTTGAAAAATGTACAATTGCATTTCTTTGTACAGTCTGTAATCTTTCAAGCATTATTTGGAATACAGAATTGTTTTGGAATTTCAATATGTAACAAAATTGGCCACTCTGGGCCCTAATCCAGGGACCACACATTTCACAATTTTGGTAAAAAGCTTCATAGTCATCATTACGAAGCATTTAGTTTTTCTGAACTATACATGGGAGTAGACGAGAACTTCTAATAATTATTGCACCTTTACTAATTAGCAATGCATTTCTAAGCCCCATCCTAGGGCCTTAACCCCGGACCCAGGAGGCAATAAATTTCACAATGTAGATAGAGGCCTTCATTGACGTCATTACCGTGCATTTATTTTTTTTCCCACATTTGATGAAGTAAAGAAGATTTGGGAAAAATTCTACCTTCTGTATATTTGGCCCCACCAATAGCGTTCCGTGGTGGTGCATGTTGAGCCATGAATTTTACAATTTATGTTCCTCTAATCATAGAGATGCTTTACACAAAAATAATATCAACTGGGTATGCAATTTGTAAGAAAGTGTTAAAAAAAAACCACTGTTAACGCACCATGCACAACGCACTACGTACGACGACGGAGGAAGACTTATTGCAATAGCTCAACTGCATGACATGCAGCATCCAACGTCATTAAGATGTACTGCTTAACGTATGTAGTCGGTTATTTCAAACTCTAAACTTATCTTCTATAATATTTCGTGGACTTTCCATGGCTGATGAAAATGACGACTAGTAAACATGGTGGATCTGGTTTTAATCTATGTACGATTTACGTGCATTTTGTTTAGCACGAATTAAACAAAAATGTTTTGTTGCAACGAAAGATAACAGAAATGGATCTTTTTAGAGAAATATCAACTGCAGTAAAATATTTTGCACCATTACAGAGATCCTACGGAATTGAAGTCATCTCTGTAAAATTGTTGCAGTTACATGGTTTGTGTATAAATAATAGTGTTTGTTATGCTGACACCGTTATGAAAGTGTCAAGCCCTACAAAACCAGTATAGGTCTCATCACAATTTGCATTCTTACAGTATTTCATACTTACCGTCACACTCCTCTCCCTGCCAGTGACTCTGACACCCATTAGGACAGGAACCATTCCCTTTGTCACACATACCATCGTTTTTACAGTGTCCACATGGAGTGTGACAGTCAGTGCCGTAGAAGTGATCAGAGCAAACTAAAACAAATACATGTAATAATATTTGTTGCTGATATACAACTGAGAGCATAATAAATTGAAAAAGGAACAAAAAATGAATAGATAAGAAAGAAATTGAATAAATCAACAATTAAAGTTCAAAGTATAAAAAAACCATTTTGTTTTCAGATGGCTCAAATCTTTGTTTGAAATCTCTAAAAATGTACCAATGGTTTTAGATTTTTCGATAACAGAATATATTTTAACATTATCTAAAATGCAGATTAAAAAAAAACCACATATCCAACATACAAACATGTAATTGACATTGACATAGTTTATATAAATAATCAATAAATACTATTGCAGAAAGTTCCAGTCCACTGCTTAGCACATCCATCATCACACATCCCTGTCAACTTATTGCAATGTACTCCATTTTTACAATGACCAGGACAGTCCACACACGATTTATTTGATATGAATTTTCCATTAGGACATACTGTAATATATATTTCTTATCATGAAAATTTGAGTGCAATTAAATAGGCAACAGCGATACTTAGTCAACAGTAATTCAGCATGCTTTTATTTATCTCTTGTAATGGTGGTTCATAAATGTACGTCATTCAACTATTACTCTTATCTGCCGAAAATAAAACAATTTTCGAAATTAAATGTCACCCTTTTTAGAATGGTCGTATAAGAGACTATCAAAAAAAGAGGTTAATCTATTTAGATAGGCATTTTGTACTTGTTTTTCTTTCAAATAGATTGTAAACAAAGTAATGAAACCAGTTTCCGATTGCTGTATAAGTGACATTAACGTGGTGAAAAAATTCTTAACGTGATCTAAACTTTAGCTGCCTAAGACTAAGAATATGAAATTGTATTTTCCATTATCGCGATAATTAATTGCCGCAAAAAAATTAATTGCCAGTAAAATTTAAAATAATGTCAATGTAAAAAAAAAAGTTGGCTAACAGCAGATTCATATGAAAGATTTGGTATGATTTTTACCCATTTCTTCTCTAATTTGTAAATCTCATAGATATTTTTTATGTTTACGCATTCAAGATTAGTTTTTTGTAATTTAAAAAAAAATACCGATGCAGTCAATTGTGAGAGCGTTAGGATCAGAACAGCCATGTATACATGATCCATTGAAAGCGTCACAGTGTTGGTTTTTACATTTAGATGGACAGGGGTGCTTGCAGCCGGGTGAAAACCTATTTGATCCACAACCTACAAATGTATATTATTATTATCATTAATTTTGAAAATGATTGTTTTGAACTTAAAAAAATCAAGCGCATATATCGACACATATTTAATTCTTTGCTTTCATTTTCCGTTGTTAACGCATGATATCTTTGAACGACTTTTCATCAACAAAAATTACCTTCATTATCTTATTGAATTTTAATTCTAATACAAAATCAGTTAATTCTAGAGTATCATTAAAAAGTAGCGATGGTGTTGTCAACTGCACAGCAAATTTAAAGCAAAATGAAATTTAATGTAACTGTACCAAACAATAAGAAATTAGAAAGATCCAAAACAGACAAACGTCTTATATTATGTGGGCATATCAACATGTTGGACTGATATCAAAGTCTGTTATCAAAGTCATACATTTTACGTTCTCAATATGGGTCTTGTACCATAATGGATTCTAAAGTCTACGACAGTGCTTAAAGAGAATTCATGTTATTTCTTATACTAAGACATAGTCATGTTTTTTTGTTTGTTCTTTTTTTGTGTTTGCTAGGTTAACGTTAACGAAGCTTAAGTAATGTTTTTTGATGATCAACAAAATTTGATTTGATTTGTAATGCAACATTGTAAACATGTAGAGGTAATCTTAGTTTGTCTTTAATGCTGTTTACATACATCTAACAGTTTATTTGATAGTTATTGAAATCAAGCGTTTGAAAACATTGCATTTATCACATAAAACACACAAAAAATATTATCTATATATTTACATATATTCAAGCAATGGTTTAATTGGTAAAATTGTTAATGGTCGTTAACATGAGGTCTGCTCAAACGTGGACTGGTCAGTTTACGAGAAGTATATTGCTTCAAGTTGCGGTATAAGAATAACCAAGATTCAAGTAAGATTCAGGTACTGAGTTTCAATTTAAGACAGACTTAAGTCGAGTTTTTGCATTATCAAGTTATAAACTCCTGGTATGGAGCACCATGAAAGATAATACGTACTCAAGGGAAAACTATCGTTACATGAATACTTGATAAACTGTGCATTTTTCGACTAGCACGCTTTAAAAAAACCTTTCCTGTTACTATTTGACGGTGAATTATGTACATGTAGTCTAATGCGTTACAATGTATATTATACTCGTATCTGATAACTAACCCCTTATACAAAATATAAATATATGGACACGACCTCGTTACGAGTTCCTTTTTTTGGAAATGATAAGGTGAAATATCAATTAAATTACAAAGCCCCCCTCCCCCCAAACACACACACTTTTAATCTTTTCACTTTTTACATTTTATGTTCTTTCACCGATCTCAAATTGTCGTTCATTTTTAGGATACAAAGATCAAAAATTTTATGGGCCAGCCCTGCCGATCCCTATTTCGGACAGACATTAGTATTTCGAGTAGTGGTATCAATTCGAATTATCAATGCAGTGATTTTGTTTTCTATACTGCTTAAACAAACATGTCTCTTTTTCTAGATACACTGCATCAAAGTGTATTGAAATTGACACCCATGAATCTCCAAATACGTAATAAATGAGTGTGGCAATGCTTTTATCAAACAACTGTTGTTACAATCAACAACTGTGCTTCTATATTTATTACAGAATCTTGATCGGATTAATCTTAAGTTGTGTTTTTTTTGTGTAATAGGCGTTCAGGACTATGGGCCCCTATTTAAAGAGGCCAGTCCCTTTTTATTGGAATTATTATTCCAATAAATATTATTTTAATACAGACATGTTTTGTTCTTCCATTAATCTAAAATTGTTGTTCATTTCTTAGACATAAATGATTGAATAGTTTAGGGGCCTCCCCGATAGATTCTTAAAGTGGACACAAATTGGTGTTCCAGTTAGTGAAATCAATTAACATCATTCATGAAGGCATTTTTCTTTCAAAAAATGCTTAACAAAATATGTCCCCTTTTTAGATATATTATTAGATATAGAGATTAAGATATATTTTTTTGGTTTTTTGTCCCCCCCCCCCAAAAAAAAAGAATCTATAATAACGTGATAAGTGAGTTTCCCATTTTTTTCAAACATATATTGTAACAGTCAACAATCTTTGTTCTATTATGCAAAACTTTTGGCCCTTGATTAAAAGGGCCAGCCCCGTTTTCTTTTCCTAAACAAAAGTTCTCAAGAATTCTGACATATTTTGTTCCTATACTAATTTAAAATTGTTTTCCATGTTTTGCATAAAAATGATTGAATATTTAAAAGGCCAGACCTGTAAATTTTTAATTGACACAGACATCGGTGTTTTGATAAATAAATTGATTACAATCACCAATACGGACGTTTTTTCTTCTACAATGCTTAACAAAATATGTCTTTTTCTCTAGATATATTGCGTCAAAATTTGAAGACTTTATCCCCTAGAAAACCCTTATTACATCATTATTTTTTTCCAACAAATATTAATACTGTCATCAACTTTTCTTTTATAATGTATTACAAAATCCTGATCGTTTATTAGTTATTGGGAATATATGTTTCGATTCTCCTGGACCCAAATTAAAAGGGCCAGCCCCTCTTTTTGTTGGAAAGAACTTTTAATACTCTACCTCCTTTGTTTAAATTCCTTAACAAAATATCAACTTAGAAAAAAGACACAGATCAAAACGTATGATAGTTTTATTCAAAATTCGTACTCAATGTCCCTGCCCAGGCAAACTCTAACAAATGACGACGGTCGCGTAAACCAATATTGCACATTTACAATCTATAGTCGACCTACTATGAAAATATTAAAGTCATATCTCTTATAATTGTTTGGATCAGCTGTGTACAAAATAGGTCATAAAAACAGCAAAATCGGCTGTAAATCGAGACCGGAAGTGAGAGCAACAAAAATGTCAAAAACATGTAACATTTAGATAACATCTAATTATCTGTGGAAAAACAAGTGTATACAATTGTTAAAAAAGAATCAGTAGGAAGACAATAAGGTCTTTTGTTGGAAACAGAAGATCTTAATAATAATAAGAAAGATTAAGAAAGAATATATCACTAGTGACGCAATTTTAACAAGTATGCGACAGATTCTGCGCATAATATTATGTATATATGTGAATGATTATAGATGTGTGTATATGAGATGTACATGTTTAAAACCTTATGCTAATGAAGTGACAGCTAAATAATACATACAATTAACTACCGACTTTAAAAATTCAAACCTTTTATATCGTCTTGTCTTGTATATGATATACAATTTTTAGGATAAAACAAATGAAAATAGAAATATAAGAGAAAAGATCTAAACATTTATGCAAAACTGACCCATGACTTTAACTTCACATATTTCTATCCCAGTATACATCGTGTTATCATATCGACAGATAGATGTATATCCCGGCGGTCGTGTGTTGATAAATGCAATCCCTCGTGTTACGTTATTTACGGTTACATTCATAACAGACGTCGGACATCCAGACGTGGGATCCTGATGATATACAAGATGTTTGGGATCACGCAGAGGATAAAATCCTTCGTGTAAACGGAAAATCCAGCTGATCTTTCATATGCTTGAAAATGAATGTTAATGCCTACGTTAAGAAACCTCAACAAGTAAAAACTTTATTTACTGATGAAAAAGATACTCAAAGTTGAAATTAATTTAAGCCACACGACCGAACAGATAAAATTTTATCGAATAAATTCGGTTTGTTATATTTTTAAAACATTCGTTGTTATTTTTAGATTGGAAAACATTAAATTTCGACCTATGCTATACGATATAACCTAATTTCGCGGTTTATAAAGGTAAACTGTCCCAAGTTATGCTATATTCGTATAGCATTGAAAGAAAAAAGTTTCGTTTCTTATCATTTATTTTCAACGACTAAAATCTGAATATAAGGCCCATTTTAGAAAGAAAGACAGTAATTTGTAGAAAATTTGAACGCAATATCAAATGGTTAAATATGTTTTGTGCGCGTGTTGTAAATACTGTCTGACAATATAGGCATAATAAAAAAGCAACAACTTAAAAAATTCACCGAATTATGAACTTGGTTTCTTCTAAGAAGCCAGAGGCTCGAGGGGCTTCTCAAAGGATTTGATCACGAACAATTCAAGTTCATATCACGGTGAACTTTTTTATCTGCTGTTTATAACCTATATTTAGGTTTGAAAGATGATATTGTTCAAAATTATAAAACTAATCGTATTTAAATGTGTACAATAATCATACCGTTGAGCGATAAGCATATGCGCTAATTTTAATACATGAGCAAATCTTAGAAGCCGGAGGCTCGAAGGGCTTCTCAGAACATTTGATCACGTACCAACCGAGTTCATATTATTCTGTTGAACTTTTTAACACTGCAGTTTGTAACTTATTTTTACGTTTGAGATTGTTCAGAATTGTTAAAATTACCGAGTTAATATGTTTATAATCAAAGATACAAGTAATAAGCACGTTCGAGTATTATTTTGACGTTGTGAAAAAATGTCATACAGAATTGAACGTTTTCGCTATTTTGTAGGTTCATATAAGGAAACATATTTGAAAATTTAAATAAACCGAATGGAACGTTATCGACGCTCAAAAGGAAGATTTCAGGAAGAATATTTGCAAATATAAATATTTGAATTTGTTTTTGAGGCGTTATAACTAAATTTAAATTATTCTTTGTATACTCACTGTCAGATCTGAAATATATTTCCAGATAGGCTACGTTGAAACTCTGTTGTAACCACATCTTCCACCATATAGAAGTATTACGGTTTTTATCAGTATTCGTTATAGCACAGGAGTTTGAATGGTAGTCCTGTGAGACATTGCCATCAATAGCTTTAATGGCTGCCCAGGCTGGTTTTTGAGGATCTGCGCTCATGGCGGCTTTTCCTCTGAATCCTTGTTCGAAAACTAGATTAACTGAAACAGCAAAATATAAACAATAAAAAATATTTCATCTACATATATCTGCATAGACTAGTACGAATCAAAATCTGTTATGAAGTAAAACAGTAAATTAAAGGCATTCAGAAGTTGACGTTCTACTCGCTTTTCGATATTCACTATTCGAATAACGAATAGAATTCCGTGTTCGGTTCGCCATTCAGATTACCGTAAACATTCTAATAAACATAAAATCAATATACCATATAAACTTTTTTTTATTGAAAGAAAGAATATTATAGTAAAAAAAATCTTGCTGATCTGACCTGAACACACTAAGCTAGCCTAGCAAAAGAGTAAGAAATTCATAATATTCTATTACAATAGAAATATTTTTCAAAGGGCTAGCTTACACCATGTATCCAATACTTGGGCTTCATATTGAAACGGGACCGGGCCCCTGGACAGTCTATTCGACCCTCAAAACGCTCTTTGGGTTTGCAAAGCAATTAACAGGCTTAGCTAGATTGGCGAAAATAGAATATTTCGCGTAATACAGTTATAACGGTAATATCTTATAAGAGGCTGGCTAACACCCTGCATCCTGTGTTTGGGCCTTTATATCTGGAGGGAATAAGGCCCCAGGACAGTCCAGTCGACCCACTTCAGGATGGTTGATTACAAAGCCATTACCAGGCTTAGCTAGCCTGGCGTAAATAGGATAATTCGCATAATACAGTAACAATAGGGATATCTTTCAAGGGGCTAGCTAACACCCTGTATCTTATATTTGGGCCTTCATATTTGGACGGGATGGAACCCAGGGCAGTATAGACGACCCTCAAAAGGAATTGGGTTTACACCAATAACAGGCTTACCTAGTCTGGCGAAAATAGGATTTCGTATAATAGAGTTGTAAAGAGCAAAAATTTTAAGAGGCTTGCAAACAAATTTATTTTTTGAGCTTAATATTTGGAAGGGGTAGGACCCCAGGACGGTCCAGTCGACACTTAAAAGGAATTGGGTTTACACAGCCATTGAAAGGCTCAACTAGCCTAGTGAGAATAGGATACTCTCATAATTCATTTATATTTAGCAAATCTTTAAAGTGTCTGGCTCATACCCTGCATCCTAAATTTGGGTCTTCATATTTGTAAGGAATAGACACCCTGGAGAGTCTAGTGACCCTCAAAAGTAATTAGGTCTACACGGCCATAAATAGACTTATATAGCCTGGCGAAAATAGGGCATTTCGTATAATACAGTTATAAAGGGTTAATCTTTCAAGGGGCTGGGTAACATCTTGTATCCAATATTTGGGTTTCATATTAAGACGGCATAAGGCCCCGGGAGACTCCAGTCGTTGCATACGTTATACTGGTCGCGTCAAGTCTCCTCTGAATAGTGGACATGCACACTATTCAGACGCGACCAAACGCGATCCAAATTATCGCAGTGCAACGCACGAACATTAGTACGAACGTTTTACAACGATTTGTGTACTCGTAAGAGTGTTACACGGTTTATAAAGATCGTAAGATAAATCGCTGGTGTTTATGCGTCTGTTTTGCGACCGTGAGACTGTTGCTCAACGTGTCTCATGTAATTTTGCAACGTTTTACTATCATTGCACAAATTATCAGCCTCAATATGCCATGCTTTGCTACTAGTTTATATACCCTGTTTCATATATTCTCTGTTTAAGAACAAAATTTACAATATACATTTATTGCATAATGGTGAAAAAAATACATGTATGAAGATTTATTTCCTTAAGAAAAATCATATTTCCCGAGGGCTTCGCCCGAAGAAAAAATTGATTTTTTCTGGGGAATAAATCTTCATATTCTTATAACATTAATGCAATAAACGTTTTATTATACCAAGCAACATATGATTACACAAAATACGTTGATTTCTAATGATGTTCGACTTTTCAACAGT
This sequence comes from Magallana angulata, assembly GCF_025612915.1. Taxonomy (NCBI): domain Eukaryota; kingdom Metazoa; phylum Mollusca; class Bivalvia; order Ostreida; family Ostreidae; genus Magallana; species Magallana angulata. The sequence continues at coordinate 26,249,381 of NC_069112.1, forward strand.
CGCAACATTAACGTCGTGATTGTTTGATTTTACATGTAACTGTCTCACTTTTCTTTTATAAATCATAGTTAAGTTTGTTCTGAGATAAAGAGAATCATGATAAATAAATATTTTTGATTTAATCATATTTGTCTACATCGAATGCTCATATCGGCTTTTTCAATCTCCCTGTCACGTGACTTTCTAAACCAATCAGATATAATAGAATAATCATATTGAGGTATAGGGTCTAATAATAAATGCTGCTGCAAATCTGTATTTTTTTTTCGCTTTCAGCTATGTCTACTGAATATGGTCGGTGTATATACCCCCTCTGACTCGCACGATCATTCGTACCATTGAACGCATAATCGCAGGTCCAATCACACTGAATCGTCCAATCACCTAGTCTCTCGCGCGTTCCTATCTTATTATCGATCAACAGTTGCTTTCATTGTACAACAGTCCCATACAGACGTAAGATATAACGCAAAATTCAATGCGTTTACATCGTACAACGCTCGCTTAGATCGTTCGAAATTCGTACGAATACTTTTTTCATATGCGATTATTTCGGCAACAATTAACGATTCATATCTAATTTTTTCGGTCGCACGAATATTTGGTCGCTTCTGCTCGTGCGCCAATTGTGAAAGGGGCTTCATAAATCTACTAGATGCACTGCCTCTCAAATTTCATTTTTATCTTTAGAAATCGAAATGAAACGTACGAAACTGACTTAATGTGAAATGTTTACTCGGTGGCGGTACGTTCCCTGCACGCGTTTTGTCTTAAATGAACAAAATGATAAAATGATTAAAATTCGGTATCAACAAATTCAGAAAATATCGTATTGTCCGTTAAACTAAAAACAATACAAGTACATTGTACTTAACTTACTGATAAACATTTTGAAAGCTGTTTTCTTATTTAAATCAAAATTTTAAAAAAGTCTTCAGTAGTTCCTATATTTGTCATATAAATTTAAAGATATTTATTGAATATAGATTTGAATTAAATTAAAGACAACTATATTTCCGTTTCACGAGCTAAACTGTTTGGATAGCGGCATTCCACAAACACCAGTCAGAAACTAAAGACTTCTGTAAACATCGATAATAAAAGTGTTCTGCAAACAACCTGATTTATTGCGAAAATGTTTGGTCACGGAGTTTCCGGCCAATGGATATCGTTTCTGTACAGTGTTGATTGGTCTACAAAACGTTCAAGTCACAGGGATATATTTGCAAAAGGATATAACCTAAATTTGATTTATTGAATTGAAATAAAGACAAGCATATATTTGATGATGAAAAGACCAATTCATGGTCATACGAGATAAAGCTCCCTTTTTTGTAACACATTTCTGTGTAAGCTTGTGATGTTTAAAATTGTAATATGTTACATTTTAAAATGTACTGTTCGTTTGTGAAATGTGTCCGCAATCCTTTTATCTTGCACTCCATTATATTCATCAAACGAATATTCAAGCGCCAAACTAGGAGTCTTACTGGCACAGACCAATTACATCCTGGTACCTGTGTCCTCAAGGGGTTTGGGATTAAGACGTTGACGCACGGTGCATGTATTAGAATCCAGGGTAGAAGACTAAGATTATTTTTAAAATCTTCCGGGTCGGTGTTATAATTATATTGTCCTTGAGCAACTGATAAGCTATGCAGATTTTTTAAAAACAATTTAGAACGAATAAGAAATGAATAAGTCACTTACAAGGACCGCCCGCCGTTGCCTCACAAAAACGTAATACAACATAGAATAACCAAAGGATCGTGAACATCAAATTCGACGTCTTGTACATGTTGATATTCAGATAATGTTTAACAGAAACACATATACCGAGCGTGAATTCGCTCATCAAAAGTCACTGGTCGTGTTCAAAAATAAATTTTCCACAAGTAAAACACACTTCTCTGCGAAGAAAATGTTGCTACGCTTGGTTAAAATTTCAAGGTATCTTTAAATTGAATAGCAATCACGAAAATGGAAGTAAGATATGCTTTTCACCTTTTATTGCTGGCAAAGTTGACACGTTTTACCTTACTCGTTTTCTTTGCCAAACCAATGTAGAAATAATGTGGAAGTTTTCATTTGAACTTTCAAAAGGCTGTACGTCTCTCACTCGAATGAAATTCAAGTTTTATTTTAGAATGAATAAAAAACAACTAAATGGTTTACATTAATTTAAACAATACAGTATGCTCTTACGGATATACAAACTCCTTCCATTAATGCATGGTCTTCACCACTCTGAATTGTTAACAGTTACATGTACAGTATATGTATAGAATGCCAATGTCGTTGAAAACTTCTTGTGTTAGTTTGGTTTATTTTTCGCTTATGTATTATGCTTTTCAAATGAATAAACAACAATTTGAATGAAACGAGAGACAATTGTAAATACGTTTTGACCTTTTTATAGATAAAATTTGGTTTTTGTTTTACACAACTTTTCGAAAAGATGTTGTAAATGTTACGAAAGTGAGATTAGAAAGTCATTTTTAAAATTTATCAATATGGGACTACCTATAAAACAAAAGTATTTTGGTGTGATAAAGTATATGGGTAGGCCAAGAAATTCAACATCAAACGTACCTGTACAATATTATGTGAAGATAAATCATTATTTATCAAATTATGTACTGACTTTGTTCAGATATATGTTGGGATGTTTAGATTTTAGTAGGACGATGCAAACGTAATAAGTGGGTTTTTTGGGAAACGACGTTGGCGTTTTCAATTGATATATCGTATCTTTAGGCGATTCATTATTTTTTGTTTTAGATAATACTTTACGTTAAAAGGTATATCCTTTTAACCATGTTTAGAATCGGTAGGACAACAAAGTAGTGCCTTTAAGCAAACTTTTTTTCTAATACCTTAAGAGCGTATATAAATTTTTAATTAGAATGCGTGACACATGTCAGAAGAGAGGACTTGCAATTTTAAAAGCAAGTGTCAAAACTAAATAATCATTTGAAGGAAAGAGTTGCAACTGTTTGATGTCACCCTTTTCAATACAGACGGATTTTGTCGGCAAAAAATGTTACTTCACACCACAAAATTAATGAAATACATGTAAATCCACAGCAACTGCTAAAACCGTTGTAAAAATTTGAATAAAGTTGTAAATATAAAAAAAAATATATAGTAGCTTCAACAAAACCTGAAATTTCATAACAACAGTTGAAGTGATGTTTTTTGTTTGTTTTATATTTAATAAAATCTGAATGAATAATCAAGTTATAACATTTATTCATTGCCAATGAATATTCAAGAGAAAAAAAAATAAATAAAGAAAAAACAACAAAAAAAACTGTTATTCTTAAATTGAAAAACAAATTATGTTATGTTTACATGGATTTAATTTCGTTGACATTTTCAAAGTAAATTTTACAGTATTAATCTATGTAGTTACATGTATCACGACTGATGTAAATATCGTCGATGATTCAAAATCACATAAAACCATTTAAAAAGAAGAATGCTATTAATTTTTTCAATTAATTATACCCGCACTTTCTAAAGAAAGTTCGGGTATATTGTTGTTACCCTGTTCTGTTCGTCCGTCCGTCCGTCCGTCTGTCACGTTTTACTTTCTCAAACTGCTCTTACATCTTATAAACCAGCAAACTGAACTCTTGGAGTTTGATTTGGGGTATCATGTTGTTTTGTAAAAAGGTTTCAAAAATTCTCTGTTAGTCCTGGGGGTCAAATAATTGGTAAAAAATGACGTGTTTTCACAAAACACCTTCTTCCTCAAACTCCTCCTACATTTTCAATAGTAGACAAATCATCTTTTGGAATATGTTTTAGGGTATCTTATGATGCGCAATAAGGTTTCGGAATTTTCAATTTTGTCCTGGGGGTCATTTAATGGCTGAAAAATGACGTTTAAACAAAAAAACTGGTTTCAAAAACGTCATTTTTTTTTTTTGCAGTAGCCAAATGATCTTCTAGAATATGATTGGGGGTGTCATATTGAGGCGTGATCAGGTTCCAGAGTTTTTTTTTTATTAAGGGGATCAGTGGGCAACAAAAAATGACGTTTTTTTGCAAAAAAAAAATGGTTCCCAGAACTCCTCTTATAACTTTTGGAGTAGCTACGTCATCTCTTGGGATATAATTGGGGCTGTCCTATAGATGTGCAATAAGGTTTTAAAAATTTAAATTTCATTCAGGGAGTCAAATAGTAGCAGAAAATTGACGTTTATCACTAAAAAAAACCCACATTGATCCAAGAGCTCCTCTTATGATTTTATGGATAGACACATCATATCTTGGGATATGATAGGAACTGTTCCATAGTTGTGCATTACGATTTTGAAAAATTAAATTACCCTGAGGCCCATGACCTACATAACATTTGATGCCCCTTGACATCAGAAACATGAATATATATGGTTTAGGGGTCATGATTCTAACAGTTTCTGAGATATATGGTAATTTCAAATTCCTGGAGGGGTGGGGGGGTGGGGATGACCCCAGGGGTCAGATCTAATAAACCCTATATATTGCCAGTAACAGCCAATATATGATTATGAAAACCCTATATTATTATCTTTGTCCGTTTTCAAGTTACCATTTACAACAGAGTCTACGATTCTTCCTACAAGGTTCAATGTTAGACCCCACACCCTTTTGACATCCCCCTCCCCCCCTCAAAAGTGGTTTTCTAACCCAAAATGAGAAAAATCAAACAAGGGTGCACAACTAGATATGCAGGCCTATCATATCCTAGAGTTTTGTACAATTCTGTTCAGCCACCTCTGAGAAACAAGTTCAGAGCAGGAAAGAAGAAAAAGAAGATGAAGAATAATAATACATGTATTAAGAACCGTACAAAAACAATAAGTCTCCAAATCTCATTCGGGAGACTTATAATAAAGATTAAATAGAGATAGGATCATCAAACACCAATAATTTAAAGATAATTGACAATTTCTGATTCTAAGGGGGTCAGGATGACCCCTTAAGGTCATGACTTACATGCCATAATTATCTGATGCGCCTGCATGACCTAAGGAGGAATGATATCTTTGGATTAAGGTGGAGATCTCTATGGTTTTTATGATATTTAATAATTTCAGGAAGAGCACTTGGGATCATGACCTACATACCATCTTAAATGCCTTGCATGAAGAAAGAAACAATAATATAATATGTACATGATATATGATTCAATTTAAGAACCCAAATATAGATCAATCATCTGTTTTGTAATACTTCCTTTGTATATATACATGTACATGTATTAGTTTGTGTTTTGTTCTATACTATTCATGTTCATGACTGTAGTATGGCTTAGTCTTATTTTAAAATTGTCAAATATATGACTTGGAACCTCCACTCCCAAACAAACTCAAATATAAACTGTCCCCCCCCCCTTGTCGAATGATCTATTAAAATCAAAATATAATTTGGGTGTCTAAATACTTTTTATAAACTGGTAAAAAATGTTATTCTTAAAAAAAAAATTATGTTACACCTTGCATAATTGACAAATGATCTATTGAGATATGATCAGAGGTCATATTTCTACCTTGGGATCAATAAGTAGTATTCATTGACAAGTTAAAATTAATAACAATAAATGATTCAAATTATAAATGTTTATACTCCATATTCACCCCCCCCTACAATCTAACCTGGTTATAAAGATTCAGTCTTCTTAATACATTCTTACATGTGTACAGTAGCAAATTTTAAATCATTACTTGATTGCTTTTTCTCTCGTGATTCACATTAACATTTTGGAAATTGCTTAATTCAATTTTTAAGATTTATAAACAAAATGTTATATGCATCACATCCATGTGTATTCGCCTATTTGGGGCAATTGTAAAGTCTCCTAAACAAAGCAGTGACATCATTAGGCTAGGAATTACCCACATAGATCAAACACTACTGTATAACATATGAATAAGATAAAATACATTATTATTTCTAGTTCTAAAATGTCAGGGTGTCTCCAAGGGGGCATAATCTATATACAATTTTATGCGCAATGACACAAAGAGCAAAAATAAATTATATGGTTTAGGGATGAGGATCTCAGATCAGAACAGTCCCATAAGGTCATGACCTACATTGTATTTGATGCATTATAATACATGAAGAAAGAAATACTCCTTCCTTCCTATCATTAAAGACAACACCTGGGGGTCATTAATGTACTTTACACCATTTGATGCATCATAATGACATTAGAAGATATTTTGTATTTTCCTGTTTCGTGGGGTCAGAACAGTCCCATAAGGTCATGATCTATATTGTATTTGATGCATTATAATACATTAAGAAAGAAATACTCATTCCTTCCTATTATAACTCATATAAAAATGATAAGTGTCTACACCTACTTACATGTAATACACAAATTTAATAAGAAATTGTATATACAGGGTCAATATGGGGTCAACTCAATATTGCATGCAGTCTGACAAATGAAAAAAATAACTTTGCCAACTAAAATGACAGAAACTTTACAAATGCGATAGGATAGGTAACGATGCTAAGCGTATTTAAATATTAAAAGATGATAATACAGTATGCTGTCAAAGGGAGATCACATTTAGAAAGTGAAAGTAGAACTTATATATGTATGCTGGCATCTCATTATATTGTGCTACTGCTACTACATGTATTATGCTTACCTAAATTGGTCAACATCATAATGATAATCCAAATAAAACACAATACTGAATTCCTTAACTAATCCTTTTCTGCATACGGAAAACACATGCAGACATGTATGTATGGGTGTTGCTAAAACGCGGAACGGAAAACGGAACGGAAAGCGGAACGGAATGGAAAATATCATCACGTTTATCGCTTAAAAAGGGTATAGACTGGCCAGAAACCATTTACTTTGTATCTTTTATTTATATCTAATGAATGATTATCAACATGTTGTTATCTTATTAATATTCATATGAATGTCTATCAATTATAGCATTGTATTCATACCCGCTAATGAGACATGCAGACCTGTGTTGTGTATGTAACTTCAGACAAAGATAATTCATTTGTAACATGCATGTATTTTTATGACCTATTCTTCAAATCCACTTGCACTATTTTATTAGGTAAATAACAGCTATAAGGTGGTGCAGGACACCTGCATATTGTGATGTACATGTATACCTTCTATTGAGATAAAAAATAAAGTATATTAAATATTGATTAAATATTTACCCCCCAAATAATGTTACTTAACATTGAAGCGCAATGGGTTAGGGCGTTTACATGTCTGTAAGAGGATTGGGGTCCAAGGTGTATTTTTGGTAATTTTACAATTGATATAGATGAATTTTCATGGGTAGGGGGGGGGGGGGTCTGGACTCCTCACTCCCACCCCTTCTCTAAATCTGTGCACACAATGATGTTCATGTAGGCACACAGAATCAAATCTAAAACCGGCAACCGCCACGGGGAGGGGGCATTATTTAATTTTTAATTTTGTTTGTAATAATTATATAGACCATTATACTTTCTAAGACATAAAATGTTAAGATTATTGATTAACTGAAAATTCACTGCAAACAGTTCTACCCCAAATTGCACATAAAGTGCTGCTCATGTCACGATGTGTATTATCATATGGCGCCAAAGTAATCCGGGGAATAATCTTATTAATGCTCCTATTTTGAAATGTAATATTTGAAAAACTTATCTATGTTACATGTAATGGTCCCGTGTCTTACTTTACATAAAATAATTAAATTAATCTAATTGTTGTTTTTAAGATAACTAAAAGAAAATATTAGAAGTTAGAAAGACGTCATCGTGTACTTTAAAAATATATATGGTGGTTTTTTTTTTCAATTGACGTAAACCCAGCGATAAGGCAGATATCTTTTTTACCAGATTTTTATACCTCATTCAAACATGACCATGCAGGTTTCTTTTTTAAATGTCATAATTAACTTAGACGTCACGATCTGCATTCCTGTCGAAAGTTATCAGGGAATGTATCTTAACGTTAAAAGTGAATTATATCAAACCACTATAAAACTGCATGTTTCCTTTACATAGATGCTGCCGTTAATGCTACACGTACAAAAAAAGCAGTATCAAATAATCGGCATTTTAAAGCTTCATTTTAAGTAAAAGGCTATTTATAAACTAGTTGTTTGGAGACTCTCCCTGTTATGTGTAAACAAATGAATGAAGAAATTTTAATGCATGTAAAATCAGCTTGGCGCAGGTGAAAGATCACCACAATTTTAGAATATTTTACGTAAAATTGGTAGAGAATATAAATACCAATGTGAATCGTGCTTTGGAAACTTACGGATTTACCCTAATGTTTTGTAAATCGATTTTGATTAGTAAATATGTAGATTATTGTGATGATTTTGTGGAATGTTTCAACAATATCTTCCATAGGTATGAAAATATGTATGATTTAATGTCATTAATCACCTGCCTCGATTCAATTTAAAAAGATCATTTGCAATATTAGGATTCGCCCGTCACGTGATGACAAAAGAACATATGACGTCACAAAAATGCATCAAATATAATGTTTAACATCGGTGCCATAAATGTAACGTACATTTTAAGAAATACTCCCGGTCAAAGTATTTTTGCGATGATTCAAATAGTATTCCAGCCGTATTTTAGTATCGGGACGTTGCTGCGAACAACCTCTACTCTCAAATACAACCACATTATCTGTCAAAACAAACGCGGTATGAGGGAAGTGTTTATGTTTAAATTTCCGGGTAGTGTCACAATCGGACACGGTAACATCGAATTAACGCTATCAATACTGCTGATAGCAGTGTGTGGCAGATTAGAACCACTTCATAATATTATTTTTTAATAAAACTCAAGACAAATATTGAAAAGAATCACGGTCTATTGTGGATTTATACTTGAAAGGAACATAGTCACGTTTTTAGTAAAAAAAAATTTTCAGAATTTTATGTTTACAATGCTTCAGTATGGCATTTTCAAAGGCAACAAGAATTTGATTGCTATGTTTTGAGTTAAAGGCGAGTTACAGAGCTTATCATTCTTTGCTATGTATAGAAAGCTTTTGTGTACATTTTTAAGTTTAAAGTGAAAATTTAAGATTTTGTCCTTAAGTGAATGTGTTATACGCAAGAAACTGTTTATTTAAGATAAAAATGATTTAAAACAGAGAATATCATGTTGAAAAAAAGATTTTAACTAGTATATTGAACCGAGGTAAACAATACAGGACACGATCCTTCTTTACATTTCAAAGAATTATGAGCCCTTTATCTTGCTTATAAATCTACTAATGACTCTCAAATTTAGAAACATGTTCCCTAAGCATTGTAAATGATAAAACAAGAAAAAAGGAATTTCACCAAAATCGTGACTTGCCCCTTCGGACAGGGAAATGAAACGTTTTTACCCCTTAATGTGTACATGTACTGAATATAATACAAACACTAAGTAACATCATTTTAGAGTATTCACTATATTAGTTCCAAGTTTATGGATAGTCTTTGACGAGATAAATATCCTGAAGATATAGGACAGAAATGTATAATCTAGTAATTAATTAATATATATATTACAACACTTCATAATTATATGGATATCAGAGAGTCCAATTTTTACGAAACAAGCCGCATTAGATGGCGGAGTCCATAACAATAACTCGTACAATCAAAATGAAATGTACGAAACTGGCTTACTGTGATATGTTTTACTCGGTGGCTGTATTTTCCTTGCAAGCGTGTTGTCTTAAATGACAAAATGATAAGAATGATTAAAATTCGGTAACAAGAAATTCAGAAACTACAGCGTTGTCCGTTGTCCAATACAAATACATTGTACTTAACTTACTGATAAAAAATTGAAAACAGTTTTCTTATATAAATCAAAATTTAAACAAGTTTCAGTAGTACCTATATTAGTCATTTAACGGTATTTATTAAATATAGATTTGAAATTAAAGACAACTATATTTCGGTTTCACGAGCTAAACTGTTTGGATAACGGCATTTCACAAACACCAGTCAAAAACTAAAGACTTAAGACAGTGTCTATTGGTCTATAAAAGGTACAAGTCACGGGGATATATTTGCAAAAGAATATTACCTAAATTTGATTTTTTGAATTGAAATAAAGACAAGCACATATTCGATGACGGAAAGACCAATTTATAGTTATACAAGATAACGCTTCCTTTTTGTAAAACAGTTCTGTGTAAGCTTAGATTGTTTTAAATTTTAATATGTCACTTTTAAAAATGTACTGTTTGTTTGTGAAATGTGTCCGCAATCCTTTTGTCTTGCATTCCATTGAAATCATCAAACGAAGATTTAAGTGTCAAACTTGAGTCTTGTTAGAACAGACCAATTACATCCTAGAAGTTTGGGATTAAGACGTTGACGCACAGTGCATGTTTATTGGTTCAATCCAGGGTAGATGACTGGAATATTTATTGCTATTTTCCGGGTCGGTGGTTAAATTCTAATGTTCTTGACAGTTTTATAGAAATCAATGATTCTAAGGTAGACTCTTAAATTGGGTGTGTTGACGAAATAATGCCATGAAGATTGTGATTAAAAATATTTGTGCCTTTCTCAAAGTTCTTATAAACACAATTATAATACTTTATAATGTAAGCGTAGTAACGCAATACTGATTTTTTTTTTAAATAAGCATCGTATGACAATGTTCGTTTTCAATCAGCGATTAAAATAACAAGAGGGAGTAGTACATTTCACCAGGTTGACATGCAAATGGCAAGAAAAATGGAATGGAGTGTTTTTGCCGAATTATAAGGTTGCTATGGAAATGTTCGGTTTTCAACACACAAACGGCGAAACAAATAAACAAACAAAAACAAAATGAAAAAAAAAACGCTAGAAGCTTCTGCTGTACCATGTAGTTAGACAGAGAGCCATGTTCAAATCTCTTGAAATATTTTTTGCTTGCGAAAAAAATTGCGAGAAGTTTTTTTTTTCTTTTATAATTTAGGGGTCTTGAAAACAAGAATATTCACGATAATCATTTTGAATAATTATTGATTTTATAACACTTGTTTCAAACATTGTGTTTTAACATTGGTGTTAATTACTTATATTTACGTTTGAGAAAGGCCAATCGATAAGAATCATTAACACAACAGTCTTTTTAGCTCACCTGAGATGAAGGTTCAATTGAGCCTTTCTGATTAAATTTTGTCTGTCTTTCTGTTTGTCCGTCTGTTGATATTTGTTTTTTTACATTTTCAACATCATCTCCCGAACCACTTGACCAATATTAACCAGATTTGTCACAGAACACCCTTAGGCAAAATTGTGAAAATGGACCACTTTTTAAACGGAGATAATTTGAAATAATTAAAAAATGAGAAATATTGAACAATCTTCTTCTCAAGGATCATTTGGTCAGGACAGCTGAAACTTATGTGAAAGCATCCCTTCAGCTATTGTAGATAAGGGGAAGGGTAAGGTGGGGCAACAATGTGGTCAAATCTTTACATAGGGATATGTAGAGTTATTTTCTTTTTAAAAATTCAGAAACCTGAAACTTTTCTGGCAGCATCCTCAGGTAGAGTAAATTCAGGTTTGTTCAAACCATGATCCCTGGGTGTAGGGTGGGGCCACAATGTGGGTTGAATTTTACAAAAGATTATTTTGAGTAAATCTCGAAAAAATCTTTTTCATAGAAACTACAGTTAGGAAATCTGAAATGGGACACATTTTTAAGTACTATATACATGTAAAGAGAAAAATCAAAATCTTTTACCAAAAAGCTGTGACTTAAATAAAAGCAACCTTAGATAGTGTAGATTCAAGTTCGTTAAAATCAAAATGATAATAAGGTGGGGCCATTTTTGGGATCCACTTTTACAACGGAAACGTTTAATCTACTGAAATGTTATAATATATGGTTTACTTATATGCAAACTTTTTGACAAATTGCTGATTCTATAAAACTGATTAGCCTTGGACCCTAGACGATTCGTTGGCCTCACAAGACGTTAAAGTGTGATTTGATTTAAACAATTTTTTATTCAATATAACATATTGAGGGGGATTGGGCAGCAGGCACAGCCTAGTTTAGCCCTCTCCATGAAACCAAACAATAATACAGTCAAACGATAAGCGCATACGATTTTTATTGTGACGTCATTAAGAATTTCACATAGAAGTGAACATTTCATTATTTTATAATTTCATATTAGGAAATATCTTTGGAAATGTTAGTATAACTTTTGAACAAAACACTTTCTAAATTATAAAGAAAAGATTATCCATTAATACAGATAGTGTAATTCTATAACATTTTCAAAGATAAAGTCTAAGTTTCGATCGCAACGTGGAACATAAAAGCGTGATTAAATATCGTTACGTTAGTCTCCGATCACGTTATATGGAGTATCCGATACCGTAGAATCTAACGTTGAGTACGCATGGTTGTCATCCATAGCTGATAAATCGACATACGTCTGAGGAGATTTTTCGTTTACAGATGCGTCTGTACGGTGTCTGTTGGTTTTACTTTTCATGATATGGCGTGCCATGAAGAAGATTACAATAAGGCTTATAGCAAACATTGTTGACAGACTTGCTATGATTGCTACTCCTGTTGTTGTTAACCTGTTTTCTAAAAAAAAAAAAAGTAACAAGCTGTATTCTATGTTTGGTTGATACATGCAATTTTTTTCAGGAAAAGATAAGAATTTAGTTATAGTTATTTTATATACTTACTCTGTTTGTCGAATTCAGGCGCATTAATTTTGGCTCTCAAAAATCATCATACTAGTGTAAAAGTAGATATCAAGACAATGCACTTTGTTTACCATTCTGTCAATTCGATTCAATGTTGTGAATTTACCTGTTACACAAAGAACACCGATCCATCCAAAATCGCAACCTTCGGTGCAAACTCCGTTTTCTGCGGCACACGATTTACCATCTTTGCAATGTCCACAATCAAATCCACAGTTTGGGCCATATTTATAGGAAACACATTCTGACATTACAAAAAAAGAAGTTATACTATTTTGCAAATAGTGAAGTAAAGTTGGAAACAAAAAGTGAGTCTAGGGTCCTGATTTTATGTATTACACATGTGATTAAAATGACCTACATCTCCAAGAAAAAATTAATTATATTTTTGTCACTGTCCAATTGATACTCTGTCATTTTTTCTTTGATTAGTATTGTTCATTTTTACAACGTAATTCTATATAAAAAAAATCTAAACGTGATGCAATAACGTTTAAAAATTCGCCTTGACATGCTGAAAGCAAGAGTTTGCTATTCGTTTGTTTGTATGTAAAGCAAGATCAATGGATCTTTGAACTCATTTACATTATACCTTGACAAAGAGGGGGTTTGAAGTTTTGACTGCAGCCATTGATGCAAGTCCCATCGTGTTTTTCACAAATTTCTTCTCTGACACAGTGACCACATTTAGCAGAACAGGTAGCATTGTAAAATCCGTCTTGGCATACTAAATATGCAACATATCACTTACATGTATGTAGTTTAGAAGAAACATTGATTACAAAGAAAAACAAGTTGTGTTCATTTTTTTTTTACTTTCACGCTTTGGTTGCTGATAGTTTAGAACACAACCATGATAGCATGTCCGTTGTCTTTATCACTCTTCTTTCCATTTACACAGTGTCTGCAACTAAAGTCACATAAATACCCGTAATACCCCACATTACACACTTAAACATTACAATACAATTAAATAAAAAAAAAATGATGCTTACCTGTATGAACATGAACGATTTATACTGATAAGAGTAACCAAATCCAAAAATTCAGCTAACTGAATATGAGTTTATGAGTTTCTCCCGATATCACCAAGTACGATTAGTACATAAATAAGGATACACATTAAAATTTATGATCGTTTTACAATTGTTGTACTTTTTTTTGTCTAAACAATAGTGAAAGCCGTATAGCAAGCCAATTATTCTTTTTGAAAGATTTATTCATGGGATAAAGTTTGTTACACTCTCTTGCATACCTATGTCGATAAAGAAAATATAGCACAGCATGGGTGGATCCTGAATTTTAAGCTAACACAGGTGCCCCACCTGTTTAAGTTAGGGGGTCTGGGGGCCGCCTAAGGCCCCCAGTGGGTCTAGAGCAAAGCCTTGGTGGGGGGTCAGGGGACGAAGCTCATGGATTCTATAGATTTTTTATAGTAAAAATGAAGTCTTAAAACTCAGACTTTTGTTCTTCTTGTATTGATACTTCAAAGTAATAAAATCACTTACAAATTTAAAGGTCTGTTGATGGAGGCCTGCAGTACGGTATTCCCATACTGTTAAACCCTGTGCATTGCAGATATATTAGACATTTTCTTACAAATGGCTGTAAATTTGTCAGGTTAAATATCAAATTCAATAAGACGATGTAAATGAAATTTAAGAAGTAGAAAACCATACTTAACATGGAAGTATACAAAGTATAACCAATTACTCAAAGTTGGGTGACTGGTACCATTTAAAATGGCGTAACTTAAATGCGCTATTTTTGTACGTTACACTATTGAACACACAGGTTTTGTTCATAGTACATGTACACCGTTGAAATCATATAATGTAGAGAAACCATTCAAGTTTCCAAAAAAATGATAATCAAGACTGGCATTTGTACATTTTCTTTGCCAGAAAGAGTATGTTTATACATTATCTTCACAATTTTCGGAAATGAGCACGCCGGGTACCCCCTTTTAATCTGCCACTGCGTCAAATAATAAAGTAATCTATTGGTCATTATCTTAAAGTATGCTTTAATATCATTTTAATAAATGTTGCCCAGTTGTTGTCTTGCGGTTTTACATCAGTTTTTAAGAAAAAAAATCTAGTAAAATAACAATAATATATCGAAAAAGTAATATGTAAACGGCATACTGTGGAATCATTAAATTTAGTGGGGGCCAATTTTCGTGGATTCCTTAAATTTTACAGGTTATATTTTCTATTCAATCAATATTTTTTTTAATAAAGAATACATGATTATGACATTACCTAGATAAAGTATTTAAAGAAACGTAATATTAATAAGCATTGGATGCCGATTTTTAGATAACATTAGTTATATAATCACATGGCTGTGTAGACATAATAATTAGATTTTTTCAGGGTGAGTCAGTTTTTTGGGGGTTTTTTTTGGTTTGGTTATTTGTTTGATATTTGGATTTTTTGTATTTGCATTTCTTATCAAGCGAACAAATTGAAATTCATGCCACACGTCAAACAATACCAATGTTATACATATTATCATCATACAAAAAAGTAACAAATGACTCATATTTAAAAAAGGCTTTAATTAATTATTCAATAAATGTGTTACGATTGATAAATGCTGTTATATATTTTTTTTTATACTTTTAATACGAAAACAAACAAGCTTCATGTCAGTTATTGAATGACGAATTCAAAACTTGGTCTAATGATGTTTGATTGACTGCCGTAAAAAAAGGGGCCTTTAGGTTAAAATTTCACAAACTCACTTTTATGTCAATTCCGATTAGACATTTTTTTTACAAACATACAGAGATATCTAAGGTTTTCTGTGTTTTAAGCATTTTATGAAAATTCTACTTAGACAGGTTAACACTTCTTTGAGTAGTTTGTTGAAAACGTCGCGACGTCACGTTTTGTTTTGCATTTTTTTTTTGTTTCCTTTTACCGTTATTAATTGCTTGGAGAAAACTTAATTAATCATTATCTACGATTGTAAATGTCATACAATATAAACAAAAAAGAACAACACGTTTTAAATGTCAAGATAAAGGTACAGTTCTGCGGCGATAAATAAAACCCCAGAAAAATGATATAACAAGAATATTAAAAGCAAACAAATATTTAATTTCTCCCCAACCTTAAAACACGTCAAAGTTGTTTAAACTGCCGAGAACCTAATTGGCAAACATGTTTAGAAAATGCAGAGACAAAGATGGTCAAATTCGATGCCTATGTTTCTACAATTTTAGGTGTATATTTTCAAAAGAGAAATGTTTTTACTTTGATTAACTTTCTGCACCGACATTTTATACCATATTTGTCGATATTACTTTTTTAAGTATTTTTCTTTAGCTCTGAAGCAAGTTTAAAATAAATAGCTGTTTTTAAAATTTAAAAGCAATATCATGTTGTATTATCTTTCTATTTCTTTCTTCTCTTTTATTTGTTATCAACACTTTTTATAAAATAACCGGTGAAAAAATGTTTGACTGCCTTGCTGTATTGTAATAACAACAAAAATGTGGACAGTTGATTTAAGGTACATGTATCCGAAAAAAAAAATTAAAGAATTTTATAACGGCATTTTGTGTCCATTTGAGTGGTGTTGATGATAGCGATCCGTGTTCAATGGAGCGACAATTAAAACCGCCTGAAACGCCCCCCCCCCCGGTCCTTGGAAATTATGTCATAACTCGGACCACCCCCTACCATCCCTATAAAAGAGCTTTTGCATTTAAGTTATGTTTTCAAAGTGAATGTGTTCAGCTTACTCAAATTCACTTAAAGGGAACTTAAAGATGGTGTTAAGACAAATTAAAGGGAGCGTAAATGCCACTTAAAGATGCTTAAAGGTGGCTTAAAGATGGTTTAAAGGTGACATAAGGAAGTATGGACATTTAGGACCTATAAGCTCAGCTTAAAGGTGACTTAAAGGCGGCCTAAAGATTGTATATCAATGACCACCTTTACGCCACCTTTAAGTCACCTTTAAGGACTTGCTTAAAGATTGTTTTTCGCCCTGTGTTAATCTATAAAAAATAGTTTTAAAAAAATATATGGTAACAAATTTATTTTTTAAATAGATTTTGCATTCCTAATGATAAAATAAGCCCTTCCACTAAAGCATTTATGATTGTCCTCATAGACCTTAGTGCAATTTTCATTAAGTAATTACTGCTTAGTAAATAATATTTTTTGAAATTTTTTCACGGTTAATTTTTTCTCTCTCCAAAATATTAATAATTAATAAAATAATAAAATTTTCAATGCATGATGGAAATTCAAGGTTAGAAAAATCAGGTCTTAACATGAATGAAATAACTTAAAAGACAAAAATCTTTCTAAAATGCCTTTTAATTTTCATAGATTTATTTAAATATTAAAATACTGTCTTTGGTGACATGCAGGTTATGAAGGTAACGACATTGAAGAAAAGATACAAAACCCGCGTTAGCGTGTTCAGTAACTTTTTTCTTCAATGATCGCTACCTTCATAACCCGCATGAATCATAAAAAAAGAATTCTATAAATTATATTTTAAATCAAAATACAGTAAATAAATGTTACTGTAGATCAGTAAGTTAGCTAAAAGAAACACCAAAATCGTCTCATATGGGAATTTGAATCTGACTTCATTTTGATAACTTCGTGCAGTCCGTGATTTTTCTTAGGTCGCTGTAGGTTTCGACCAATCGATAGAAAGGGCGTGTTGATTTCAGTCCTGTCTGTTTACATAGAACTATGAATTAACCATGTTTCCGTAAGAAATAGATCGAATCATACTCAGTAAAAAAAATTATTGTAATTTGCAGCTGTATAAAGACTGAGAGGACTAAAATCTACATGATCCAGTTTTAACCATGTCATTGATCGGTCCGTCAAAACCATTAGCATCCTAAGAAAAATCAAGGGTTGCACGTTATAATCATGAAGATGCAAGAGTCAAATTCCAAGAAAAGAAGCTTTGCCTATTTTCTCTATCTAACGCACTGATGGCAAATAACAATAATTTAGTTTCTTTAATGTAATTTTTACGATTAACCAATCGATTTATTTATTATTTTTAACCAATAAAATGCTTACTCTGATGATACATGCGGATTATGACGGTAGCCATCATTGCAGGATCACGCCGGTTTTGTTGATATTTTCTTTCTTGATCGCTACTTTCGTTATGTTCGTTGTTAAAATATACTCGAGCACATTGAATTAAGTATATAAGATATGACAGACCAACACACTACAAAAACAACCCCACCTGCTGAATCGACACTTCTATCCAATCAATGCAATGCCTACATGTATGCATGCTTTAAATTTTCAACTCCCAAATGGGTTATGATTTCCACAATATCAGACACTTTCTGCTTGGTCTGCAGAAACAGTGCGGATATTTCTGAACTATGTCTGCACACTCTTCAACAAACTCCCCAGTAAATCATCAGTCTTCATCTGTCTCACTAGCATTGCACTGTCTTGGATAACTAATTCACTCTTAAAAATTCCAGTTTATTAGCTGAAAAATATACGATTGTTTCTCTTTGTTCCAATTTACATTCTATGATCTTTTTCGGCATGATTTCAATTACAGGATGATTTCAATTACAGGATTGTTTTTAAAATTTCAATATATGACCAAATTGGTCCCACTCTGAGGCCTGATCCAGGAAGAACGAAATTCACAATTTCGGTAGAGAGCTTCATGGACATCATCACCATGCATTTTGGTTTTCTTAAATATATATGAGAGAGGAGAAGATCGTCTAAGAATTTATGCACTTTTACTATATAGTCATACAAGCCCAGCCCTCAGGCTTCAACCCAAGACCAAGTGGCCATGGATTAAACAATTTAGGTAGAGGCTTTCATGGACGTCATTACTATAATTAGTTGTTCTCCATATGTGTTGAAGAAAAGAAGATTTTTGAAAATTTCTATTTTTTTTTATATATATATTTCGCCCATCCAATAGCGCTCCGGGGTGGTAGAGCCATGGATTTCACAATTTAAGTTTCTCTCACCAACGAAATGCTTTACACGAAAAGATAGTAAAAATTGGTTATGCAGTTTTTGAGAAAATGTTCAAAATGTAAAACTGTTAACGCACCATTCAAGAAGACTAATTACAATAGGTCAATTGCATGAAATGCAGCATCCAACATCCTTCAGAATTACGTCTCAGCATATGGGGAGGGATATTTTAAAATCTTAGCGTACCTTCAATAAGATTTTGCGAGAATGTCCATGGCTGCTAAAAATGATGACTAGCAAACATGCTGATGTGTTGGATCTGGTTTTGATCAATATACGATTTACATGTATTTTGTTAAGCACAAAATAACAGAAAAAGATATTTTCAGATAAATTCCAGCTGCACTAAAATAGTTTTGCACCAATACAGAGATCCTACGGAATTTTAGCCATCTCCGTCAAATTAGATGAAACAAATTGTAGAGAGCTACCTTGTTGCAGTTACATGACATGTGATGTGTTTTGTGTATAAATGAAAGTATTTGTTATGCTGACACCTCTATGAAAGTGTTAAGCCTAACAAAGCCCGTATCTGTCTCATTTCAATTTGGGTGCCCACAGTTTCATACTTACCGTCACACCCCTCTCCCTCCCAGCGAATCGAACACCCACTATGACATCGGCCAGTCCCTTTGTCACACACGCCATTGTTTTTACAGCGTCCACATAGAGTGCTACAGTCAGTGCCGTAGTAGTGATCAGAGCAAACTAAAACAAATACAGTTAACAATATTTATTGCTGATATACAACTGAAGGAATAATAAAAACTGTTATACTTTCATGTTGAATACTGAAATCTGATTTTTTTAGACGTAGTTCATAATACGTTTTATTACTCTCAGCGTTAGCAACGCACTTAGCAACGGGTAACATTACAAATTGTTACATGCGCGAAAATTATGCGTAACTATACGGTTTGCCGGTGAATTCACGTTATTCCTATGTAAAAGCAGTAAAGTTTTCTTTAAAATTAAGACATTCAGTATAATAAAATAGATAGTGCCTGTTTGGTAGGATAGCAGTCTAACTATCGAATAGTTTATTATTTCCACCCTATCAGAAAGCTTTTGCTTAGACTAAATAAACAGTGGGGATATTCCTAAAAAATTCTGCAGACTCTTCAACAAACTTCTCGGCAAATCAACATTTTTCGACGCACAACGCAAAAAGTCCGACGACGGAAGAATACTAACTGCAATAAGTCAACTGCATAACATGGAGCATTGAACGTCCTTAAGAAGTACTTCTCAGCGTTCGGGATTGAGTATGTTATACTCTAATCATATCATCTATAAGATTTTGCGAGAGCTTCCATGGCTGCTGAAACTGACAACTAGTAAACATGTTGATTTGTTGGATTTAGTTTAAATCTATATGCAATGTTTTTTGTTTAGCATGAATTAACAATCATTTGATTGAAACGATAAATAACAGAAAAAGATTTTTTCAAATAAATTGAAGACGCACTATAATAGTTTTGCACCATTACAGAACTCCTACGCAATTGTTGCCATCACCGTAAAATTAAATAAAAGAAATTGGAGAGGGCTATATTTTTGCAGTTACATGACACGATATGTGTTTTGTGTATAAATGAAATTGTTTGTAATGCTGACACCGTAAAGAAAGAGTCTAGTCTTTCAAGGCCCGTATCTGTCTCAATACAATTTGTATTCTTACAGTATTTCATACTTACCGTCACACCGCTCTCCCTGCCAGTGACTCTGACACCCATAAGGACAGGAACCATTCCCTTTGTCACACACGTCATTGTTTTTACAGTTTCCACATGGAGTGTTACAGTCACTGCCATGGTAGTGATCGGAGCAAACTAATAATATTTATTGTTTATATTCAACCGGGAGAATGATAAATAATAAAGCACCACCCCCCCCCTAAAAAAAAATAATAAAAATTAATATTTAAAGTAATTGAATAAATCAACAACCTAACATTTATCCAAAAGCAAAATTTTCATTTTGTTTTCAAATGACTTAATTCTTTGTTAGAAATCTTTTAAAAGTGCCAAATGTTTTGGATTTTTCGATTACAGACTATATTTAAGCATTGTCTAGAGTGCAGTTTAAAAAAACAACACATCCAATATACAAACATAAAAGACAATAAATGGAACAGTTGACATAGATTATATTGATTATTAATACATACTATTGCAAAAAATTCCAGTCCAGTGAATAGTGCAACCGTTTTTGCACATCCCCGTCAACTTATTGCAAGGTGCTTCATCTTTACAATGACCAGGACAGTCTTCACACGCTTTGTTTGATATGAATGTTCCATTAGGGCATACTGTAATTAATTAATTATATATATATATATATATATATATATATATATATATATATATATATATATATATATATATATATATATATATATATTTACACCCAAAGCGGGCATATAATATATGTATAGATTTGCAAAAATCTTGTGATACATGTCCAAACTGTAATTGAGTAAGAAAGAGCGATATTTAGTCAACAGTAATACATCATGCTTTATATCTTTTTGGTAAAGGTGGTGCATAAATGTACGTTATTCATATATCGAACTTACTCTCTGCAGAATACAAACAATTTTCAAAATAAGATGTCACGTTTTTTCTTTCTTTTTTTGTATAATGCTTGTAAAAGACACTATCTTAAACAACAATGGGTAAAATTGTTTCATAGACATTTTGTACTTTTCTCTACAAAAATATTGTAAGAAACTGATCTCTGAGTGCTGTATAACGTATATTGACGTTGTGAAAAATCCATGCTGCAAACTAGACTTAAAAGCATATTGTTGAGCAATATGAGCTGTATTTTTTTTTTTTGGAATTGTTGTTGCAAAAACCTGCTCGTTTGTAAGTCTGCATATAACTTAAACTTTTATGATAAATAAGATTTGAAAAAAATCATTAATTTTTGTCAAAGGAAATATTTCTCTTCTAAGGAATATATAGCAAATTATTTATTGTACAGGACGACAATAATGCAATCCAAATAAGGCTTCCTAACGACCTTTTACACAAAAATATGGCTAACAGAAATTTCAAACTATCATATTTTTGTCATTTTAGTAGAAAAGAACATTTTAGTAAAAAAAATTCAACATGAAAAATGCATCTCATATTGCTTTAAGACTAAGACAATGGCATTGTGTTTTCCATTATGGCGATAATAATTACCGCAAATAAGTAAATTCCCAGTAAATTTAAAACATAGTCGATGTTAAAAAGATGACTTACAATAGATACTTCTAATAAACTTCAAAATGTAAATATCACTGATTCATTAATGTTTGCGAATTCAAGATTGGTGAGTTGTAATGAAAAAAATTACCAATGCAGTCAAGTGTGAGAGCGTTTGGATCAGTGCATCCATGTATACAGGATCCATTAAATGCGTCACAGTGTTCGTTTTTACATTTAAATGGACAGTGATGCCTGCAGCCAGGTGAAAACCTTCTCGGGTCACAACCTACAAATGTAAATATAATAAAATATAATAATAATAATAATAATAATAATAATAATAATAATAATAATAATAAAAATAATAATAATAATAATTAAAAAGTGCTTGTTTTGTACTTATAAAAATCATATTCTAATATCGTCTCATAATTTTTAATTGCCCGTTGATTAGGCAAAGTAGCTGTTTACATGTACGACTTTTTATCAACAACAATTACCTTCATTATTTTATTATATTTTAATTCTAATATTAAAACTCTTAACTGAAAACCCCAATTGACTTGCGTACTGTAACATTATGAACACGAAAAGGTAGTTTAAAAATTTTTTGCCTTAAGTGTTGTTAAAGTTAAACTATTAGTTATCGAAATCCAGCATTTAAATACACTATACTTTTACATGTAGATAACTCGCACATATTTTAATCTGAATATTTGCCAATATACAGTTAATGTTTTTATTGGTATAAAGTTTATATATATATATATATATATATATATATATATATATATATATATATATATATATATATATATATATATATATATATATATATATATATATATATATATATATCGTTAATGTTTAATGTGACGGTATAAGACATGATTCATTAACACTTGCTCAGATACACGGATTTCGTCGACTAACGTACAGGTTTGACTTACTTTCATTTTCATGTTAAGCACCATTGAAGTTAGTCTGTATTCCACGAATTGAAATGAAGGGACGTTAAGTATTACTCAAACTATTACGAAAAATACTTTTTTCTCCTATGTGACGATCGATCGTGTACATATGCAATTTGCCAAAGACGTCAAGTTGGCTACATTTCCTGGCAATGTCAATCATTGCTCACGCGGATTATGTATTTTTCTGCAATGTCGCTAACTACATGTCCCGCATAAATCACCAAAATAAAAAAAAAGATTTTATTGCTTAAAAAACCATATATATAAAATTATACTTTTTGAATTTCCATGTCTGATATATTATAAAGCAGGATAAAATATAATAATAAAAAAGCAAACATTCTAAGATGTCAGCACTTATGCAAAACTGACCCATGACTTTAACTTCACATATTTCTATCCCAGTATACATTATGTTATCGTTTTGACAGCTTGATGTATATCCCGGCGGTCGTGTGTTGATAAATGCGATCCCTTGAGTTACGTTGTTGACGGTTATATTCATGACAGACGTTGGACATCCAGACTTGGGATCGTGATGATATACGAGATGTTTAGGATCATGCAGTGGATGAAACGTCTCCGGAATATACGTGTAAACGGAAAATCCAGCTGATCTTGTATATGCTTGAAATTGAATGTTTAAAAATACGTTAAAACATTTTCTAGAACACTTCTGTTTATTATTATTTATTCTTTGAAAACTTACTATCATATCTGAAATAAATCTCTAGATATGCTACGTTGAATTGCCTTTCTAACCACACCCTCCACCATATAGAAGTATTACGGTTTCCTTCAACATCCGTTATAGCACAGGAGTTTAAATGGTAGTTCTGTGAGACATTGCCATCTATTGCTCTACTGGCGTTCCAGGTTGGGTTTTGAGCTGATGCGCCCATGGCGGCTTTCCCTCCGTGTCCTTGTTCAAAAACTAGATTAACTGAAACAGCAAAATTTACACAATGTAATAATGCCTCAACTATATGTATCTGCATATCTTAATACGAATCAAAATCTGTTATATAGAAAAAAAAACCAACCAAAACAAAACAATTATATTAAACATGGTTATTGATTTCATTTCATTTAGTCCATAGAAATTCTAAACTTAATATAACATTCAGAATACATATATTTTGATGTTGTATGATGCAATTGGCGAAGACAATGCATTGTCCTTATATATTAGTTTTGTACATTACACGAACATATAACTATTTCTTATACGTCTTAGATTATTAATGTAAAATCAGAACGAATGCTATTCTACATGTATACAACCGTGAAATATTGTCCAAGCTATTTGGTGAATCGTCATTTAAAATATTTACTGTAGGAACTCGATTCCCTTCGTTTTTAAAACTTGGAACACCTCATATAAAAATGTAGTCGCTAAATTAAAATCCATCTTAATTCCGATAACTCTAGATCTGATAGTCTACCATCAAGAAAATTAACATATTGCTTGCAAGTAAAGTTTTCTTCTGTAAAATAAAATACTTATCTATTGAGTATTAGGACGATAGCAAATCTATTGTTTACTTGACAGCAACAATTTTATAACTCATGATTAACAAGCTAGCAAATAAAAATGACATTTTTACAATTCGATTAAAAGTTAATAAGTTATCTTTTCTCAAACACACGCTTGAATAAAAAAGTTGCAAAACTTACCAAAACATGACGCTCCTGTAATCATAAGCTGTAGAAGAACAACCTCTACTCTCACATACGACCACATATTTTGTCAAAACGTATGGTATTAGGGAAGCGTTTATGATTTAACTTCCTGGTAGTGTCGCTATTGGACATGCTTACATCAAATTAACGCTATCAACACTGCTGATAACAGTGTATGGCTGATAGAAACCAATTCATAATAATGCCGAGAAGCATCATGGTCTACAGTTGATTTATACTTTAAAGGGGCATGATCATTCACGATTTTGGTCAAACATGTTTTTGCCGATTTTATGTTTACAATGCGCCAGTGAGGCATTTACAATAGGCAACGAAAATGTTGTTAGGTAGTAAGCGAGGTACAAAGCTTATCATTATTTGCTCTGTAAACAAAGCGTTTGTTTACATTTTGAATGTTAAACTAAAAATCTCAGTTTGTGACCTAAAATGAATGTGTTAAACGTTATGAATTGTTTTTTATGCTTAAAATAATTGAAACAAAGCAGGTTGAAAAAATATTGTAAGCGGTAAATTGAGCCAATGCAAACAAAACAGGACACGAACCTTATTTACATGACAAAGAATTATGAGCCCTTTATCTTGCATATAAATCTACTTCTAATTCTTAAATTTAGAAACATATTCCTTAAGCATTGTAAATAATAAAAACAATTTTAAAAATATTGAAATTGTGACCATGTCCCTTTAAGCAAGGGAAATAAAACGTCTTACCACTTTTATGTGTACATGCACTCAATACAATGTATACAACAAACACTAAGCATAATCTGCCCATTTTAGAGCACATACTTCCGAGTTCATGCTTTGGACAGTCTTTGACGGGATAAAAATCCTGATGATCTAGAGCAGAAATGTATTATCTAGTAATTGATAAATCTGAGAGCTCTGTTTTTACTAACCAAGCCATTTCGATGGCGAGGTTCATAACTATAACTCATTTCAAAATCAAAATGAAATGTACAAAACTGACTTAATGTGAAAGGTTAAGTTGTGGGGTTTGCTTTTATTGCAATCACGTTGTTTTAAATTACCAACATGATAAAATGTTAAGAATAGGAAACATTCGGTAACAACAAAATCAGCACACAATATTGATAAATACAGAGGTGTACGTTTGTAAGAAATATCTAAATCAAAATTAGAATAAAAGGTATAGTAGTACATGTACATATGAATTCAGTCACATGAAATCAAAGATATTTATTTCATATAGATTGAAATGAAATCAAAAGCAACTATATTTTCACGAGCTAAACTGGTTCAATGAGGGCAGACCACAAACATCCGTCAAAAACTAAAAAGTTCGATAATGAAAATTATCTGCAAACAACCAATCAAGTGGAAAAAGATTGTTATGTCACAGAGATAGCGGGTAAGGCATGTAGTTTCTGTAAAGTGTTGGTTAGTCTAGAAATGTACAAGTCACGGGGATTTATTTGCAAAAGGATATTACCTAAATTGATTTATTGACTTGAAATACGGACAAGCACATATTTGCAGATGGAATGACCAATTCATAGTTAAAAAATTTTAAGCTTAGTTTTTAAAACACATGTCTGTATAAGCTTTAAAAATATACATTGTGCTTTCTCACTTGACGTAAGCCCAGCAAATAAGTTTTGCTTTATTCCAAGATTTTTTTTATACTCTTCCTATATACCTTTTTCAACTATGTCCATGTAGGTTTCTTTCTAAATGACAAACGTGCCATTATTTTCTGACTGACCTCGTCAACCTCTTTACCGACAAAGAAAATTAATTGTAGGGAATTATCTTCTTTAACAACACTACCCTGTATTTTCCTGATAGCCAGCTTCTCTCTAAAATGAGCTGCATCACAGAGGACACGAAATCAGACACTTTTATCGCTTTTGAATACCGTCAACTGAGAGCAATACAATGTTATACATAAGAACCAAACTAATTGATACGGCTGTAAACTTATATTCTAGAAACTATTTTTGCTTAATTTCGGGTATTTCATAACTCGAAATTTTTTAACTTTCTTACAGCATTATTGTAAATAATAGCATTTATGTAAATTGTGATATGTTATTTTGATGCTAGTACCGAAAATAGTAGTCTAGTCATAATATAATTGTAATTCTAATTTTTGAGTACTTTTGAGTATTTAGCTGATCTTCCTTTTTGTCTACATTAGCCAATCAGAGTGCGGCATTTAGTCGCGCGATGTTTTGACTACGTCACTTTAACTGTCAGCTGTCAACAAGTTTGTAAATACCGCAGTCAACCCACCCTCCTTCCCCTTCATCACATTTGTAGTTGGGGATTTATTTTGCAATGTATTACATATGTATGTTGCTGTGTGAAAAGCTGTTTTTGTTCAACAATATTTTTGTTGCATGCATATTTGGTACATGTTGATAATGTATACATCTTTGTTTAATATGGGGGAGGTCATTTGCTCACCTTTTATAACTTACATTCAATGTCTGGTAATTGGTATTATGACTGTTTGAAGACCTCCCCTTATTGCCTAATTTTTCTTATTAGCAAAAATAAATGGCAGTACATACACACAACCATGTTTTTTATTTTTCTATCAATCCTAGACAGATCAACAATATTACATAAAATGAATTATTTTCAAAGATAAGACGACCAGCAAGTATTCACTGAATTTTCCATTGGCTTTGAAAATAAATTGGGGGGGGGGGGGGGGGCATCATTTTAAGATTCGCACAATATAATGTAATGTTATAAAGTAAGCAATGGGAAAACAATCTTAAAGCTTTAAATAAAACTACTTCGAAATACTTGCTTGCTTACTATAGAGCAATACAATAGCTTCGCCACCTTATTTCTACATTTACATGAAAAGATGCTTGCATATTGTTAACTTTTATTTACAATCCGTGAAAGTGTAAGGTATGTAATGGACAGGTCGAAACTACAAGAACATGTCAAAGAAAGCAATAAAAAGTACATCATCAATACAAATGTAAAACATACCAAATATATACATACATCAATTATTTCCCAATGACAGGGAATCGTGACATCATTGTTTTAAACATTTCAAAAATTATTTGTTGAATAGATCACTCATTTAACTTATAAAATATACATATTAAGAATTTGAAATAGCATTCGGAAACAAAATGCTTCCAAGCCAAAATAAATAAACAGAATCTGAAATTATTCTTAATAATTGTTCTAATATCACAATGCATGGAACATTCAGCGTTAGTGCATAATAATTGAAGTAGTGTCAAAAACTGTTTGTACTCATGCTTGAACAGAACCCTGTTTTTTCATAAACGAAAGCTGTGACGTGCGTCCTGATACTGCTGCTCAGGGCGTTTTCTAGAAGGAAAACAAACAGAATTTACTTCTTTAAAATTGAAACTGTTGCATATTCCAAACAATAAAAAAGTAATACTTTTAATGAATGTTATAAGGCATTAATATATTAACTATATGCTTATGTTTATTGTTTTTATTAACTTGTTCAAATACCATTTAGCTTGTTTTTTAAGGATGCTACATTTGACTTAATTGAACAGTTAAATATATTTAATATGCTACTGTACCGACCAGACCAACCCTCATAGAGAGCAGACCCAAACCAACCCCGTGTCTGCTTTCTTTGTCCGTTCAGGGTCTACTTCGACCCCAAACAGACCCAAGGCTGACACAGAGCAGACCCAGAAGGAACATAGAAAACAGACACTAATTTTATTAGCAGACATTAGATTGCTTCAAATAAAATGACTGCATTTCTCTATATGTGTATTCAGAATATACAAGGGTCGGGCTTACAAGTGGTACGAAAAAAGGCGGGTCTGCTTCACTCCTTAGTACGTAAAGCACATTTCAAGAGCGCTAACCCCGGGTAAACAGAAGAGTCTCCAAGCAGACCCAGATCAGACGAAACATTTCAAAAAGCGGACCCCGAGGATACAAAAAGCAGACCGAGGATTTGATTTTTGGGGTCTGCTTTGGCGTTAGATTTGTAGGTATTGTGCACTGCAATCGAAATCTTCATATATAAAGAGTAAGTATCAACGCACTTCTCGTTGCAATATTTATTCACAATGCTGACAGTAAAAAAAAAACCTCTAAAAAGTAGGTCAAAGACGGATACATTGACTTGAATGATTACTTTGGGATATCGAGGTAACCTTGAGTTATCTGCTTTAGGTGATTTGCTCTCCTGGGTGCTACAGTTGTAGACCTACATATAGTGTAGAGTCAAGTCAAGCGTAAATTTTACAACATTAAACAATCTCATTACACACGATTGGATCAGAAATGAAATATATTGTTGATTCTACACTAAGGTGATTGATTTTATGTATTTGTTGTTGTTGTTTTTTATGTTGAAGGGAGGCGTTATACAAAGTAAAAATAACACATTCGTACTTATCATTGCATATTTTAGTCACAACGCCGACAGCAACAAGGAAGGAAATCAGACCAAAGACAGACACAGACAACCCGATTATTATATCTGGTTCTTGGTTTGACCTTTGAATCGTTGCTAATGGTGCAGCAGTCGTAGGTGGGGTGGTAGATGGGGTTGATGTCTCTGGCATCGGATCTGATGGTGCGGTTATTTAAAAAACAGATTTGCTATACTAAATTTTCAGTAATATATTGATAATAGGTTTTACATTTGTCATACTTCTATGAATTTTTAAAGTAAAATTATGACTTATAAATTTGCTGTTTCGTCTACAAGTTTTACCGTATAAAGTCTCATTGCATTTGCTTATGGTCATTAATCTTCGAAATCACTTTCCGACAACCCTTAGAATTCTTTGTAAAAAAAAAAAATGTGAAACTCAGTATATACAGTTTTCCATGTAGATACCGAATTTATTTCTATCACTGAAATATATTGTATAAACACAGAAATAAGTACAACATACCCTCATTTGTAAATTTTACTTAAAAATGTAACGACCTCATTATTGCTACGATCTCTGGTTTTGGCCTTTTTGACGTCATTAAAACGTTTATTCATGTGAAATGTTGTTATATGTATAAAACTTTTGGACTTGTGCGTTCAGACAAGATTAAAACTAGGTAAAACATATTTTTTTTATCTTTATTAAATCCATGTAAAGGTGTTTGCAAAACAATTTAAACTATGCAGATTTTTTTAAAGCAATTTGGAACGAATAAGAAATGAATAAGTTACTTACAAGGACCGCCCGCCTTTGCTTCACCAAAGAGCCTTACAACAAAGAATAAACAAGGGATCATTAACATCAAATTCGACATCTTATGTATCCTATTATGTTTAACAGCGAGTTAGAAACACATCTACCGACCATGAAATTGCTCAACAAAAGTCACCAATCGTGTTCAAAACTAAATTTCATACAGGTAAAAGGCATTTAAAAGCAAAGGAAATTTTGCTACGCATGGTTAAAATATCAAGGTGTCTTCAATTAGACGTGAAATACTTTGAAAAGCAATCATAAAAATGGGAGGATGAAGTGCTCTGCACCTATCATTTTCGTCAAGGTGACATTTTTTTTTACCTTTCTCGCTTTCTTTGTCAAGTTAATGTCGAAACGATATGGAATTTTTCATTTAAACTTTGAATAAACTGTACTTTTCTCACTCGCATGAAATTGGAGTTTCAATTTATAATAAAGAAAAAAAACTGAATGGTTTACACCCATTTAGAAAATGCAGTTTGCTCATACGGATATACAAAGTCATTCCATTTTTACATGGTCTTCACCACTTTGAATTGTTAACAGCTATGTCGTTAATAAGCGCTTATTTTTGTGCTTTTAACTGCACAGTAGTTTGATTTATTTTTCCTTTATGTATGATATTTTTCAAAAGAATTAACAACAATCTGAATGAAGGGAGAGACAATTGTAAATGAATAAGTTTTGACCCTTTTCAGATTTCTTTTTATATGTACACAGACAACTTTTCAAAAAGAGTTTGTGAATGTTATACAAGTGAGATTACAAAGTCATTTTTTTATTTATCAATATGGGGCTATATATAAAACAAAAGTATTCCGGTATGATAAAGAATATGGGTTAGCCAAAAAATTCAATATCAAACGTACATGTACAATAATATGTGAAGATATATCATTACTTATTAGATTATTTACTGGCTATCTTCAGATATATGTTGGATGTTTAAAATCTATTAGGAGGAAAATCAATAATTGGTTTTTATTTAGATACGGCGTTGGTGTTTGCAATTGGTATATTGTATCTATTGGCGATTCATCATTTCTTTATTTGAGATAATGCTTTACGTTATATGGATATGGCATAAAAGTTGAAAACAAGTTTCTGAATTTAATTTGATTGCTTAAATCAACTCTGCTTCAAGGCAGAACGTCATAATATTCTACTTGACATACGTTTTCGTTTGAAATATTCTGTGCTTCAAGTATTTGAATGTTCTTTCTTTCCATGGTCGACGTTGGGGCAATGGCCACTAGTTTATGTATAGATATCGTGACACGAGTACAAATTGTTTTCTAAAATCCACGTGAACAAATTAATATAGTGTAAGTCATGAACATATCAGCTATTGCTTTGGTAAATTGTAACTTCAATGTACAGAACTACAGTGTATCTTCAAAAACAAGAAGCGTACATGTCTGCTTATTGTACAGCCATGTTTTATTATTCGAATAAAAAAAACAGATTTTTTGAAGATACTATGCATAAAATTTTATCTGCAATGCGTGCAAGATATGTAGTATATAGTTGAAAATCATTGAAGTTTTCTTTGTCATGTTTAAAATCAACATCTGTATATTGTGCATGATAGATTTATTTACCTCTGAATAATTCTTTCTAAAAAAAAATCACCTATAGCTTACGAACACTGTATTAAACGTGTTCAAATACTAAAGGTATTAAAAAAAAAAGGAAACATTCTTTTATTGAAGTGAAAATAAATATCTAAACACTATGTTTTTTCCTTACCATTGAGATAGAAATTTTATTTCTTTTTATCGATATTTACACATCAAAATCAAATTTCATTATATACATGCTACATTTTCAGACTACTTTAAACTTAAGATTTCTTACTTGAGGATGTAATATTATTATTGAATTGCATCAACATGCGTTCTATTCAATCCGTTTTATAAGGATTTTATGAAGTTAAGTCCCAGAAATGTTTGCCACATTTAATTGTAGAGATGGCATTGAAGATTATCATTTGATTGCATCCACGTGCATTTTAATTCACCTAATAAATAAGGGCGTCATTAGGTTAAGTTTCAGAAGTTCATATATTCCGACAAAGCAGAGAAAGCCCAAAAGAACTTCTACATATTCTCTACACATTACAGTTACGTTCACATTGTCCATAAATATGGATGACACTTCCACTTCGATCGTAAGCAGGTAAAGTTTGCCGAGGATATCACCAGATATGACAGCTGCTGGGCCGCCAAAGAAATCCGGGAAATTATCCTGTTTGTATTCCACTTTTGAGATATAATATTTGGTAAAACTTATCTATGTTAATGGTCTTTTGTCTTACTTTACATCCAATAATCAAATTAATGGAGTTGTTGTTTTTAAGATAACTAAACGAAAATATCAGAAGTCAGAAAGTCGACATCGTTTACTTTAAAAATATATATTGTGGGTTTTTTTTTTTCAATTGAGGTAAACCCCACGGATAAGGCAGTTATCTTTTTTACCAGATTTTTATTCTTCTTTATACCTTATTCAAACATGATCATGTAGGTTTCTTTTTAAATAGCAAACATGTCTTTAGTTTCTTATTGTCTTCGTCAACCTCTTTACCGACAAAGAAAACTAATTCTAGGGAATTATCTTCTTTAACAACACTACCCCGTATTTTCATGATAGCTGTCTTCTCTCTAAAATGATCAGCATCACAGAGGACATTAAATCCGACACTTTTTTAAACACTCTGCAAACAACTGGATAATTCACGAAATAATGAAGGATGCAACATATACACAAAAATGGTGTTGGTTTTTTTCTACTATTGAATCAAGATAGTAGTTCACCATTGGATCACTGCACTATAACGTTTTGGGTCGATTATTACTGTAGCCAGTGTCGGTATAAATAACTCAGACAACTTGATTTGGTCAAAAATTCACATCATTCAGTACAAGTATAAGTTAAACAAAATACTGTAATAATTCATTATTATATTTAAACACATAATTATTTCACATAAAGCAATTACACAATTAAATTTATTAAAACGCCTTACCGGGACAGCTTCCCCCAAGACAGACAATATAAGTTTCATCAGGATTTTCAAATGAAGTGTCTATCTGGACTTCAAAGTTGAAAGTGTCCAGGTATGTAACATATAACATTTTTTGCAGAATATTGGCGGGAACAGGTAGAACAGGTTTTAGATATCAAGTGACATTTATTTATAGATGAAATCAGTCGCTGGGCTATGATAAACACTCACACGCACACTCTTAAAACAAATGCTAAATCGCAAATGCATATCTAATTATATAACCCTGGTTACATTACTGATAATGGAATACTTGATCAATACGCAGAGAGTAACACAACTGGTATACATTTGAATCTAAACAAATGATATTCTCCATAGTCTAGACCACTGGTGCAGTCAACATTGATTTATTAGTATCACAGGGAATTGCTATGGTCCAAATGAGCAACACCAGGGTTCCATTAGAACCCAAGTTTATTGATAAGGTTCACTGGGAACAATTGGGCAGTTATACATTAGACTATTGATAATATCAACTTATATCAGCACACACACCAGCTACGAATTTGAATCCTTGGCTTTTGATACCGTCAACTGAGAGCAACATAACGTTATACATAAGTACTAAAGGCAATTGATACGGCTCTAAAGCTATATTCTAGACACTATCTTTGCTTACTTTTGGGTTTTTCATAGCTCGAATTTTTGAAGTTTCATATAGATTCTGTTCAGTGATAAGACGACCAGCAAGGATTCTCTTTGAATTTTCCAGTGGCTTGGAAAGTGAATGGGGGGGGGGGAGGATTTTAAGATTCGTGCATGTGTAATCTTATAAAGTAAGCAATGGGGAAACGATCTTAAAGCTTTAAATGAAACAATGTCTAAATACAAGGTGATCCAAAATATCTGATATTGTTTTATATGGCCATTATAGTTTCAAGAAACAAATTTAAATTTTAGTAAAACATACCCTATAAATGAACAAAGAGTTCAATATTATATTATGTAGGTTAAGTGCTGTTTTCGTGCTTTACATAGCAGAGCTGGGGGAAAAATATAAGCATCAAAATAGCAGAATTTCGTCCTATTGTTTACTTGACTTTTTCGTTTTACAGGTACAAGAATATATCTTTTAATGACAAATTGCCATCGCACCCTGTTTAACTCTTCTATCTGGTTCCTCTCCACTTTTCAATTATTTAGCAGATCTAATATTGAAGATTTTAAGAATGAATTTAATAACGTGATTTATCAATAACATCAAATGAAAGACTTCACACCCCACGTTTTATACCAGGGTTATGAATAGCATGGCAGTTACTGATCAGCTGGGCTCAGCTTTAAGGGAAATGCAACTTTCCTCAATTTTGTTTCAAACCACACATCCATTAAAAAAATACTAATAAAAAGCCATGAATGATACCATCATAATGTTCTTTAAATTAAATAACCGTACAATAATACATGCATCTTAAAAAGGCAAAGTTTGCTGATAGAATGAAAAAAGATAAAAAAGATAAGATCTAATTTCATAATTTCATACTTTGATATATTTCTCATCAAGTGTTTATTAGAAAACAAATAGTGTTAAATATATTGTGTACATTATTATATAAGTCGCCCAATGTAATTTTCGCCCTTCTAAACTTGCATACGGTTTTGCCCCGTCTTTAATTCGCCCAGACAGGTTTGAGTTTAAAGAGAGATATTAGAATTCGCACAGTCTTAAATTCTCTCGCTAAAAATAAAAGCGAAAGATGAGGGAAAAAATGGGGAAGAATAAATTCCTGATACAGTATTTATCTGTATTTTGTCTTACTTTCACTAGTTCTGCATGTTATTGTTATTCTTAAAAGCCAGTAAAACGCATTTAGAACAATAAAGCTTATACATGACCTTCTTGTTTTTTTTTCTTTTTTACCTTTCAAATACAAAAAACATTTGATTAAAGTTTAAAGTTTAAATATTTGACCAGAGATCTCATTACATTTTTGTTTGCTCAACAGTACGAATAAATATAATTGTATGAACCTTTTCCGCCCCCTGAATATTATCCTATTAATATCATAATTTAGGATTATCAACAAACGTTCATTTGTTCTTAAAACTTAAAGCACTCAATTTATTACACTCGATGAGCATATGATATTATTTCATTGTAGTTTCATATTTATTTATTTTTTCAGAAAAACTAGGACCTGTGAATAATCGGAAGTCGAAAAGTGATATTTTGGTGTTTAATTAAGTGATAAGCGCCCGATATTATAATTGTGACCCCATGAAAAAGTTCACTCAGATTTGAACGTTTTCGCTATTTTGTAGGTCAACATTGGGAGAAATATGTGCAAATAACATTTGATTAGATAATTTTGTAGAATTAAAATAAATAACATGATTAATGATAAGTTAAACTGTCATAGTACCTTGTAGCTGAGGATTTATTGTGAGTCAATATCCCTATCAGGAGTACACATACAAAGAAAAGAGTAGGTCAAACACCTGCTTCTTGACCAACGTGTCAGTTGTGTCCAAAGCTTAAAATAGGTTAGTTTAAAACATGTTTATTGTTACCTCTCTCAACAATTACGTATGTAATTAGGTAACGCATCGAATTATAGTTAAAGGCCGCATGTTTACGCAATTCTAGTTTTCTGAATTACAAATACACAAATAAATGCATCAAATTCGTTAAAGGATCTATTTTTGAGGATAGTGTTAACTAAACTAAATCATAAAGAACAATTAAACAGCGGTAAGAATCAGAAAAAAAAAAATTAACGCACGAGTTTAAATGATGCATGTAACACAGTGCAGTGTATATAATCAGTGCTGGTAAAATATTGAAAGCCCAATGCTTAACAACAATGTGACTGTCATGTTGTATCAGGAACGACAACCCAAGCTTGGAGTTCACCAATGTCTCTTGCATCATACGCATTCTAATAGCATCAAAGCTTCGGAAGTTCGTGACTCTCCGATTTGGGAGTTTCTGAGTAAGCACATATATCTTTCCGATACGTTCCTGTCCGTCTGACGGTGAATAACTCTTTAAAGAAGTTGCCTGACGTCTGTCGATTTTGGAGATTTTTTATCCATATTACTACATGTACATATTCTAATAATTTAACGGTTTTTGTCATGCAATAGCTTTTCTCAAATTATGATGGGTCAATTTTAAACTTTTGTTGTTGTGACAAACCATGTTCGTTCCTTAAATGTACACCTATATAATTTGTGAATGAAAAACAGGGCATAAACTTGTTATTCAGAATATATGAATAAAATATTTTACGTCTAAATACAAATGTAATGTCTAATTTCAGCACAAAAATGGCATAACAAATTGCAGGATATTTTTAGTGACCACATGCAATTTTAACATTTTGTTTCCCCTCACTTGTTTCTTCTTCAATAAATATACATCATTATTATCTAATATTTAATTTGATATAAAAATTTTTAGAATTTTTATTGTTTCAACAAAAAAAACCCATGTACATGTACATTAATTTAACAACGATAACAACACATACATGTACCAATATAACCAGTTAACAGACATTCGATTTACCTTCAGTTTGTATCTAAATTTCATTCATGAGGATTTTTTGTGCAGGTTATTTTAGTTTAACACAAAACCTTTGTATAACCCTTCCAATAATGATGACATAATTTTTGTAGCTGTCGCAGTTACTGTAATATTTAAAGAGGCATGATTTGAAATCAGTTTGCTCTATTAATAACAACAATGTGCACAATTTGATAATTTGATAGTCCTATATCACAAAACAAATCCAACTTCGAATACATGTTTCTTTTTATAATCACGCACTGCATTCATATTATATAATGATTTTGATAGAAACATATCTCGTAACAAGTGTGGTCTATTTATATTCACCATCTGCGCAATTTGACAAAACAATTTCAGATATGAATCGTATTTCAATTCAACAAATGGAGTTTGACCATGAAACATATCCAAATGTGAACACAAGTTTCTCTCTCTGATGCACAAAAAAGCAAAAACGATCTCTGGTGTAAATCTAGATGATGACAAGTATAGTTATATAACCGTCAATATATTCTGTTGTGTCATAAGTTCTCTTGAGTGGTGGAGTCCTTAGCGTTTATGGTTACTGTATTCACAATAGTAAAGGTACGATATTTTCAGTAGTAATTGTTGTGTAAATTGCATTTTAAAAATTACCTTCGAATAGTGTGAACTTTGTTTTTGTATGTCATTTGGTACATGATTCTTCACGAATGTATTCAAATAGCAGTTAATGTATCGGTTTTTATGTTTCCAAAAACATTAAGTAAATTTTAGCATCTTCTGGAAGTCTTTCATCAAAGCAGTTTTTGTTTAGGAAATATCAAAATGTAGTCCCAATAAAAAACTGTTTTGTTTCAAAAATACCTTTCATTATTGTCATTTTTTATATTACTGCTTTCCTCGATTTTTTTAAACTCTTTTCTTCGAAATTAATTATACAGACAAATTTTATGCATAGTAAATTATACTTTTATACTAATTATTTCATCATGAATTGTGTATGAAATTTTTCAAAATATGCAGTATCTATTTTTCTTTATAAATATTGGCCAAACGGATTTATGCATTGGTTAGCGTTGAGTTTTACCTTATGTGCTTCTTATTCAAATCACGAAAGTATTTGCTTTAAAAATTGACAGTAAAGAACCCAACAGATGTAGCTATTTTTTTGTATGTTTTTTTTATTCGTCATACTTTTTTTATACTTTTATTTAGCAAAGACAATTTCCATAAAGCAACAATCTATGTGCTTTTTCTATGTAGAGGACGTAAGGTAAGACGCAAAATCAATAAAGAAAAAATATTTCTTTGTGTAATTTTAGATGAAGTTCGTGCTCTTGCTTCTCATTTCCTCTGTCATACCCAGCGTCGCAGTCGTTATTAAGGCGCCACCAGTACGTATATGTTCATAAATCTCATTATTCAAAAATTCCTTAACACTATAAGTTCAGATACTAAAATAGTTTGTATATTTTCTTTACTAAGAGAGTTTAAAGCTAATAATTTGAATCCAAAAATGTAAGTATCTTGATTCAGTTCAATATTTATATATTTTTTTATTGCAAAGTTAAACAAAATAGCTGAACAGCAAAGCAACTAAAAGATAAGGTCGCCGTGACACATCATAACGAAATGAACATAGTACATGTATTTACTCAACATTTAGTCTTTTAAAC
Source organism: Magallana angulata (assembly GCF_025612915.1). Classification (NCBI taxonomy): domain Eukaryota; kingdom Metazoa; phylum Mollusca; class Bivalvia; order Ostreida; family Ostreidae; genus Magallana; species Magallana angulata. The sequence continues at coordinate 26,287,432 of NC_069112.1, forward strand.
ATAATACTTATATAGGAAGTAAATCTTCAAATTTAATGTGTGGGTGTATGGATGTATCGATGCTGCAGTTTAGATTTTGGGCTAATTTATTTTATGATAACTAAATAAAAAGACTGGCTTGGATTTTTTTCGTGTTAAATGCAATATTTCATACCCATAGTATATATATATATATATATATATATATATATATATATATATATATATATATATATATATATATATATATATATATATATATACATCAACTCTACTAGCTTCAAGAAAATACACCATCTGGTTCTAATGGGGGATATCTAAAAATAGAGATACGTGTTTATTTACAGTCGAAATATATAGACAATTGTAATTTCATTATCTCTCAAAGTCAATGAGTTAAATTTCAGACAAGACCGACGAAATATAGTTGGCTAACGATTACGCCGTCTAGTGAGGGTTCTCATTTTAAACTTTCGTGACCTATTGTTCTGACCAATTAGGGAATGCGTTTTAAACATTAACATTAAAGCAATATGGCTGATCCCATGGATAAGTTGTTAATAGAGATATGATGGGTTCACTTGGACTACAAATCAATAGTAAAAAGTTAATTACTTAATAGGTTATCTCAAAATTATTTGAGAGCGGTTCAACGTTAATCAATGCACAGTTTAAATTATTCTTTTACGATGTTCTTCATTGGATCATGCAAACTGTTATGACATCAACAAGCGAGCGAGGTTTCTAAGTCATACTCTGCCTACTGGGTCAAATGTTTACATGTATATAGAGCGGAGCGAATCAGAAATTCTTGACTTAGAAAGATGGAATTTCCTCACTTCAAACCAGATTTACATATACTAAAATAACGAATATTTCCAACTTTAAAATGTGTAAAATATACTAGGTCTATCATTTGGTTTCATGCTGGTTACTGTTTATTACTTTAATTATTTTTTTTACTAAAATGACAAGCATTGCTTGTTTTTAATTTTTTTTTTGGCAAAATTTTTGGGGAAAAACCGTTAAGAAGCCGTAATTGAAGCAAATTTGAATTACTGTAATTCTGTATAAAATATTAATCTGCTAAATTAATTAAACCCGTATTTATTAAAAAAGGAACATTTTACATTTTTTGCTTTTCATGTTTTTATATAAATTACTCACAACACTTTGTTTGCTGTAAACAAGCAATATTTAGCCATAATGTCAATTTCAAATTTACAAACGTGTTTAACGCGTATTGAGAATTTCACCAGAAAACAATTTGGTAACAAACGTATACATGTATTTATTTAATAAAACTTTACAATAATTTTGGGTTTTTGGCGTTTTCTAATGAATCGGGATGTCGTGGAAAACTAAGGTCAAAAACGTTGGTCAGCTGGTTCCTTCGTCCGTACGTGCTAACAACTTTCTACGGTTCTTTCCTTTCCTTCACATTGTAATAACTACAGTGTCTTGTTTGGAAAGAAATTTAAAAAAAACATGTTTTTCTTAATGAATGTTTCCTCTGCAAGTGCCCATCTCCTGCATGAATCTGTAAACGTCTACATGTATATTGACTTACTGTTGTCTTGTTTCTCGCTTATTAAACCGAAATCAGCAACCATTTTGCTTTTCCACAAGCCTCTGATATCTTGGCTTATCCAGCAACTAACGTTAGGTAATTGACAAAGATCATACATACTGTACTTATGTTTTCTGCGTAGGTGAGCTATTGAAGAAATCATTTATATAAAATATTTTTTTTTGTCTGGTTAATCAATTGATGATAAATACCAGATGAAGCGAGGCGGTATAAAAAATAATGATGATTTTTTTTTGTTTTTCCCTCTTGGGTGCATTTTTGTATACACGTACTTTTGCGTGTTGACTTCTTGTTTCCTCTTTGAAAAATAAATAAGATTTTTATGGAACTCACATAACAACTAAAGGCTTTCAAACTAATAAACAAGACATATAATGTTGCTTAAAAGATGAAGTTAGTTTTTAATGAGAGAAAAATGATTTATCTGATATTTTTTAATTATATTTGCTTATTCAATGTTCATGTATTTCAGGCATATTTAAGTGATTCAGTTGGATTTGATGGGTTTGATAGTTATGGTTGGTATGGAGGAAAAAGAAATACTGATGATGTCACAACGCAAAGCAAGCATGAGAACATTGATAAATAAAAATACGGAATCGGTCAATAGGCAAGTGTCTTATAAAAAAAAACGAAATGGAAATTAATTATTGCTTATAATTGTACATTGTAAAAGCTGGCATTTCATTTGTCACAAACTTGTTAAGAAATTCCCCCTAAAAACATTGATGCATTGGTGATTTATTTTTCAGAAGCTAGAAGAGTGTATGTTTCTCTCGTAATTAGATCACAATAAGATCTTTAATAAAATTTCATAAATCATCAAGTTGTTGTCAATATCAATGTGTATAAATCAACACCAATTTATGATATTTCTCGCGTAAGAGGAATGACGTGACAATTATTACGCAATATTTACCTTTACAACAAACGTTGATTTAAGTTCGAAGAAAAGAATCAGAATATAAAGCCAATATAAATAGTCAAAAATATTATGGGCTAAATTAACTTATCTTAAAGATTATGGCAGTTCCGAAATGTAATTTATTGGCCACCTAGCCTCGTTATTTTGAATAAATGCAAATCATTACAATAAATCTGCCAGTAATGTTTTTGCACAAATAGGTCAGAAAAATTTTAAAGTGTTATCTGTACATACTGATGTTAGGCTTTCATTTTTGCGAATAACCTTAATCAGAATAAGCACATGGCATGAGATTTTTTATAATTGAGAAAAAGGAAATTTATAATCAGCTAAAACGATCGTTCAAAATTACGAAACAAAATTGCAATAAATGCAAGAATTAACACTCAGCTTCCTCAGTTAAAAAAAGGCTCTGTTGTACCTTTAATTCAATCATGATGTTTCTGTAAAACCGACACCAACATGACCAAAGAGGGTCGATTTAGCAAGCTCTCTTTCAGTCATACTGCGTTAATGAAATAACAAAAAAGGCACGCCTTTATATAACATATTTGATTAGAAATGTCCATATAGAACAACAGTCCTGCTTCACAGATGTTCTTGTACCAAAAAGCATAACCAAATAAGAAAACACGCTTTTCAATTTAAAGCACAAAATAGTGAGTGATTCCATGTTCGAATACGAATGATTGCATCATTACACGTAGTCATATAACACACATAGAGCTCTGTTGAACCATTCTCGTTTACAACAAGGAAGTCCTCAGCGCTATCACTGTATGGAAAGTGCTTATCGAAAATGTGGTTGATTTGGGTGACTAGCTATATTAATTTGGGAACTCTTGTATATATTTGAAAGTGCAGAACTTCGAATGGGACAAAATAGGCTAAATAGTTAAGAAAAGTTAGTTTTGAGTTATGTTTTTGTTGAATTGTTACTCGATTTTACTCGAAAAGCACAACAGAACTTAAATGAAAAGTGTTATTGTAAGAAAAAGAGCTACTATTTGCTTGGGTCAATGCTAAAATTTGTTTGCAACATTTTTTGCGATTGCTATACATTTGCCCATCCGTTCAAAACACATTACCTGAAGTTTTATTCATTGGTATGATATTTTAAGAATTCTTACATTTACGTATATATGATATAGTTATTGATAACTAATAGCGAGACATTATTAGTTGGAAAATGATAAAACAGTGTTAACAATCGTAAAATTTGATTTCATGGCCTCTCATTATTAGTGTTCTTGCGATGCTTGATTTGCGTTCTTGCTATAATTGAGTTTTGTTGAATGAAAAAAGTTATTGCTGAATTGGGTATGTATCAGTTAGTGTTATATTCTACTTACTTAAATCTTAAACAGTGTAAGGGATATTTTCAAATGTACCTATTGTAACATTTTTACTTCAGCAACAGATTGTATCCCTATTAATATTATCTTAACTTATTTTTATTAAGGACAAATTACATTTTAATTACAATAAGATGCTCTCTTTGGTGATTAATGCAAGACATGAAAGTGGCGACATTGCATTGTGCAATGATCGAATCCTTTATAACCCGCATAAATCCCCAGAAAAACCTTTAATTGTTTACATTTTCATCTTTCTTTTAACACAAATTAACAAGCTGAATGTAAAATCTTAAAAAAAAGTTAACTAAACTATTATTAAAGTACATCAGTGTGTTACAAAAAATGTACATAAAAGAAACAGCTAAATAAACTTTTTGGAAACTTGTGTCTTACATCATCATTATCATTTATAGCAGTCCGTGATTTTTATAGGTTATTGAATGTTTCAACCAGTCGACAAACGGGGTGTGTAGATTTTTTCAGGTTAATTTGTAGATTTCTACAAAGCTTTGAATATACATATGATTTCTGTACGAGATATAGATGTAGTGAATATAAATATTAATAAATAGACGTAAAATATAACGTGTCTCTATTTGTGTTAAAAAGTATCACAAATTTGATTTTATTATAGCGAGTGCGGCAAGCTTAATTTCGAGCGCACCGAGGCGGTCCGAAGCGCCGCTCGCGTAGCAAGCTCCATAGACAACGTGAACGAACGGAGGAAATTCAAGTCGAAATCTGCACATTGTTCAAAGAAAATTTTGTGGACCCGCGTGAAAAGGTTCTACATATCCCAATAATCATTTGCGGTGCATAGCAACATGGTGGAACAGGAAGAGTTTCTACTGAAAATTCTTACCTCTAAATCGCATACATTATTTTCTTTTTAACAATAAAAACCCTTTTGAAAACATTAAAGTAAACAACACATATGCTGTCGTAAAAAAACTGTACCTATCTGAACTTTTGCTGACATATGACGTAATTTCCTTCATCGAATATGTCCGACAACCTACGTTATCTATGACGTCACAGTGATCTCGCGTTTTAATTTCCTGCGATTCATTTAGAGGTGGATCAAGCATCTGTATTGGATGTTAAGTGTAGGAAGTACTCAGTATCAGTGTTAACAGTGACTCTTTGGCTGATTAGTTTTGTTTTTGTACTTAGTAAATACACATGCAAGTTCCATGCTAAATTTACCGTCTTATGGATCCAATCATTGTATACGTTAGGTAGTTGGCAAAAAGTTAAAAAAGAAAAGTCCAATCATTATTAGAACTACGTGCAGCCACGTCATTTTGTAATGAATAAATAAAAGAAAAAAAATAAACTGTTAAAATATCAACATGTATTTGTTATAGTTGCTTATGTGGTCAAACCTTTCAATAACATTGGATAACACAGACTAAAAAGGGGTGAGGACACATGTCTACAACACTTATATAGCGTGCAAAAATTAAACAGATTAAAACCAAATTGATGTCACAGAGGAAAATAAAACACAGGTAACAACTATGAACAAAATGAGAAATAACACAGACACACTGTTTACTGATTTGAATGATCATTATTGGACATTTTCGGTTGAGTGAACATTTACAACAACTTGCAATTATCGATAAACTCTATGCAACCCTAAAGACACTAAAATTCTGCATGTATTTTGAATAAATGTTCTTGAAATGCTGTATTTTTTTAATATGGCAAAGAAATAAGTTTTTCATGTCAAAGTTCATAATCATACACTAAAAGACAATTGAATTTAGATAAAAATTACAACACTAAAATATTTAATTCTATTGAAAGCGGGAGGTAGCAAGGCGAACGACTTTCTTCATTAGAACTAACTCCCAGTGGAGTGAAGTGGAAGAGATGTTTGTCATTAATTCTGTACATCCATGTATTCATTTTATGAAATAACTGGCGAAATTCCCGATTCGTTCGTCGATATTGCTCGTGATATGTTTGAGTTTCGAAGCGATGCAATCCCAGCACATCACCTGATTACGTCAAACAACAGAGCACTGCTCTTCTTAATTTGGTTGAGATGTTACTCTACATATCATATGCGATCATCTTTATTTAACATTTATTTAGCGTAACAACAGTGAAAGAGGAACTATCATATCTTATCGAGTTATTTCAAGTGTATTGTTTTCAATTTGCATCTTGGCCAACCATAAACAAATGGGGGCAGATGTTAATTGTTTGGCAAAATTGTCATCTGCAGTAGGTGCAGTAGATGGAAGATCTTTTAAAATATACAGACCAAAGAGAGACCTCAAGAACTTTATCATTCGGGTTATAGACATCTACATGCTATTTACGCACAGGTTGTACATGTATTGACAATATGTGTAAAATACGGCATATTCGGTTTGGATTTCCAGGTCCAAATGATTCCAAGCAGTACGCCCTCCTCTCTAACTTTGTCGGGAAAGAACTCCCCTTTCCTGGGGAGTGCGTTTTACTTGCTGAGAAAATTTGCTCAAATCGTTATCCAATTAGGACTTCGTTCACTGATCATGAACAGCAAATAAATAGAGAAACACCACAGGGTTAGACGAAAATACAACAGAATTATATCATCAAACAGAGATCAACCGCAAAACTGAAAGCCTATGAAACAATAAATTGTTACTACTCCCTTGTTTTATTGGGGGGGGGGGGTTGCTGTCTATGTGTATGCACAATACTTAAGGTACCAGTTTATAAGGTTGTCATAGAATCTAAATGATCCATTTTATATACATGTAAATGTAGCAAGGCCAGAGTTTATACATTTTTTGCGGTTTAACAACGAGCACATTGTAAGTGTAAGTCATTAGAATGTTATCGCATTATATTTTGTGAAACTTTTGTCATATTGTAAATTTTGAATTTACCGGATGGCAGAAAAAACAAAATTTACAAGTTGTCATGTTTTAAATTTTGTATAAACCACCAACCGGTTAATGCAAAATTTACAACAAGACACTGTACACTTTTAGTGAGAAGTGCGCTCCATACTGACAGATCGTTGTCGCTGTTTAGTAAATGTTCGTCCAACCGAAAATGTCCATTAAAAGGTTATGGAATGATAAAACATAACTGTATTTACATAAAAAAAACCAAAACGGCGTTGTGTTTAACAAAATATTTAAATAAGTCTGTTTAACATTTTATTAATACTCAGTGGTAGTTTGTTTAAGTGTATAAGCCTAGGAAGGGACCATTGGAATGAAAGTTTGACAATTTCGGGTTCCTTGCGGTGGTAAAAGTTTTCGAGACAAAGCCAAAGTTTTTTGGTATGGGCAAGTCCACAGGTTGCATTTAACAATGATGACAGATGTGTGGTTCCTTCTGCGCTCGCTCCGACGGTCACACCGTAAAACATATTAGACAACGTGTACGAACGGAGGAAATTCTAGTTGAAATCTGCACATTGTTCAAAGAATTTTTTTATGAGGCCACGTGAAAAAGTTCTACATATCCCAATAATCCTTTGCGGTGAAAAGCAACGTGGTGGAACAGGAAGCGTTTCTAATGTAATTTCTTACCTCTAAATCGCATACGTCTATTTCACTTAATAATTAAGACACCCTTCGTCAAGGACCCATTGTATATATAATGATACATGTAAATAAGTAAATTAAAAGACTTAGGGTTTTTCTTGTTCTTAACTATAGTTTGCTACTGGCATGTAATAGAAATAAAGACAAGACGCGTTTTGCTAAATGACTTTCCGTCCTTTTAGTCCGAGGCAAACCAAATTTTACAAATCTAACGTGGTTTCAAATCGCGTGAACTGCTTAGTATGTTTTTTTTTAATTCTAATGGTAAAGATGAATGATGGTCCAAAAAAAAGTTATAATTGAACAGTGAATTTCGCACGGTGATTCTACAGTAAAACTCGGTTATAGGCAAGTTCAAGGGACCAACGGAATTACTTTGTGATATCCGTAACTCGTTACATATATATCCGTATACTGTACACGGTGCGAGACTTCTCTGTCTTACTTTGCCCTTTTACATTATCTAATGTGTGACGGGCTTTGAATTTTAAAATGTATAGTTGACAGTGCAAATTAAATCGCATAAAATAAACTAGAGTTTTCTAGATACATCCGTGTCAAAAATGCACACAAACAATAACTGAAGCGTTTCATGACTACGCACAATAGAGTATTTGGTAAATTTAAAGGGACAATCGGCTTGATTACAACCGGAGTAAAGGAATGGGAAGTGGTGTCTGTCAAAACAACAAAGCTTGTTCTAGCTTCGTCGATATTGGCATGCATCCAATGAAATGATGAGTCTGCGTACAACATCGGTTTTTTTATTAATAGGAGCACTTTTAATTGCCTTAACTCGGCCAAATGAATATGTAAGTACATTTTGTTCAATTACAGAAACCTAATGTGCTTGATAAAAATTTAAGCTGGATGAATACTTGTAATACAAAAATTGTCACAAAAAAGAAATATGCGTCATGAAATATAAATGCATATTTCTACAAACAATATATTTGGCTCTGAATAACAACTTTTGATACCTCAACACTATAACTGAGCTACTTGGGTATAGTCCACTAATGCATTTTCCAAAGGCGGTAATGTTAACGTTATGGTTCATAGCTCCGGCCCTAATTTTCGTTCAGTAACGAGGGACCTCTTATATGAAAGCTCATCAAATTTCGTGGTTTGAAGTCAGATTCGTTTTCCGCCAAAATGCGTCTGTATTGAAAAACTGAAAATGAAAGTAAAAGTAGGGAATTTCTCAGTTTTGGAAAGGGTGTACATCAAACAAGTTCAATTCTTTTATTCAAATGATAATTCAATTTTGACACTTGTTTTAAAAATTGCAAATTCTCTTTTCTGACATGTGTCAAGCATTCTGATTTAAAATGTCCCAATAAATGTATATACACTCTGCAAGTATAGGAACTATTTTGCTTAAAGGCACTTCTTTGTTGTCCTACCGATTCTAAAAATAGTTAGAGGGATATACCCACTTGATCAGATGAATAGAGAACAACAGTGGACACACTATGACGAATCTATGTATCAAATGACACCTTGCACTGAAAAAAGCGAGCTCCGTAGACAAAGTAAACGATCAGAGGAAATTTGCGTTGAAATCTGCACATTGTTCAAAGATCTTATTATTGAGCCAAGAAAGAAATATTTTAAATTGCCATGGTGGAAGTGGAATGGTAAAAGTCCTACCTGTAAACCACATACACCTCTTTCATTTAACAAAACACATTTTCAACATACTTCTTTAGAAACTACCGAGATTTTTATCGGGAAATATTCCTTTGTATTAATTGAAAAAAAATGATAAAAAGTATGCAATGAACATGTATTTTCAAAACATATGTAAGATTGTTCTTAATCCCTAATATTTATTTTAATCTATTTTCCTGGCTGTTCGGATCATTTTTATACTTTGACGGAAAAATGTCGAATGATGCCTGCTCCATTAATATGACGTCACAATATCTACACTAAGCTTGCGACCTTAGCCTAATTATTAAATATATATGGCGGATCGAACTGTCCACTGTCCACAAAATTATTCATGTTAACTGGAGCGTAAACTATACTATTTTTATTCATTTTTTTATCACGTTGCTACATCCATTTGGTAAACCACGTTATTAATTATCATTATGAAGCATATGAAAACCTGTATATATTTGATTCAAATGTATGCTGCGCTTGCCCAAACGCTTGCACCGCAAAACATATTTAAACATACCGCATTAAACGATTATGTTATAATAAAATTTATCCATAAATAATTGAAGGTACACATGCACATGGCAATCGGACTCATACTTTGGATCCGGGCTTTGGTTTAGAATACAAAAATAGATATCCATGCACTAACGTGCACCTGTCTGCATTTTGCATTGTACGCTTAAGAGGGTACGTAGCACTCATTGGGTTCTCGAATTACCTACCACTTTCTTTCAAAACAGACATTTTCCCTTTTATCAACATATAGAAGAATTAATGTTGGACAAGCAGTTACCTCCTTCTATAATGTTTTATTTCTAGTGTGTTTGATTTGGAGCCTTCGACAATTGAAAGGGAACAATACACATTGTGCTCGGAAACATTGAGGGCCTTTCTCTTAGGGGCTGAATTTTTTAGGATCATCTACAAGTGGTACACCTTTACCCCTGTGAAAAATTTGTTCATCTCTTGTTTGCGAGATATGAGTCCTACTGTTAATACGCTATCAATTGAAAGGGGATTTGAAGCATCGGGCTCGAAAACGTCCCTACTTTGGGGGCTTAGATTGTCAGGGTCATCTACTAGTCGTAAACCACTACCACTATAAAAAAAAATGGTGATGTGGTCGTCTTAAGTTTACGAGATTTTGGGCCATACTGAACATACACTTTTTATTTTGAGGAGATTTTAAATACCGGAATCATCGAAGACTGCGAAAAAGGATTAGGTATGCCTTTCTTCAGCATTTATCCACAAATGCATTCAATAACTTTGTAACATAAATGATTGTAATTGTATTGCGACTTTTTTATTCATTAGTTCTAATGTTCTATTTAGATATTGGATCTTTCGATAAACTGTTCATTTAACATTTAAATTTGTTTATTTCAACTTCTCATCGAGAAAATTCTTTTATTCAGAGAACCCAAAGAATAATGTTATACGAACGACCTATTCTGTAATCTATGAAATGGAGATAAAAGATACAAATTATGAATCAATTCTGTTGATATTCTTTATACAACAACTGTAAATACACTATCAATTGAAAGGGGATTTTAAGCATCGGGCTCGAAAACGTCCCTACTTTGGGGGCTTAGATTGTCAGGGTCATCTATTAGTCGTAAACCACTACCACTATAAAAAATATGGAGATGTGGTCATCTTAAGTTTACGAGATTTTGGGCCATACTGAACATACACTTTTTATTTTGAGGAGATTTTAAATACCGGAATTATCGAAGACTGCGAAACTGGGGGCTGCAATTTTTTCAGGACTACCTACTTATTTGTAAATCACAACTACTAAGAAAAAAAGGTAGACTAAATGTGGTCTTCTATAGATTACTTTACTATAGGGCCTTATTTAGGTACACCTTTTCATTATAATGGATTTTAAAACGTCGGGTTGGAAAATATCGAAGGCCGCTACCCCAGGGTTTGAAGTTTTCATGATCATCTACTAGTGGCACACCACTTCCAATTTGAAACAATGATGAAGTGGTCATATGTACTTTTTTTAAAATATAGGGTCTTATGAATAGTACGCTAATCATTATAAGAGGAGTTTGAACATAAGGCTGGAAATCATCAAAGGCCCCTACCCCAAGTAAACAACTATCATTGTAAAATGATGGTGATGTGATTATCCTATATTAAGTTTATGGTATTCGGGTTTAACTTATAGTACAATTACAGGTATATTAACATTAAAGCGGCATGGTCACGATTTTAGTCAACAATTATTTTTCCGGTTTAATGTTCACAATGCTGCAGTGATGCTTTTTTATCAGGCAACTTACCGTGTAGTAGTATATGTAAATAAATAGAATTTATATCAATTTTAAGAAGATTAAAACTACTTGTTTTTATCTTAGATTTAAAATCTGATTTACACATTCTTTATTGTAGCTCTTTGAAAAATATTAAGATTAAATCGCTTTCGAAATTAAGTTCATTTTTTCCAAGACACGCATGAAAATGTGCGCTTAATAGACGAGAGTGTATTGAAAGGACACAAATCCCTGAAATGACAATGTCCTACAACATTTGTTAATTTCGCTGTTAAAAGCCTTAACTTTGCATATATTAGAAATAATAAAATCAAATAATTCTGACTTAATAGCTAAAATTAACAATTTACAATTATTATACAATAATTATTGCTTTTTCATAGACATGAAACCAACTCACCTTCATTAGCACTAAGAAACTGATCTGGACATTTTCCTTATTTTTTTTCTAACCAGTCCTTTAACTGACTTATCTCTGTACATTTATCAGTTAATGTCTTTATTATTATGTTGCTTTATTTTTAACGACATATATAACAGCCAATCAGGAAAGGTCTACCCCAAAATATGATGTTATTCATTCACTTCTGGTCTCAATTTTCTAGTTTTATCGATTTGAAAAGCAGTTGACTGAATTCGGAGTATGATTTTTAATGGAAGGAACGGTTGTACCGTAATTCATGAAGATGATGCACGAGTTTACACCAAAAAGAAGCAAGTAGCGAACGAATTTATTTTAACGTATTTATTTTATATAAATCGCTGCAAGAAAATCGTGACAGATAAGTCGGTCTAAAAAAATCAAAATGGCTACCGTGACGAACTTTTTTTATTGTTAGAGTACTTGGAATAATCTTATTGTAAAAAGAAGCTAATATACAGATTTACTGTCAAACTCTTGACTTGCCTCAGGTGTGAATAAGGCTGAACGGACTTGAGAAAGTTTAAAACAGTTGATGAAATGTCATAAAAGTTTTAATAACAGCACTAAGTCCGGAGAAATAAAACAAATGACTACAAAATGTCCGAAATGTTAATTTTTTTACACCATGACAGTACCAGTAAACGATAGAAACAGTAGATTTTATGAAAAAAATAAAAGATATGTGTTTTATGAGGAAGCAGTGTTTAAAATGAATAACAAAAGAACAACATAGTTCTATATAAAATAGTGCCTGTGTGGGAGGGCAAGAGTTGAAATTGACACCCCGAGAAAACCATTGTCAACCAACGCGAAGCGGAGGTTGACAATGGTTTTCTCGGGGTGTTAATTTCAACTCTTACCATCCTACACAGGCCACCTTTTATTTTATTATACCGAGTGTTTTATTTCTAAAGAAACCTTTATGATCTTATATATATAGGAATGACGTGATTCTTTGGCGAACAGCATAATTTACGCTCATGTAAAAATTTGTTAATTTGTAACTTTTAAAAGGTATTGTGATTTTTATTTTTCAAATTATGTAGAATTAACTAGCATATTGCTTATACTCTGTTAGTTACTTCAATGTGTTTGTAAATGCGAATATACTATAATTGTACTTTAACTTTGAAATGTTTTAATCATGCAAAAATGCCCAACCTATTTGTTTAAATTTAACAGATAGCTGTAAGGTGTAAACATGACCTTAACAGAATTGAGACACTACTGATGAAAAAGAATGATGCTTTCTTAAATGATAAATTTGCCTGGCCCCGCATCCGTCCTAATGATATGATTTTTTGACTATTAAAGGTGATCAAGCATTCAATTTGTTTGCTCTTTCGTGCAATAAAATCAATATATATATATTTTGATGTTGAGAAAATTTACTGTTTTTGACATTTTTTCGTCGTTTTTTCAGTTGATGTTTTTTGACACATACATGTAATTTTGTACTGACCCCTTAAAAATCCCCTTGACTTTTCTCAGTTTGATATTACTGTGTGACTATTGAATTATGTATACTGTTAAAATTCGTATATGCATGCGCGGATATAGAAGGGGTGGAAGGATTAGCAGTCCATCTATAATTTGCAAAGTTAGTAAATTAGGTTAACATTATAATAAATTTATGAGAAAACAACATTCCTATATACCCCCCCCCCCCGCCCGCTCCACGAAAAACCCAATACTACTAGGTAGCTTTTATATCCATTTAATATAATTACATGTATATGGATGTATGAATAAAGACTAACATGGAAGATATGAAAGGGTAAAATGCCCCCATCTTCAACACGGAATTATATCCGGGATCCACAGATTAAGTTATACTCTGAACAATGATCAATTTACCTGTCTTTGTTTCTTCCAATTTTTACGGTCCGATCAAATCCATACCAATCTGTGAAAAAGCGTTGTCGGGCACTGCTATGGGACGTAGTGGTTTCTTTGCCCTTTTAACTGTTCTTTTCTTTGACACGTGTCGCATTTACTGACGAAGTTTTTCACATCCTTAAATGACCCGCCCAGTAATGTCGGGAACGCAGCTTCTGCCACCTAAAATTACATACAAATACTTTTTCTAATTATTTTTAACATAAAATATTTCAAAGTGGAATTAAACTCTTGCATATGAACCACATAAATAATGCGTAATGATCGGGGGAAAGTATCTTAACAGGCACGTACCATTGGCAGGAGCAAGGGAGGGCGGGGGGAGGGGCTGCCACCTTTAAGGCGCAGCAAATATTTTTCTTAAAGCATGAACAAATTATTAATCATGAAATTGCCTCCCCTTTTGTTGGGCTAATATATATACAAAAATGAAATGAAAATTAGTAAAAGTACAGTGAAACTGTAAGTTATAGAATTAGGAATTAGTCTTTTATCCTTTTTCCTTTTTTTTATTTTTAGTGGCATCGGAAGCAAATTGAAAGTGGAGGGGGGGGGGGGGGGGCTAGACTTATCATCAGAAATTTTCACCAAATAATGAAATTCCTAGTCCGTGGGACTTAAAGGTAATTTTTAAGAACAATTATGTTTGCTGCCAAAAAAGTGGGGGGGGGGGGGGAGGTGGCCTCTCCCTGATGCTATGTGCCTGATGGTTAGGTCTAACTTTGCAAAAATAAAATGGGGGGGGGGGGGGCTAAGCCTCCCCTAGCCCCCCCCCCCCCCCCCGCCAGGTTCCGACGCCTATGCTTGTCAAGTATTTTTTTGGAATCCTTACAAAAACGATGCTACGTGCCTGTTTAAGTTAAAATATGCTTCTAGTACGATATACTAACGTCTTGTTGATTCCGAGGTGGCCTCCATGAGGTTGAGCATGAATGTTTTGAAGAATGTCAACCTTTTCCTTTTCTGCCACTACTCTTAGTTCTTTTCCTTTAGAGCTGAAGAAAAGGACACCGTTTCTTACTTTAAACTTTTTACAATCTCTTCTAAAGTTTCTTTTCCTTGTCTCCGACTTCCTGATCCTTTTTGGATAGATTCCTCTTTATATATAATTTTTCAGCTCGAGAACGCGTTTACTTTCCATCGTTTCGGATAGCAAAATGACAGACTTGGGTTATTGCAGCAGTCAAGAGTCGAATGTGTCTCTTTGATCTCTCTGCAGGACCGAAACCAGTATAGGATGGCCAAAACTTATTCGCCTTTGATATAAACAAATGAAATAAACCGTAGTCCCTGCAACTCTTTTGATTTAGCGCAATTCTCTTCAGAGGACGATATGTTTTTCCAGAGAGAGAGAGAGAGAGGGGGGGGGGAGAGAATATTTTTTGGAGTGGTAGGGGTTAAGTATTAGGTAAACAGGGGTCAAAACTCTCAGAAATATTGTAACATAATGTAAAACAATAGATATATAAAAACTTCAAAAATAGGTCACCTGGCATATACATTGCTTCCTTGTAATTTCATTATAAAAGTGCTGAAAATCAGAGTTACCTGTACGAGTTGAATTTTTTTCCACGCCCCCCCCCCCCCCCCAAAAAAAAAAACCAACATTCGAGGATGGATTCCTCGACACACTGGCTCATACATTTAACTATGGGAAGATTTAAATCTGCACTTTTCTTGATTAATATCTTTCTACGCGCTGGTTTCTGGTATTTTGGTTTACTAAGAGTTTTCACGTAAGCGTTGCTATCAGTGTCATAAATACCTGTTATATCTGCCACCTGTAAACCAAATTAAAAGGGTTTGTTAAAACAGAGTCTCAAATTCCCTCCTATCTTGAAGGAAATATCATTTTCCAGTCGATATCTGGCAAGATAGAATCTTTCCCTATCCATATCGCTGATGTTTTGTGTAATTCTGCAAACTGTATGATATCACTGCAGATCATTTGGGTATGGGAAAATCTCTGGTTGCACAACGAGACAACAACAATGGGTTATTTGTCGACCCCTTTCCATTTGCACCGCAACTACATGTGCGGTAAACCTCATTGATGAAAAAGAATTTTGTGGATTTTTAGGATAAGGAAGTCTTAATCACATTACTCTAAAGGTTTCTTGTATTTATTACAATTTGTGTATATACATGTAGTCAGACACAACCGACACAACCCTTTTATAAACTTCTTGTTTATTTACCTGAATTGAAATGAATACAAAGTGTACGTGAAAAAAAACAACCTACAAAGCCCTATTTATTTCTTCGATTTTTGCATGCTTTGATATGACGAGGCTCGATATACAGTTGTGGGTTTTTTTTCTACCAGGAATACTTTTAATCTCCTTAACCCAGCGAAATGAAAGTGTAAGTACCAAATTCAATTATGGGCTGCTAGTGTACCTTTTTAAGAACTTTAGTTAGATGAATAATACAAAGATAGTCAAAAAGAAAAAAAAAAACATACATAGATTTTAAAAATATACAAAAATAAATGAGACATTGATTTTGAAGGGACTCATTAATATTTCGACGGCAATTGATAAATAACTATTAAGTATTTTTGTCCTGCGAGTACATGTAGTGTTGTTCAAAATAAATAGGATGAAATCTATACTCATAAATATACAAAGTTTGCCTAAACTATGAACTACCTTTACCAGAGCTCCTGCTTCCACTTATATTCCAACACTATAATTGAGTTTTATGATGAGTAATCATTATATATGCATTAAAATCCTACTTTCATTGTGATGAACGATATAACAAATAAGAGTACAATGCAGGGAACGCAATATCGGATTAAAGTCACTAGGATTTTGTATCAAATGAAACTAGCACTTGTATAGTATTACACGATGATAAACAGAATGAAACCGTATTCAACAAATGATTTGAGGTATACATAAGAATTTGGTTGTGACAATTTTGAGTAAAAAAAAACCGTACTGATTCGTTTCATATATTTGATTTAAATTTCTAGCAAATACTTAAAATCGATTATATTAGGTCGGAAAGTGTAGGGCGAGTTTATAAGGTATCGGACTCATACCTTGGGTCGGACTCCTTTGATTTTCGTGCATTTGTAGAAAAAAAATATTTTAAAAATCCGTCAAGTGATGCATAAAAGATTAGCGTAGTACTCAGTTGGTTTTGAAGTCCTCTTTCCACTTTAATTTAACGCAATGTTGGATTAAAGTCACTTGGATTTTGTATCAAATGAGACTAGCACTTGTATAGTATTACACAATGATAAACAGAATGAAATCGTATTCAACAAATGATTTAAGGTATACATAAGAATTTGGTTGTGACAATTTTGAGTAAAAAAAAACCCGTACTGATTCGTTTCATATATTTGATTGAAATTTCTAGCAAATACTTAAAATCGATTATATTAGGTCGGAAAGTGTAGGGCGAGTTTATAAGGTATCGGACTCATGCCTTGGGTCGGACTCCTTTGATTTTCGTGCATTTGTAGAAAAAAAATATTTTAAAAATCCGTCAAGTGATGCATAAAAGATTAGCGTAGTACTCAGTTGGTTTTGAAGTCCTCTCTCCAGTTTTATTTAAAAGAGAAATTTACACAATTTACTGTACGCAAAAAAGATTAATGTAGTACTCAGTTGGTACTGAAGTCCTCTTCCCACTTTTATTTAAAAGATAAAGAACTGCAAACGCTAACGCCCGTTTCCCGCCTACATTTTACATCCAAATATTTCAGAATTTGTCAGATATTCAAAAACTAAGTTTTCTACTAAAAAGTAAAATCATATCCTAATCAATTTATATCAATATAAAATGTGTAATCAAATTATTTATTTTTAAACAAAAGTTTTGGTAACGCGGGGTCTAAATTATTTTTATTGAAACCGGTCTCTATGAGTGAGGAAAATTTTATTTAGCAGCCAATATGTGCATAAAAACTTAATAATAACATATTTACGATATATATTAAAGTAAAATTTCTGTTAATCTGTTAATTAGTTTTCGAAAATTTACAAAGCAAAATTCTTTTTTTGGAATGTATTTCGGTCTGTAGACATATGTCCCCCCTCCCCCCCCCCCCCCCCGTGAAACAACAAACCCTTTGGTAAAAATATGCTAAATAACAATAGTTAAAACCCCTCAAAAGGATTTTTTGTTTCACGGGGGGGGGGATGTTTTAAAAAACATTTCCGTTTTCCGTTATTTTCAATTAGGAAATGAGCTATTTTAACCCAAAATACAAAGTTATCTCTCTTTGTTCGACCAAATCTTTTATATTTAATGAAAATATACATAAATGATAACATTATGATAAAAAAATTAACTTTAATTAGACAACTTAAAAAAATGACTTTTAGTTAGGCGGCTAGACAATGCCATCGTTCGCAGTCCTTTACACTAAATTCACACATTGAAAAATTAATTTTGAAGGAACTGTTTCCCAAACACTTTTCAGGACAGTTTTAAATGTTACAGTCAAAATAAACTATCTCTCCTCCCCAAACCATCAAATTTTGGATAAACTGTTGTTTCAGAATCTGTTTAACTCATGTGTTTCATTATATTTGTACTTTAGTCATTTGTGATATGTTTTAAATCTTGCCCTTACCGACCTTTTTGCCTCTAAATTAAAACGCCAAAGATGTGTCATATAAAGAAATATACCTCGAACTGTTTAGAAATCAGCAGCTTATATATAAAGGGTTGTAATAGGATATAAACTTAGATAAAAAATATTACAAATAGTGTTCAGCTTCCAAATGCTTTTACAATAACGTCTAACAAATCAACAATCTTTGAGTTAAACAATGATATGAACTTGAGAATAATGTAATTTAAAATTATGTATTTGTTTATTTCAGATAAGATTGGAAGGTTATGAATTTCCAGTATACTCGACAGATTCTTGTCCTGGAAATGACAAAGAATGGAAAGAGAGGTCTACCGCTATAAACTGCACAAAAAATAATGGATATATGTGTTTTCCAAACGAAGACATAACAGGACTGTTACAGTTCTGTTATATATACACTCAATTATTGATTACAAAAGGTAATTGAAAAAAATGTATCCATATGTATTAAAGAATATTGTTTACTGATGTGTTATATTTTCCAATGATGCTAAGAGGGCTGTTTGAATGTAATTTGTATTGAGGCACAGCATTGTAACGTTTTTTACGATTTCATTGATGGTGTTACTCTTGAATAACACTATCAAATACCTTTCAAAAAGTATTCTTTAGTAGTTTTTAACTTAAAGTCATTTCAATAGAGCTAGTCGTTGACCAGTGTTGTAAAAATGGTTGGGCTTATATAAAATTTTGCACAATACATATTTGGTAATTACTGAATTGCGGAGTTAATGGGTCAAATAAGGTATCTTATCAAATAGTTTGTAGGATGACAAAGGAATTCCTGACTAGCCCCAGAGTCATTCAAGCAACCGGAAAAGTCAGGCCGACCCGTAACAGTTAATGCAAATGTCTTAAACGTCAAGGAAATACAGAATGAGAAGGCGGATACACAATTCGTCATATTGTCTATGCTGTTAGCACATCGTGTTGGCGGGTGCATTTCATTTGATCGTATTTTGATAATACAAAATACTTATGCCATACAGATACCGCATATATTGAACAGATGACATAAAAACTGGTTGGAGTACAAAGATAACATGTTTCACGTTCAGAAGTTCAATCATAGACAATTGTTATAAATATTGTTACTGGTGACGAAACATTGGTTCACTTTTTTGAACCAGAAAAATAATTGGAAACAAAATGTGGCAAACCCAATGACATTACAAGTTATTATCAAAAAAAATCATTAGCAGAACGATGTTTCTTAATTGCATATTCTTCTCATGTAATTACAAATCCGTATAAATTCCGGTTCTTATTTGCAAACGTGTTACAAGTTTGTACTACCGAAAAATAATATAAGAAAAATCTCAAGATATATGATAAAAAGAAACCAGTGCGTCATGGTTTTACCCAATCAGCGTACCTTGATACATTTCAGAAAATGATTTTAGAGATTGGAAATATGTATTCAAAGCCGCGAAAAGTGCTTTGAAGGGAGATGATGTTAATTTGAATCCATTTGGGATGTCGTACAATACGCATTACATATGACACGACCATCATATCGCAACGATTCTATCAATCTAAGGTGAAGTTTTCGAGAAAAGTGTATGTCATACGACATTTTATGCATTTCATGTTTGTTAAGTATCATCTTGAAGACTAATATCTTTTTTTGAAAATAAATCAAAAAGAAAAAAAATACAGGAAAATTGTTTAATGATTTAATGCAGGTCAATTCGTTAAACTAATCGTGGATAGAAAAATACAAACATGTATATATTTTTAAAAAGGCTGCAAATGAGCGGATCAAATAAAATTTTAGAATTATTTTCATTTAAAGATTGATACAGAGCATTTTTATGTATTTTTCAGAGAAACTTTACACTAAAGTTTTGTTTTCATTGGTATTGATAATATCCAAAATAATTTATTCTAAAGAGTTTATTTCAAATCGAAATGGAAAGAAAATCGAATTAAATGTTTTTCTTGTTAAAGTTGTCCATATTAATGCAAATTCAAAATATTCTACCATTTGTTTGATCCATTTGTTATCACTTTACAGGTTAAATACAAACTCTTGAAAATTGTCATCAATTCTGTTCTGTTCATGAAAACTTCCATTTTTCTGTTCAAAAGCGAAACAAGACAGTTCTTATAAATAAACAATATGAAAAAATGGTGTCATATCATATGTCAGTTTTGATTTGATTTTTAATGCCATGATTTGATTATATTTCAGATACTTGTCTCTTCTTGAACAAACGTCATTCAAGAGTGGATTCCGTCAACTGTAGCCATTTTACAAACGGATGTCCTTATTCTCCTTACTATTCGTATAAGATATTTGACTGTAAGTCTCAAGTATTTATTTTTGCAACATTATGCAACATTAGAAGATCATGTCATAATGTGCATGAATATGCAGTTTCTCTAAAAAAAATTAAATCAATCGTTAGAAGGGCTCAATGGATATCGCACTTTATTTAATATGCATTGTTAGAAAAGAGTCAAACACATGTATGTATAAGTTTGACAACCAATCTCTGATAAAAACTTAATTATCTTATCTTTGGGTGTGAAGATTGGGAGGAGGAAACAACTTTAATTTTTCTTTTTTATAAAATAAATATAATATATATATATATATATATATATATATATATATATATATATATATATATATATATATATATATATATATATATATATATATATATATATGGTATGCCTTGTAGGTTTCAGTACACCTGTTTTCAATAATCAAGTTTCAGAGTTGGTTACATGGCATTAAAAAAATGTAGTTTGGGGTGTCGAGTTTAATATGTAAATTTTACTCGACTCAAATTTGCATGTCATTAAATGAATATTTATCACCAATTTTCGTTGTAGAATTGAACAATGTAATCAAATATTTATCGTAAAATTAAAAAAAAAATCTTGTTTTCTTTTCTTATTTTTTTAACAGTAATCAAACAGCATATTATATATATATTTTTTTTAAATTGCTTAAAACCATCATTATATATAATATATTTCTCTACAACTTATGCTACAAATTCTTAGAGATATTCAATGATGATGAATTGCAAATACAGACAAACAGTTATTAAACAAAGCAATTATTCTAATTTTTGCAGACCCAAGTTGTATATCAACTGGAAATGGCTGTTTTCTTGCTGAACCAAATTGTACGAGGTAAGACTTGATTATGTATGTAATATATATATATATATATATATATATATATATATATATATATATATATATATATATATATATATATATATATATATATATATATGCCATGCATTGCTATCAAAACTATATCTTGAATCAGGAAAATGCACTACAAGATAAGTCATCATATCGAACTAAATCGATACCAATCATCTATGATTTATTGAAGTAGAACACAAAAAAGGCTGTAACTGTTGTAACTGCAGTCTTTGAAATATACAAATATTGAAAGGCCTATTTTTTTTAATATCGATCAAAGATTTTTAGTTTTTAACAATAACGGTAACAATCGACCCTCTCAGTCCCTCATTTCGTTTCAAGAATATACTGAAACATGGCTGAGGAAAAAGAATAATCGAATTCCTCTTACTTAGAGGCATTTCAGTTCGCGACAGGAGCTGATTTCCATGAGATGAAAAACAACGTGAAGGGTGTCTGACTTTTCCACTCTTGCAATGTTACAAGATCTTATGAATATTAAATGATAGTTTTTTTTAATGTAACAGAAGGACTTTACCCACGACTTTATTTCAAAAGAATACAGATCCTACCACATTAGAAAACATCACCATTAACGACAAAAATGACTATTCAACAACATCTAGTGAAGAAACCACGAATCATATCTATAAAGAAAAAAATCAAGTCAGCAAGAAAGATGTGGCTGTATTGGTTCTAACTGTGTTAGGAATATTTATTGCTATCTGCGCCTTCTACTGGATGTGTTTCTGTTCTAGAGAAGGTAAATCAATTGGAGATTTTT
Source organism: Magallana angulata (assembly GCF_025612915.1). Taxonomy (NCBI): domain Eukaryota; kingdom Metazoa; phylum Mollusca; class Bivalvia; order Ostreida; family Ostreidae; genus Magallana; species Magallana angulata. The sequence goes on from NC_069112.1 coordinate 26,309,703, forward strand.
GTTTCTTTATGGCATTGATAATATTTGAATATCTACATATTCATAAATGTTTGTTTGCATTCATATATAGAGCACCCAATTTTTTCACGTCTATTTAACGTGTAAAAAAAAAAAAACAAACCCACAAGCAATCCATTCTACCTGTGACACATTATTATTACAAAAGTACATTTTCCTTTTAAAAAAATCGAGGAAATCCAACACGCAAAGAAACGTACGATAAAGAGAATCTTGACGAAATGGAAATGATACCATTTATTATAGGCAAAGACAAGTATCAAATGGAATCAACAGAGGATTCATTTGATCCTATCGACCGAACAAGTGAGAAGGTTTTTTTTTAAAATGTTTTGATTTTATTATTAATTATTGATCTTGTATATTATTTTATTAATTGATTAATATTTTGTTTACATTAAACCTTACATCTTACATCTACATGCACGCAATTGTGTTGTTTTCAAAAAAAGATCCTTAAAATTATCACTGTAACGTACAGTGATGTGCCATTAGTGATCATCCAAATTCATTTCTATTACGTCACCTTTAATTTTTGGTTGCGTTTACCGGCGCTCTGGTTTTTAATAACATCGTCCATATTGAGCCTGTCTATATTTAACACGTATTCACGTGACTGTCACGTGTCATAATTACGTATCAATAATATTTTCGTCTGCTGTGGTTTTCCCTTGTAAACAACATGGCTGCCGTTCGTCGAGAATTGAGTACCGAGTTGAAAGAAGTTATCGTTTCTTTGAATCTATCAGGGTTAAAACATTCAGATATTGCACGAAGATTAGAGATACCCAGACCTACAATTTCATCTATAATTGACCGATATCGCAAGCGGGGAAGTGTTGAAAACAATCGTCGGAAAGGGAAGCATGCGACGGTGAGTGACAGAGACAGTCGTAAACTTTTGAGGTTGGTAAAGGAAAACAGAAAGAGAAAATTATCAGACATCACGGCTTTGTTTAATGAGAATAGGTACTCTATTGTTTCAAAAAGAACTGTTCAGCGAAGTTTGTACAAGCAAGGATATTTTAGACGAGTTGTTCGGAAGCGCATTCGAATTCGAGAAGCGAACATGAAAGCCCGGCTTTCGTGGTGTAGAGGAAACAGATTTAAAACTGTTGACAATTACTGGAACCGAGTTATATTCAGTGATGAATGTAAAGTGGATGTTGGAAGTGATAACCGTATATTTGTCTGGAGAAAGGTCGGCGAAGAGTGGCTGCCATGTTGTCTATCGACACCCCCGACGCCCAAGTTCAGTTTAATGATATGGGGTTGCATTACTTTCGATGGTGTGGGTACTGTAACTGTTCTGGATGGTAATATTAATGCCCAGAAGTATATCAATATTATTGATGAACAACTATGGCCTGTTATCGATCGTCATTTTCCAAGGAATAATTACATCTTCCAAGACGACAACGCTCCCATTCACAGAGCTCGAATCGTCCAAGAATTCAAGGTGCAGAACAACATGCATTCGATGGTTTGGCCTGCTCAGAGTCCAGATTTAAATATTATAGAAAATATCTGGTTAAGACTCAAACGTGAACTTAAAAACGGCAATGAAACATTTATGTGCAAAAATCAACTGGAGGCGGCCATTCGACGCATCTGGGTAAACATCCCAATGTAAGCCTTCCGTCTCACGGATCCAATTGAGGGTCAGCTCAAACTTAGTGATGACAAGTCCAGTATTTCTTTCTCTAGCGGTTTTATTAAGCGTGATCGTATAGTTACAATAACATCAGCTAATAGCAGCCCAAATCAGGAGTCTGCCCAATCTCATTTCATATGGGTATATATAAGGTTTTACTTATGATGGACAGTTTTGACTAGTTCGGCCCATATACGACGATCATGAGTGAACATTTAGTGTTCAAAATTAAGATTAATATTTTATTCCTAAATAAAGTAACAAAACCGTCAAAACTGCCAATCAAAGAGTCTGGATGCAGGATGTGGGTCTCCGAGTCCTGGGTCTCGGAGCCCCCCCACCTAGTATGAGGCATCACTTACTCACAATACGTTCATTCATACACGGCATAAAAGGTTACAAAGGTTAATATATAGAATACACAATACATGACTCAATATAGAATACTAGAGCATTCGTTGCAGACACAGAATCGCCAAATAGGTCACATGTTGTTAAACTCTCAATTTGGATATTATTCTGCCCGTATTATGACCTGGTTTCATAACATCATTTAGGAATACTACGCATTGCTACAAGAGTCACAGAGTTCATTCTGTCAATTATTATTAACACCATTCAGTGCGCAGCATCTAGGTACACATAAATATCATAGTGACCATTATGTAATACTAGCAATTCAAGGTCATAGCATGGCTATCTGTTTACACCAACCGACTATGTGCAGAGCCTATATAGGTCAATTCCTAGACGGATACACAGAGTACTAAGGTCAAAGGGCTACATAACAAAATATTAAGGTAATTTAAAGTGTTTTACTTTTTTATTTCATCGTTTTCTTTTTCCGAAGCGTCATGTTACTACGGCGGCCATTTTGAATTTGGATGATCCCTAATGGCACATCACTGTATACACGGTTACTTCGCTGAAGAGAAGTGATGATTGTTCTACTTATATGACATCTACATAATCAAATTGTATAAAGACTATTTTTGAACAAAGTTCATTGATTTGTTTCTGATGTTTAATTTGAGGTTTATTTCATCGATTTTATGACATAAAAACCGTAAATTGACCTATCTTTGGATTTGAAAACAGCATGACGTATCAAAATGTTCAAAAGGTATGCAGTGGTCAAAAATTTAAAGTGATAACCTTTTCTTTAAATTTTGTCAAGGACCTTTTTTATGTTCATTAAGACATTAACACATTATTTTTTGGTCACGAGGTGTTGTTACATCGCGTTTTGCTTATTAATTCGATGCTTATAGATGCTCGAAGTCGTTTCAATTCAACAATGTTAAAATTCTATTATTTTGGCAAAAAGTCTCATCGCAAAAGTTGTAACTTCACGCTGCAAGATACGGCACAAGTGTCAAAGGATAAGCATTGAAACGTTTTTGAAACAGTTTAAAGTGTATCAGAAAGTTTTAACAATCTTCATTCAACTGTGTGAAAAATATCTCAAGATAAGGCCTTTAAAACAACGTTTCTATCTAATAAGTTATCCATACACAGCAAATTCTATAGGGATTTTGCATTGAAAATATGAAAATATGCTGTTATTATTCACTTTAAAAATAGGTCAATGAGCTAATTGGATAAGAGTAATATATAAATTAAGTTCCTACAAATAGTTTTACCAAATGTAATAATTTATTATGAAGAAGGTTTTGAAAATATTGAAAGAAAATGTTGAACACATCCTTCATATTTTTCATAAAAACACTTTTAAAATGAAATGATATCTTATAGACGTGTACATAAAAATTATTTGTTAGTCTCAAAACAAAATTATGCGTTTGTTGTAAATGAGATTTTTTTTCCCCAAGAACTACAATGCTATCTCCATATCCTCATATCAAGGTCACAGTGATTTGATTTCTCTGTTTATAATTATTTAGTTCATTTTATAATTTTCTTATCTTTGATGCGTAGAGACCAAGGGTAATTAGATTGGTCAGTTGATGCACTTTAGATCCAATAATATGATCTCCAAAAGTATGGTTCTTATTATGTTTTAAAGCGTTTCACATTTAAATATTACGAAATAGAATAATTACAAGAATTGTTGTTCAGTTGAGCGTTGAGGCCCATTGGCCTTTTATTATAATTAACAAGAGATAATTATGTTTTCATTTAAAACATATGTTTTTTAAAAAAAACGTAAAGACAAAACATTTGACTTTCATTTTATGATAATTGTTAACTGGATATTTTTTTTTCAAAATTTATAAAGGTTCCTCGACGGACCTAACTTTTATTTGATTGATCGATAGATAATCGTTTTCAAAATATTATATCACAGAACAAAAATCAATATCGGCTTTTACTTATTTTAGATGAATATTTAGCATTTTTTTCAGAGAAATTGGAAAAATTATTTAAACGATAAACATAGTTTTTAGAGCAAAAAACTTGGTGTCAATTAATGTGTTCTATAGTTATAAATTTTAATTATCAAATTTGAACCAATCCCGATTTGAAGAAAAAAAAAACTGATCTCGATCAGAAATATTTTAATATAAAAAATTTACGAAAATACTGCAGTTTTTTAAAGAGTAATTGATCCGAATTATAAAGTCATTAAAACCATTTTACAGTTAAACAATCTTGAATTTTTGCAAAATTGTGATACATTCTACTTTTAGATGATTTCATTTAGGATAAGCGTAATTACAATCGGGGTCGGTTTGAATTTAGAATTTTAGATTTTCTTTAATTCTATTATTTTGTTTCATTTCTTTGTTGAAATATGTTTATGTAGCAATTGTCTAACGCAAGTGACAGTTTAAATGCAGTTTTATTCCATGGGTTTAAATAATATCTACAATTCTTATTTTTCATTTTCATAAAAATATTTTTTTTTACAAACAAATTATAAAGTTTATATGGCTGTGTTGGATAATATGTATTTGTAGGTAACTGTGCATTGTGAATTAATTGAAACCAAATTTTTAGCTAGCTCTAAGATATCCTGCTCGCAGCTGAAACGGTGTTTCCAATTTGTATAGATTCATATAAAGCAATTGGAAGCTGATATCGGAGACATTTTTGTATAATCATTTTTCAAAAATAATTCTTTATAAATCCATCAAATAATTCATTAGTGTGTTGAGCCACCTTAAATTGCAATGTACTGAAATTATTGTTTTTATCGCCTAGAATCAGCACATAACAAGGTTATGCAAGAATGGCAGAAAGAAGATGATTTCTTTGTTTCAACAAGAGCATGTAAAAAAGTAGAAGAAGTCATCACAAATCACAGAACTGTTCTAGTGACAGGCCAGGCAGGATCGGGGAAATCAGCAATTATTCAACACATCGCACTAAAATATAAAAATGAAGGCTGGATTGTAAAATCATTATCAAAATTAGTGGAAATAAAACAAGAAATTAATTTGAAAAGGAATTTGAGGAACAAAATTCTTTTGGTTATCAATGACCCTGTAGGCAAGGAATCATTCGATGAAATAGCATACCGGTCATGGAAGAGATGCGAAGAAACGTTGAAGACATCTGTAAATGATGTCAAAATATTAATGTCAAGTAGAAACTATGTACTTCGTGATGGAATATTTGAAAGACTTGTAATGGACAAACAAAACGTCGAAGAAATTAATATTGACCAATATCCGTTAGATGACAACGAAAAACACAGAATTTGGGACAGTCACTTGTCCAAGCACGTTTTAATTGAAGATGTTGATTTAGAAGAAGAGTTTGCAGATATCGTAAAAGTCAACACCCGTTTCCCGCTTAAGTGCAAATCATATATTTCAGCGATAAGAGTACCAAACCAGACGGATTAAATTGCTTATATTACTACGTTTGGTATTTGTATATAATAAATATGTTTCAGTGGTCAAATTCGAACATTAGAACTTGTTCTCCTTACTTTCTTTAAAAAATGCCATACATGCCTACAAAATAATGCCGAAAAATTGTAAAAAAAATTGAAAGAACCTTTTAGAATGTTAAATATAGAAAAAAGAACATCTGTTTGAATGTGTTTTTTTATTTACAAATATCACCAATGATATCTACGTATCTGTTAACTTACATTGTAAATTATGTAAAATTCAACCACAGGGTTGTGTATTAGTGATTGGAATTTGCATCTGGAAAATGATAGAAGGGGATGTGCCAGTCTTGGAGAGACTGGTACATGAAAGCTGTATGATTTTTTTTCTCTTGTTTATCAGATTTTGTCGGCACGAAGAGTCTTGGGCAAATGAAAAATATTTAAACATACGTTTGTTATTATTTTGATTAATTGAACTCTTAACATCAGCAGTCAAAATAAAGTTATAATTATAAGTCGGCTATACTGCTGCAAGAATCTTATCTGTATTTGCTAATAGTGTCTTCTTAATTCGTTTAAATATACACATGCAACGCAATGTGATAAAAATACTGTTAGTCTTACTTTACAAAAATTGGTTTTCCGAAACTAATATTCCAAGCAAGTTATTTTGAGATCCTTTTACGCTTCTCTTCTAGAGAATATTAATTGTAAAAGTAAGAATACAATATTTTATCTTAAAATTATACTAAAAAAAATAGTAAAGCGGTTTTAGTTATCATAATAATTGGTATTTTATAAGTATAGTTTACGAGACATTTTCGTTTTATTTCCGATCGCACACTTACCAACTCAACTTTATCTATTGAACAATCTGTCGAACCGGCTTGCAAACTGTTGCCTAAGGCCAAAGGCCGCGGGCAACAGTCTACGAGCCGGTCCGACAGATGAACTGTTGCTCGAGACACATTCAACATTTGTTTTGGTATACCCCTACTAATTTGATAACTCCTTTTTTGCTGAATATGACGTCACTGGTCAACAGTCTTTATTAACAGTCGATTCTAACAGTTCCAATCCAACAGTTTTAGTCCAACAGTCAAAATGCTGAACTTTTTTCCATAAAGAGGTATAAAGGAACTGTTCCAGGGATATAAAAAGGTGTTTTATTGTATGTCTTTTTGGGAGAAAGATTTTTATCGAAGCAGTGAAGAATCGTTAGGTAATATCAATGATGTGCGATCAATGATTGCTAAAGATAATATATTTATATTCATTTTATTTTATGTCGGTAACAGAGAGAATCCGCGTAGAATATCACATTCATCTCAATTTCAGAATAGGATATAATTTTTCTTTTTCTGCCCTAATTCTATATATCTTTTTAATACCACCACTTCAGTATCATACTTAATATATGAATATCATGAACATTCATCTTGTTCTTATAACCTACAATAAAATGCATAATTTACAATAAACATGACGTGCTAACAATATTCATTCATTCTTATCTCATACTTATTTTTCAGAAACCTAATGCCTGCATGCAGTCGGAAACTTGTTCGAAACTGATCTCTTATAGTTTTTGTCATGTATTGAAGTCATTCATGCATTTCAATGTTTGTTTGAAGTTTCAAACTGAGTGTGTTTAACAACTCTTGGGAATTGGGTGATGTTTTATATACATACGTACATATATGTACGGGAAGCTGACAAATAAAATGAAAACTTTCTCCCTGTAGAAAGACACATACAAACAATTGTGGTCAAGTCATTTAAGCTATGTGCAAATCGGACCAAATATACCCATATCTACTTCAAAGATAAATACATTCAATAATATTCTTTGTGATGCATAAAGAGCCTTATTAAAATTGTATAATAGCTACGGGAAAGAATGTGAATAAATGTCTGTTGATGTTGAAACCGTCGTTAAAAAAAAACCCAATGTTCCTGATAATATTTGAACCATATTTTAAAATATGCTTGTTCAAAAAGCAATTCCTTTTTTTTTTTTGGTGATATAAACCTGTTTTTTTCGGAGACTGGTTGAATTTCAACAGTTTTTATTTTAAGAAAAATCATGATTATAAAAATATGTACATGGATAAGCAGCTTGTTTACTAAATTTAACAGTGCCAACAGATTTTTTTAATTTTAATATGCTTCTGATTTACCAGACAAAAACAACATGAAGTAATTAAACTATTTTTTATTGTTTGCATCTTGAATTTAATAACATATAATTGCACAAAATAGTTCTATGTATACACACGACTACAGTTTCGTTGTAACATAGTAAATGTAAACGAAAGTACTCAGTTTCACAAAAAATGCATTCGTTTTGTCCCAAAGATGTTCTTTAATTTGATGAAACACGTTTCGTTTTTCATAAGCTATTTACATACAATCGGTTTTACTTCTCGAGCAAACAGAACACTTCAAGAGGTGTCTACGCATGAAATATCTCGGATTATCAATCAATCTAATCAATGCTCTCGACGCGTTTCAAAAGCTTTAATAAGTTATTAAACAACTTTGATTGACAAGATATTCACATGCTTTTTCAGTATTTTGCTAACATAAACCGGTTTTTGAATCATGCAGCTCTCTGCACATAATGTTGAAATCAGCCTGATGAGGGTGCTGTTTTGCGGAGATTGATCCCTTGTCTAATTTCAGCACGTAAGCGGTCCAAAATATTATCCTCTTCTTGTTCTATAGGTCTCGTTGGCTCTGAAAATCAAGTCAAAAAAGTTTACTTAAAATTTTTTTTACTAGTTTTTTATGTTAAAAAAAATTGTATTTATTTTAAAAAATATATTATGATTGTATCAAATCAGTTTAATGCTTCATTTTGTTATGGGATCAATCTACCAACAGTAGTTCTCATCCATGCAAGATGTGTGGTAATAAGTGTTTTCGTGAAAATCAATTTTCATTGACTGAGTGAAAATCACAATTTCAAGGAAACATACTCGTGGCAAATGATCCCGTCAATGCAATATGTTAATAGATATTGAAATCCTTGATATCCTGGTTTTAAACAGGTTAATATAATTATAATTTTTTAACTATAAAATAATAAAATTCATTTTAACGACACTTACGTTTCGGAGAGGCTTTGGCTGCTGCTAGTTTTTGTTTCTTTCTGCGCTCTGCTTTTTCCTCTTGAACTTTTCTTTCTTCGTTTTCCTAACCAAAAATATGTGCACCATAAGATTAGTTGTTTGAATTGTTCAAATCTCAATTTTTTAAGCTAACTTTTTAAAATCATATCTTTGAGCTAAATGCCATGGGCTTGAATTAAGAGATTTTTAAGAAGAAAAATTAATGAGCAATTTTGAAGGTCAATGGCTAACTTAAATCGGAAATCATTACCTGATGTGCTCTTTTGTTTATTGATGTAATTACTAAAAGCACATTGAAGTTTTAACTCTTTTGAATACATGTACAACAAAGCAATAACCCGCCCAACCCCACAACTCACTTCGTTATTTTAAATGTCTTTTCAAACAATTTCATTTACTTTATTATCAAGTTTAAACATCGTTTTTCTACAACATTGGACATTGAATTTTCTCTCTTTATTTGTTTAAGAGTAACAAAAAGCTAGCCTTGAAATGCTGCTCAACCTAACTTTCACTAGTAAGTAGCAATATCATAATATCATACCTTTTTACACCGTTGGATATTCTCACAGAATGTATTTAGGGTTTCAATACATTCATCCAACTTGAAACTTTTCTCATTCTCACAAAAATATTTAACTAATTTTTTCGTCCAAGAATCAATCGTTTTAAAATCTTTCTTCAGTGACTTTATCTCGGTCTTGGCTTCCTGTAATATAACAGCAATGTCTATTAATAAATATAATGTATCAATGATTTTGTCTCAGTAATTGACAGTTTAAAGTTTTTATTGGTGCCACAAAATTGTACGGTAAAATTTGTTTGACACACTTCTGTGAATGAAGACAACAACAAATAATAAAAGCTTTAAAAGCTATTTATAGAATGCAGTGGCATTTTATTATAAATAGAAAAATGCTTGTAATTTGAGAGATTATTTTTCAATTGTCCTATTGTGGTTGTTTTCGGGAACAATTTAAAGTAGTGTTTTTAGAGTTATGAACACAACCGGTTGACGTAAAGGAATAATAAGCCACCTTTGATTAGAATTGTTTAAAGTGACATGGTGAGGCGCAAACCCATGAATTACCAGATATCATTTTTTAAGCGATTTCTACATCTCTTATATACAGTCATACTTCGTTATCTCGAACTAAATAGGACTGTTTAAATCTTTGAGTTATCAAATTATTCGAGATATTGGGATTTAAACAGTTCAAAAATAGTGGTTGTGACGACAAAAACACTATTTACACATATCCATTGTATTTGAGATGTTAGTATCAGATTTTGATACATCGAAGTTCAAATGTATCATATGAAACGATGAACTATTGAAAATTTACAGTGTTCAAAATTTAAAAAATCTTATCAAAAAAGAAAAAAAATAAGTCCTTGGATCAACACGTAATTATTGAGTTTCCCTTCCGCTTCATAGTCACGCAAACGCAATGGGAATGTAAATACTGCAGCGGGCATTTATTATGACCAGGCGGACTCTTGGTGACACATCCTGTCTTCTAGTCAAAGAACTAATTTTATTTGAATATTAATTAAGATACACTATCTATGAATGCATTTGTCTTACTAAAGACATCGAAAAAACCTTAGATTCCAGGGTGTTTTTTGGTTCTCATTACGTCAATTCCATTGTAACTATATTTGGACAGCAATCGCAATCACGTGACACTCAAAGCAATGTCCAAAACAACTCGGATTGTTTACATACGAGTTTTAAAAACTTTTGACGTGATAAGGGACTTTTATTGCTAGAGAATGTGTATAATCAATTTTTTACACATTTTCTTATGTCCGTTCTCATAATTAAAAAGTAAAAAATATATTATCAGTCATCACTTTAAATTTGATGTGTTTTTTTTCGGGGGGGGGGGGGGGTATTGAGTAAAGATACAAACTGTTTCAGGGTTTTTTTTCAACCATTTTGGAAACCCTGACTGAAAATTTCATACTTTATTATTGTAAACAGAATATTATTTGAACGTGATACCCATGTTTTCATTAAGTAGAGTTATCAATATGATTACTGATTTCCTTTTGTTAAGGTTGGTAATTCTTATCAAAGAAATTCTTTGATAGAATATAAAGATGAAAACGTACCTGTAAAAAACTTTTGAGTTGGTTTTTGACGTCTGCCGGACAGTTTTTAAGGTTTTTGTCAAGTTTTGAAACACTATCCTCAACATCCTTCACTTCTGCTGTCAGAGCATCAATTGTGAACCTTTTTGAGAATAATGCGGTTTAATATGATATTTGAACACGTTTCCATAAAGCACATTGGTTTTGTTGTTTACTGAATTTTGGTATATCAAATTATATTTAGTACCAGACTATATAGTGGTGTATCTAATTCAATTTGATAAAAAATAAAATTCAGTAAACGACAGTTTTATAAAGGAGGGCAACACAGGATTGACTTATGTCTACAATCAACGACTGTTTTGATTACCGAGAGCAGCTACATATTAAACAGAGACAAGTTGTTTAAAAACAAAATAATTTGATTCTGATTGTAACGCGTTTATTGATTGGCTAAAAAATGTGTTTATATCATATAAAAAATGTTGCCTACGTCACAGTAGGAACTTATCAATCCGCGTGATGGTACGTTAGAATTTTGTGCATTTTTACGTCTTTTTAAAGGTCAAATTATCGTTTTTATCTATAATTAGGGGTAAAAAAATAATTATAAGCAACGAATTCAATATTTATTAGTTTTATACGATATCAAATAGTTTTAAACAGATTTCAAAAAAGCGTAAACTGCCCTTCACCATTTCATAACTAAAAAATAAATTTTTAATTCATTCTTAAAATGATAAGCTGGTCCATTTGCATGTCTATAAATAACAATCGTTTATTTAAGGTCCCTTACTTGGAGGCCCTATTTAGGTCAGGGTATAGCTCCCCCACAAACGCAAGGGCGTCCTTGTCCCTTTTCTCCGCCTCCTCCACGAGGTAATGTAGCAGGGTGACCCTGGGATTGCTTGCTCGTGTGTCTCTCAGTTTGTTCAATGAACTAATCTTGAAGCCTTTTGCGTCGCCAGCGTAACCTCCCTGAAGGAATAAGGAGGTACACGTAACAAAGAGATAAAATTATTACTATCGCATATTTCTGCAGGAACAGGAAGATAATTTATTGTCATAATTCACTTGTATAACAAATGTATGATGGATTAAGACACATGTTGTTATTTGGTTTGGAAGGTTTTCGTTTTAATTTTTCGTGTTTTTCATCGATTTTTAACAAAGGCATTTGCATAGATAGATAGATAGATAGATAGATAGATAGATAGATAGATAGATGGATAGATGGATGGATGGATGGATGGATGGATAGATAGATAGATAGATCACAATAAAAACCTTACCGCATTCATGAAGTTTCCAGTCTCCAGAACGTATCTTAGAAACATCTCAAACGACTCGTTGTGCAGTAAATGCTGGCACGCGTTGACCACTGACTCAATGTTTGGTCGAATGGCGGAAACATCCTGTTTAAACTCGTCCTTTAGGACCAGGCCGTTGATTCGGGTATCGAAGGCTTGTAATTGGATAAGTTGTACGTAAAACTTCTCGGCATTGCCAAGTTTTTCTTTATCACCGTCAAACTCTTTTAGCATTGCGACCTTTTTTGCAATAGGAAAATGACGCATCAGTTCAACTGAGTAATCAACAATTAAAAAAACAATTTTGTATTTCATTTTGTCATGATAGATAGTGACACAGATAATTGTCTGTTTCTTTATATCTTGTAAAAAGTAATTAATTTTATATTCAGCAAATTTAACCAAAATATTGATCATACCTCCGAAACATTGTTACATTTTTTTTCAAGAACAATAAAAGATTTATACACTGTACCTCATCCTCAACCGGAAGTATTTTCTGTAAGCCACGCAGGCGCTCTGGACCAATTTTGTCTATGTCCCCCTCCTTGATCATGGCGACAATTTCACTGTGTGATTCTTTGAACTGTTTGAGGAATATGTTCGTGTTCATACTCCGTTTGGGATCAAGTAGCAAGATCTGCAGATAGTTGGAGAAGTTGAACTTTTGCTCATCCAAAAGATTTCTTAAAATGTTTGACACAAAAACAACTGAAATGTATAACTGCTGTATTTTTTTTTTATTATGATGTAATGCCATTTTATATACTTAAGCACATAATCTATCTATGGTTTTAGATGAAATTGCAGGAAATTATAACAGTTTTTGTGTACATGTATGTGGATGATTAACTATTATGATAACTTTTCATAGCTTATTTGTAATAAACTATTCAATCATATTTTTGATTTAAAAATCAAAAAAAAAAAAAAAAAAAAAATTACGGTATTACATGTAACTCTATAGAAAATGCATGACTAAGATGCAATTTCTCGAGGGGTTTTTTCCCACAGAGTTCAAAGGGAAATCTCAAATGTACTTAAGTATTTATTAAACGGGTGATATAATTTGATGTAAAATGAACCCGAGATGTTGCTTATTTGTTTAAAGCATTTTCTTGACAGATTAAAATGTCTATTCTGTTACATTTCCGCATCCTTTTGTAAGTTGAATGAATTTAGGTTCAATCTCAATAAAAATATCCATGTTTAATGTTAACGAAAAGTATGTTTAAAAATTGATCATTTTAAAGTTTATAAAAAGTTGGTTTACAAGGGCGCGTACGTTACATTTTCCTGAAAAACCCGGAAAGAGAATGCATGTTTGATTGTTCCCACTTACCTCCTTAGGTGGCTTCACTTTCGGTTTGTTCTGTGCTTTAGCGATCAGTTTCCGACAGAACAGCTTTTCCAGAGTTTCATAGTCTACAACGATGCATTCAGCCTCTGGCAGCTTTTCCACTTCTTTCCATATATTTTCAAAAGCTAAAAATATGTACACAATATAATTATTGATTGGAGAGAGAGAGAGAGAGAGAGAGAGAGAGAGAGAGAGAGAGAGAGAGAGAGAGTTTGTTCTTTTAATTTAGTTATTGAAAGAGTAACGTAAAGGGGAAATCGGAATATAGGACAGCAATGTAAAAATCCTAGCCCCGAAAGCGATACAGCTTTTTCGTGCTGTTTGATGTAGTCTAAAACACTTGTGTAAGGGCTAAAACACCACTAGGTATACATAATGATAAAGAGGCTAATTAGGGAAGGATTTCATTAATGCTCTTCCTTTGAGTTTCTTCCTTACAAGATATAGTACGGGGTGGAACCTTCGTCCAGTTCACCACTTTCATCTTGATCTTGGGTTTAGGTGACGTAGGTGCTGATCCTTCCAGTGGTTTCACAACTGAGGGATGTATTCCAGGAGGTGGGGGAGGCGGGGGAGGGCCCACACCTGGTGGCGGGGGTGGAGGCGGTACCCCGCCTGGAAGTGGTGGTGGTGGTGGTGGCGGAGGTGGTGGTTGTCCATGACCTGGAAGTGGTGGCGGTGGAGGCGGGGGTGGAGGAGGTCCTGCACTGGGAAGTGGTGGTGGTGGGGGTGGCGGTGGAGGTTGTGCAGTTTTTACCGTAGCTGACTAAATGAGAAGGAAAAAAAATTATATAGTAGGAAGCCCTTTTTGTTGCTGGTCAATTTCTCATTTCATGATAGGGTTATCATGGCTAAGTTAATTCGTTTATCATTTATATTTAGATAAAATTATAAACATATGGATCCATTTCTTCAATGCAGGTAGGATTGCAATGTATGTTTTTCGTTTTGTGCAAAAAGATCATTTTAGCTGTACCAAAATGTAATTCGTTTCTCTTAAATATCGGTACTACAAAGCCTTCCCATTTCCCCCTGAAATAAATTGTATTTGTTCTTACCTCAGATGACCCTACGTATTGAGGAAGCTCTTCAAGTTTTGCGCCTTGGAGCTCGGCCCTCTTTATCTGTTTTTCGTCGATCAGAAAAGCTCGCTTGACGGACGTTTCCACTATATTCCACTGAACATCACTGAAATAATCAATCAAATAGGAAATTGTGTCTCCGTCTGACCAATCATATTCTTCATGATTTTTCTGGAAATGGTATAGTATGTCAGCATTTTCTGTGGTATGTTAGGTTTTAGATTAGCATTTTGCATATGCATATGTTGATGTAATGCATGTGGCAAAATGCATGTAAGCATATGGTGTAGTAAATTAGCATAGGGTATACTTTTTACTTATGTTTTAGTTTGCTGCATATTGTGTAGTATGTTAATGTATAGTCATGCTTATGGTGTAGTATGTTGGCACCCGGCGTGGCATGTTAGCATATATAATAGTTTAATTACATTAGGCACATAAATTTAAAAATGAAAAAAACCCTCTTGAATCGCAATCGATCTTGTGACGTGGTGTAATTGAATTAGAATTAAAAGATACTTTTTAGATTATTGGTTTTAATTTTTGTTGATAATAATAAAATATGATAATTATATATTAAACGTATTTTGTATATATATAAAGACGACATACTTGATTTCTTAATCTGTACAAAACAATTTTAAAAAAAAACAATGTACATGCAATAACAAAATGTAACAAATTATGGCATATATATGACACGTTGCACTGTTATATTTGCTTTGTCATTGGATAACTGAATACCTTTAAATTAAATTCTATAAAAACAAATCTTGTTGTATATAATGTTATAAAATATATGATACATCAGAATATATGAAATAAGTTACGAAAACCCTAATATATTGTACACACCTGATTGGGTTATTGGGGTCAAATTGTAATAAAGTTTGTAGAACGTTCAAAAAAATATCGGACAACGGTGTGTTGTAGACCTAAAAAATAAAAAAATAAAAAACAATCAAATGAACAGCAAACAATGTCTTGTCTGAACTTAACCCTCATAATTGAAAACGTCTGTCAAAAATATTTTGATATCAGCAACATTCTAGCATGTCGTGCGACTACTTAAACTCTAATCTACAGGACTTTACATAAATCATATCCAAATCTTACATTACATGTAGTAATATTGATAGAATAAGAGCCATGTATGAAAACCTTCTAAAACACAGTATTTAGGCCCTCTTGTGGTTGATAATGTCAATGATTTTAATCTCCGTATGGCTGTTGATAAGACTTTCTAAGGATAAAGATTTCTTAAATTAATATCCCATATTGACAACGCTGATATTAGGACATGTCTGCAAACCTTGTGAAACCAGCGTTGAGAACATGTCTGGGCCTTTTTATATCAATTTCTTAATATGTTTTTATCAATATTGATATCCAACATTAATATCAGGATCATTGATGCAGCGGTTGTTAAACGCAGCGTTGAAAACCTTTTCGTTGCTTTTGATATCAAAATCAGATTTTCTGATTCTTGATATCAATATCTCACATTGATATCTCGCTGATAGCAACGCCAATGATACAAACCTTGTGAAATACAGCGTTGAAGACTTCTCGGTGGTTGTTGATATCAACACAGCCTGGAGTTAATTTCACTATTTCATCGTCATCCGATTGTTTTTCATCGTCGAACACTTCACACTGAATTATCACTTTCTCGTCATCGATATTGCGTAGATCGGCGACTAGGTCCAATATACCTAATCCTTGAAACAAACAAAACACAGAGTATCATAAATATGATTGTAACATCTCTACGTATATCGTTGCAGGTCTTTGATAGTTAGTATAACAAGAACAGGTCATTAAAGTAATAATGTATGCTTATAATTTAATTTAAGAGAATTTAACTTGTATTTTCTTAATACAAAACGAATATTCCCCCCCCCCCCCCAAACAAACGAAAAAAAATCGAAAATCAAAGTACTAAGGGTACTAAACTTACCAATGAATTCGTTACGAACGGTAACTCTGTCTTTCACTTCCTCATTGGCAACAATTATACAGTTTACAACAGCTAGGAGTGTAGCCCGGTATGGAATATCATCTGCCGATTTCAGCTCATTAACGATTAAACTAAACCGGTATCGTTGTTTCTTTTGGGTCTATAAGGAAAAAGGGTATTGTTTAAACCTAAAATACCACACAATTGTTACAAAAATGTTAATATAAAAAAATGCTTTATCATCAAACTTTAGTTAAGAACTTTTAAAATATGAATAATTGCTTACAGCTTTCAGGTTTAATGTTCAATGATCAACAAGTTAGAATATGTAGTAAAAGATGTAATCTTGCATGTTTAAAACTTAACATTTGGTCAGAAAACGTTGCAAAGATTTGTACAAATTACCATAAGTAGATAGAGTTTATATCAAGACTGAAGTTTATTATGTTAATAAACTGCCATTGTACCTTGTAGCTGTCGAGAGCGTTAAGTGTGAGTCGATATCCCTCCCTGGAATACACACACAGAGCAGAAAGTAGGTCAAACACGTGCTTCTTGACCAACGTGTCAGTTGTGTCCAAAGCTGAAGATAGGTAATTTCAAAACAATTTAATTGAAACCTCACTAAACAAACTATTTGGGGCATCGAATTAGAGTTAAAAAAAACACGTTTACGCAATTGTAGTCTTTTAGTGTATCAAACAACTTTCTGTGTAATCATTCACAGTAGCTTTTTTGGATTGTTTGCCCACAAAAAAAAACCTATCAGAACGATTAAAAACCAGTGAAAATCGGCAAAAAACTAAACAAACGAATTTAAATACAGAAACTGTATACAAAGCAATTTTCACCCTTCTACACTTGCAAACAGTCTTGTCCCATCTTGAGTTCGCCAAAACACAGTTCTTTGTTAAAAAAGATAATTCGAAACAATGAAATTCGTCAAGTTTTAATTCGTCCGCTCACAGTGCGAAAGGGGCGAAAATAAAACTGGGGCAAATATTTTCTTGCATACAGAAATACATGTACTACAGTGCAATGTATAATTGTTATAAATTTTGGAGAAAATCGAAACCCAAACCTTTGACAAGCTTCTTTATGTGACCGTCATGTTGTATCAGGAACGATAACCCAAGCTTGGAATTCACCAATCTCTCTATGCATAAGACGCATTCTAGTAGCCTCAAAGCTTCGGAAAACTTCGTGACTCTCCGTGAACTGATGACATCAATCGCCTCCAACAACATTTCGAGCCCTCCACCATTAAGAAAGCCTTCCGTCCAAACATTGTCTGATTTTTTTAGCCTCCTCTTCAGCAGCGTAAACACCCGGATGGAAGGGTTTCTGAGCATGCGCACATATACTTCCGGTTTATATTCGTCCGTCTGTTGGTGAAGAATTTTCCCAAGAAGTTGCCTGACGACTGTCCATTTTGAAGAATCCCCATCCATATTACTAACAAATTAATTGTTTTTGTGGCATCTTATTGCTTTTTCCAAATTCTCGATTGATCGTTTTAAACTTCTGTTGTTGTAACATATCCTTTTCTGGTTTTTAGTGTCACATCGTCATTAGTTTTTCCTCTATATGACCTGTGAATGAAAAACGGGGAATTAAATGGTTCTTCAAAAGATATGTACTAACATATTTTCACTTTAAAATAGCTCCCATTCTCAACATAAAACAATGGGATGGAAATAAAATAAAAATTGCATGGTATCTGGTTACCACTTGTAATTTCAACTTCGCATTTTTATTTCCCCCTCATTTGTTTCCTGGTTAGTGTATGAGCAACATTATATGTCATGCTATTCCGAGACATATACATGCGTTTCTATGTCATTTAATTAAAAAAATGATTTTTGAACAAAATGCAAATAAAAATGCCAAACGTCATCAGTCATTCTCATTTATATGACTCCATTTTGAAATATCACTTTCGCTCAAGTTAAGATCGTTTTTTCTTGAAGTAACGGGGTAATATTATACATGTTTTGGAGTAAATGATTTTGGAAGCTCATAGGCGTCGTAACCGGGGGGCTGGGGGGGGGGGGGGCTTAGCCTCCACACTTTTTTTTGCAAATTTATACCTAACCATTAGAAACATAGCATGATAGAGAGTTCAGCCCCCCCCCCCCCCCCCCCCACTTTTTCTCGCAGGAAAGATTATTGTTCCTAAATTTACCTTGAAAGATTGAGAAGTTGGATTGAGAAGCATACTAGCCCCCCCCCCCCCCCCCCCCGGATTAGGAATTTCATGATTTTGGAAGAAAAAAAAATTGGGTAAGTTATTTTTTTTTTCTTTTGGAAGTAAAGGTATACCCCCCCCCCCCCCCCCCGGATTAGGATTTCCATGATTTTGGGAATTACTTTTTTTTCAATATATTTTTGAGGATTAGTCTAGCCCCCCCCCCCCTTTCAATTTGTTTCCGACGCCAGTGAAGCTTATATCCAATATTTATATTCAATAAATTGCCGTTTATTTTTTAAGTGAATAATTATTATTTGAACAGCTGAATTATAGATGTCACAGTGATATCCATATGTCGCCATATAGGGTAGTGATAATATTTGTCCATTTTTCAGCTACTGAAGTCGGGAAAGGAAAAAATAAAAAATATAGATTTTTGATGTAATAAATCCCAAACATTATTTTCCACTCGTCAATATATTTTAAACCAAGGTTTAATAAAACCTGTCGCAATATTAACATTAAAAAGCGTTACCAAAACTTACCCTCCAATAAGAACTGAACCAAAAACGATCTTTTATGAATCAAGTTTCATTTGAATATATCAATTTTGTAGGCAATTAAGTATATAATCCGTGTTTACTATATGACATTTGCATTGTTCAAAACCTCGGCATCTATCCGATTCTTTTCATTGTCACATGATTAAGGATTAACAAGCGTTACCACTTCTTCTCTGCGTAAACAATATACTCTAAATAATCCCATCCTATATATCTTTTAAATAGTGATATAGCTTCATTTTTTGGCGATATCCAAACTAAATAAAGCAATGATGTAAAGAAAAACAATCAAATATATGACTTTTTGTTAACAAGCGTTACCGTTAACAAGCGTTACTATCTTTTATTTTTTGATTTGAATATTACAAATTGGGAAGTTTCAAATATCTAGGCATCCATGACTTAACAGTAAAGTAAAAACCACTAGTAAGAACGAATTTACTACAGCATCAGCATTTTTGAACGGTCCCGACATTTGTTAAAGTGTTTATCTTCATGTATACTAGTATATTCGATTATCGATCATATAACATATATACACAAATACATATGATTGTTTTTTGACAATGCACATTATTGAGAACATGTACATGTAACGACATCCATTGGAAACTGTATATATTTTCTTTTTGGTAAAATATGCACTGACTCTAAGTGTTATTTTAAAAAATGAATGGTTACCGATGTTAAGGAGCTTAGTTATATATAAAGAACTCAAGTTATAATACAACGCCCGTTACTGGCTTTATCACTCAAAAATGCATTGTTTATACATTTATATGAAAAGACATTTTTCAATATAAATTTTGTAATGATTTATAAGCAATTTATTAAACATGAAAAAGTAATTGAATGAAAAATTTGGTCACGGTGTATGTGCGGATCCTATCTGAAAAACTAGATTTACATAATAAATTTATCGAAAATAGGCCCGGACCCCCCCCCCCCCTTTCCCCAGCAAACATAGATATTCCTCTGTCCCCCGCCCCCTTCGAAAAAAAATTCGCCATTTTCGCTTTACATGTAATGAAGACTAATCCAATAATGATTGAGATTGAAAAATGAAAACGTCATATAAATTCGTTTGTGATATTTCCATCCATAATAGTTAAAATCTATATGTATATGAACATTCTTAAATCAGTTAATTAAATCTTACCTACTTAATTAAACATGGAATTCTTATTTTTCTCGATAGTACTTAATACAGCGGAAATACTACCGCCAATATCGGGAAATAAAAATCAAGGGCAGGTTGAAAACATATGAAATGAAACAGGAAAAGTAAATTTTATAAATTTTACAATTTTTTGTCAATTGCCATTATTTGACAAATCAATATCATTAGCAATATTGAATTACTTATTGAAGAAATACTTACCTTGTATCATATAAAAGGATGTAGTTTGAAGTTTTATTTAACATCCGTTACATCATCTTTTCATTTTGTATCAATCTTTAAAATGTTTTTTTTTTCATACATAAAACTGAACAATATCCTTTCATAGATATTTAAAGCACACAAAATTTGGCCTTTATTAGGCAAATACATTGTATATGTTTCTCACATTAAAGTAACTATCATTAAAAGACTTTGAAATCGGTCTCTGTCGATTTCCATACGTGCTGCATGCGCAATCATTTGTTTTGCAGTTTTATAAAAATTGCATTTGCTTTTCAAGGTTAATTTAGTAATAAACTTCTTTATAATTTGAAATATATAGAGAATTAGTGAATTTTAAGACTTTATATTTATTTACTGCTGGAATAAAGCACTGCTTTGATAAATTTTACATTCGTTGCTGTGACTTTACTCCCCATGCAGAGAATCTGAGTTAGCTTTGTTAATACAACATTTATGTTGGAATAATTAATTTTTAGAAGAAATATCATAGATGATGTTTTTTTGGAAAACCAAATTATTAAAACATTCTAGCAGACTTGATTTTTTAACAACGTAACCAGTGTAAGGGGGTAGCAATTCTGAAAATGACCGCATACAATATTTTTTTTCCCATAATATAACGTTAAAAATCATTCAAGAAGAATGACAAACGATAATATTGTTTCCATAGTAACGTTTAAAACTATTAAAGACTTTTGACACGTGTGGGTTCTTTTGTATTCAGAAGGGGGAAATATGTCGGAGAGCTACTTCTTTTAAAAACAAAAAAGTGCTTAGCTTGGGCAAGCGCGCGCTTTTCAGAGGCTGAGGGCTGCTCGAGGACTATTTCATGCATTTTATTACACTGTGTGTGAATTTTATAAGTTTAAAGACACTCTTCCTTTATCCGCGTATGCTGTATAATAATGTATTAAAGTCTGACATACCGGTATTATTCATTTGAAAAATAAACTCTATTTTGAAGTTTAAGCATCACTGGTTGCTACTCCAACAATGCCATTTCCTCTGGTGGCAATGTATGTGTTACATACAAGTTTAAATATATACTCTTCTTAAGAAATCAATGCTGTTTCAATGAACGTTTTCAAAATGTCTGTTTATAGATATTCTTGATAAAAATGTAAATTAAAATGAAAGGTGCTCTTAGCGAACGAAGCTAAAAATTTAATACTTAACACACTACTTAGTAAATGGAAATATGTTTACAATACCTTCCAATTACATGTATTATAATTAGGAAAAGCTACGGTTATATCCGAAATCAATATATTTACACAACTAGATTACATTCATATCCTATGTAACAAGGTTTCATGTCACTTGTGCACATTGAATAACGAGTCATGCATGTGCAGCAATTATTTCCTTTGTCCTGGGCATATTACATAAGCATCTAATTAAACCAATCAATCATGGTTTTTCTAAAAATAACTTTTTATTTATCCTCCTTCCAACTAACACGACATCAATGCAGCATTTAGCTAGGATCTGCCTGTGAGAGAGAGAAAGAGAGAGAGAGAGAAAGAGAGAGAGAGAGAGAGAGAGAGAGAGAGAGAGAGAGAGAGAAAGAGAGAGAGAGAGATAGTATGAAGTGCATGTAGGCATTGCAGCGTCCTGAAATATAAATTGTTCACACTCTTTTATATTGAATCAAGGACCTGATATTACACTCGCTGAAACAATAGGTGATTTTTACACTGTCAAATGACTAGACTGGCCGATAAAAAATATGAGTATCAATCATAAGTCAAACTCTAAATTCACAAATAATCAAACTCGGTTAAAAAAGATTCAGGTACTACATTATATGGGCCTCAGTGGCAGTATATATGTAGGTAAGTTGTTAATAAGATAATGCACACAAACATTTCTGAATTAATAAGACAGAGACAGGATGCATGTTGTAGTACGAGACATTTCCTTTTCGAATAGAAAGTGAACAACCTGAGACAAATAAAATTAACTCTGTATCAACATCAATAAACCCATAAACAATAGAACTGCATGCATTGACTACCTATGGCTGCAATATTACATAATACCGTTATTGCCCGTCAGGGCGGTCGGTTACATATACTTACTTGAACGTTGAGTTCTTTCCCGATATATTTCTTCAGTTGGTTCAGGAGAATTACGGAAAATCTGTTATACGGAAAGCAGAATCATGACCAAATGATTATAAAAATTAGTATAAGTGTTAAGGAAGTATTCTACAAATATCCGTCTCTCAACATGATAACGATTAAGAACTCCTCGTAAAACAAAAAAAAATATATAGACTCTTGAAAAAGAGAAAATCTAAAATAAGTCGGCCCATCAGCTGACAGTGAAGTGGTAAAATTGAAACTCAATGACTTACTTATGATTAATGCACGTGCATGGAACAGCGTACACGTCCTGTTTTTAAGACGATGGATAAATTCAAAGTGGAGCACCGCTAGCTAAGATTTAACGCCATCATTTGTTTACATTCCTTAAGATTTTGCATGTACACAGCTCGTCAAGGTAGACTCCGTGGTATATAGCTGACCTACATTAAGCCAGTAGTCATTCCCCCAAAACTGGTCACCGACGAACATTTAAAGAACTCTATACTGTTTATGAAGACACATATATCTCTCGAGTCCGGTACATATCTACTGTATCGAAAATCCTAAACACACAACCGGTTATAAATAAACGTGTAAGTGAACGCCCATTTTTTTCTGAAATTTTAGTTGTTGGAGTGTGTTGATGTAAGGAAGGGTTTATCGCTCTTGGTACATGTACGTCCCGATGAAATGATGCGTGTCGGGCATTTAATAAAGGAATCTACACCGTGCAAGTGTAAACGATCTCCTGTCGTTCATCTTCATGTAGCTGAACTCGGAGATATTTAAATCAAAGCACACACCGGAAAATCACCAATAGTGTGTGTTGTTTGTTTATGTGTATAAGGAGGGGGTGTATGATGTGTGTGTGTGTGGGGGGGGGGGGCAGGGGAAGCGTGTGTGTGTTGTGGAGGGGAGGGGGGCGTGTTTGTGTGTGTGTGTAGGTGGGGCGTGTTTGTGTGTGTAGGTGGGGCGTGTACATGTGTGTGTGGGGGGTGTATATGTGATGTGGGGGGATGGTGTATTGTTTATATTTTGTAAATGCGTAGCTATTTTTAATAAATTAAAATATTACTCCAGGACTGATTTAATTCTGTATCTGCATTTCATGTATGTTTTTTTTTTACAATTATCTTTTAAGGCATATCTCTCTCTCTCAAAAAGAAAAAAAGTTTGTCTTTCTATCTAAAAAAACGAACCAAATTAACGAGCAAAAGACGCTGGAATACAGAGGGTTTACTGTAGAAGTTATTTGTTTCTACTTCATTGATTCCGTATAATTGTTAAATCTCTATTTCAATGCGAACGCATAATTCACATATTTGAAAATTAATTCTCGATGGTTTAGCATCTTTTTTTTTTATTTAATTTGTTAAAATCATTGTCAATCTTCAAAACATCTAGTTAAAATTCTTGAAAAAAAAAAAACAATGTTATAATATTGCATTGATACATTTATATATCAGCACACAAGTAAATCTTCTCATCCTAATTCTATCAACAAGACAGTGATCTATGATGTTTTTTATAAAAACAAGGCCAGTAAAGCAGCAACCAGAAGAGCCGATAGTTCCGGTAGAACCCTCGCTCCTACGTTTGTGTCATCTCCGTTCGTCGTCTGCGTCAAGAGTTGTTCTCGCAAAATCTCGAGGTCACATGACCTAACTTTTGAGTAGAAGCTCAATTCCTCGAAAGTCTTTGAATTGCCGGCGTTCCACATGACATACTCTCCTCTGGTGCCCGTCATGCATGGGTGACTTCTGAACCGCTTGACGGCCTCTTTGCACTCTTCAAGACACTGACCTAATGGCCGACAATGCATGGAAACGCCTTGGTATAAAGGGGCCATATCCGGGTGGCTTACGTTTCCGAAGACTCTCCAATCACAGCCATTGGAACTTTGGAACAGACCTACAATGGACGCATTTTTCCAGGAAGAACAATGGAGAGTCCTTGTGTTACTAAGCGGATGAACCGTTAGAAAACCGAAGCACATCTCGTCGGAAGTTCCGTCGCCTTGAAAAGTAGTGACAGATTTGGTTGTGGACTTAAACACACATCTTGTTCGTATTTCATCTCCGGGGAATATCTGGATTGATTCCTCGAACCTATAATAGTTGGTTAAGAAGGTTTTGTAAAGGATAAATTAATACGTAATGCATGTCAGTTTGTAAGAACAAATGCGCAACATTTCGCAAGAGAAACAATAAATATTTAGGACATGTAGCTTTTTAGAAAGATAAACAGAAAACCTTGAGATATAACCATATAAAAACCTTTCTTGACTTTATTTTTCCAAAACGAATACATGTATATAAAAAGCATTTAATAGTATACACTGTTCGTTAGATGTCTATCTTCGTTTCGTGACTTGAGTTTTCTGCTTTAGAAACTAACGAAGTTAGCTAATAATTAATCTTAGTTTTGAAAAAGGGGAATTAAGACGTAAAAGATGCACTTACTAGTATCTTAAAAGATATTTGAAGATATCTTTACTTCTACTATGAAGTATAAGGTTAATGACAATTAAATATTCTAATGTGTTGCTTACTCAATAAACCGTGGTCTGTCGTAACTGTAATCGGGTTCATTGGTAAGTGTTGTGACCTTGGCCCCATTTCTGTAAAGGTCAATGTATTGTTCTCGGCCTGCAATATAATGTAACATTTATTATATTATTTATTAAATTGTGAGTTTGTTTCGTTTGCACGCTTTTAAACATAATCGTTAATAGTTTATCTGGCAAAAAGTTGATTCAGAAAGATACAGCATATATCAATGACAGATTATATGCGCGAATCGTTCAAATTCACGTCATCGATATATATCTTGAAACCCATCTCTCTCTCTCTCTCTCTCTCTCTCTCTCTCTCTCTCTCTCTCTCTCTCTCTATCCCCTGCGCCAATCAAAAATAGTCTTCGTTCCCAAGCCTCCTCTCCCCAGTGGGAAACAAGTTTTAGATTTGAATATGGAGTACAATAGTTTTATTATAATTTAAGAATTACCTAGATAATGCATGTGGTTCAAGGCCCGGGTCACATATACTGGTCCTTGCAGAATCATCCATGTGTCGGCTGCGGTACAAACGGAGGTGGCTTCAACGTGCTCCTTCCGGGGCGGAATTTCTAGGAATGTCTGACCAATCATCATTATTCCGGCGTCGTTCGGTCGCCTGTTTGGAGTGTAGTACAAAGTCATTCCAGAACTGTCTTTGTAGTCCGATCGCCGTTCATAGTTGTTCCAGTGAAACTGCAACAGAAATTAACGGCATGCAATAACTGTGAAAATAATTCAAACACGTCGGACCAGTTTTCATGAATACTCATGTGATTTTTGGTTTATTCGTGGGTATACAATTTTGATAATGTGTCGGTTTTCAGTTACAGAAAGAATGACAGCTCCTAAATTTGTTTTCGTCGAGGATGTGCATTTGTAGAAGGCTTCCTACGAATACCACGAAAATTTAATCAATATTAACTCTAATGATTTCAAAGCAATTCTTTTTTTCTTTTTTTTTTTTTTGTCAAAACTTGAGTTGCTGTGGGATCATCAATATTTGTTGCACATCAGCTTTTGTGGACTTTTTTAATTTAATTTGTGATCGTTCTACAAAATATATCATTACACCTTTACATATGATAATTTTATATAAACGTGTCATCTGACTGGTCAAGATAGTCACGTGATAGGGCGACCAAAACGCCATGTCTATCATAAAAATCATGGCTCATTTTTTCGGAAATCTCGAGATTTTTCATTCCAAATGCACATAATCCCGATATGAGAATATGATATAGAAAACAATGATGAAATTAAAAAATATTTAATCAATTTAGTTACTTGTATATCATATTAAAGTATCGTTCTCCACAATGTTTATGTCACTTTATTTTTTTATCGCTGAAGCGAACTAAATGGCGTTACTATGGCTGATCTGTTCCGTAATTCAAATTCCTGACTAAGAGCTTTAAAGCGACGATACTCGGACACACTAACATTTTATACAAACATACATCAATATGAATTTGAATATAAGCATGGATTGCTTATTTTTTGGATGCCATCGGTCTTCTAAAGACTTATGCAAGGCAGACAAATTTATCATACCGTGTTAACGCGCGGAATTCAAATTGTCTTCAGAGCCTCTGTGTGTTATAGGACCAACGACATCCAATAATAAGCATTCAGTGATTGAATAGATATGAATGCATTGATTACAATGCCACTTGTCTGACTTGATGCAGAGATGAATTACAGTTCACAATTTAAACCAACATATTTTTTTAGCTGTTCAAAGATTTATAAGAGATTGTGGCAGGTTCTTGTAATTTCAATTTTACTGCCTGGACCAAATTCAACAGAACTGTTTATACATGTACCTTTGTTCAATAACTTAAATATATCAGCAATATCCATTTCTATTTACTTTCCATTCTAAACTACTACACAGTTGTAAATTGTTATACTTGTTAAAAACCTCGTAAGTTGTAAGAAATTGTGTTTGAACCATTTGTATACGTTTATGCAATAACATATGTTTAAACCAGTTCACAAGGGGCAGATCTTGACAAACCACTTTCCCGTTTTGACAGTATAAAAGGAATAATGATCTTCTCTTAGCGAATAAGAAGAAATAGAGTCGATATTTGACAGCTTGTTTTAATGATCAAGCTAGATCGTCACATCCGACCAAAAGTCCGTATTACTGTCAAAAAAAAAAAGATCGACCTAAATATTGTAAAGTATTGATACAAAACCGATACATAATTATAATTAAAAACAGCCGCAATTTTCTTCTTTACTTACAATATTGAATTGAAAAACTTTGACATGAAAGACCTTTCATTTAAAAAATATTTCATATGTTAAAAAAATGCATGTATTTTAAATGAAGGTAACTAAACCATATGTATTTTCGATCAAATCCTCAATAATGTCAACAGAAAGCGTCATTGAATTTGCAGTTGTGTATTGAAACAAAAACAATTTTCCGAAGAAAAAAACCTAAATCGGTCGAACATAGTATTGCATTGTGTGCGTTAGTCAAATACACAAAGGGAGTGACGAACTATAATCTACATCATGATTTCTTTCCAGCTTATTATTTTTTGTTGTTCAGAGCAACAGGGGGCGAATTGCCCCGACACCTACCTGCATCATGGCGTATTTGAATCCATTTTGGCCGATCCTGAAGCCGACGTCCTTGTGACTACATTCTCCGTTCGCCCCCACGGCCCACGCCCCTATCAGAGTCTGGCAGCCACTTAGTCCCATTCCGCACGAAGATGGAACTGTATCGGCTTTTGTCACTGTAAATATCAATAGATATGTTAGAACCATTTTAACGGCAGCTTGGACCCACATTTTCAAGTCAAGAGTTTCTGATCCGCTCCGCTTTATGTAAGGAGAAGCGGATCAGAAACCCTTGACTTGGAATGATGGCTTGGGCTTTGTGTAGTTGTGTCAAAGAGGAATGTGACGTAGGTCTGCCTTTTTCACTGCTGGCTACTCTGGAATCAACACGCTTTGTCTGGATTGTGAGCTTGCAACTTCGAAAAATGAATAATCCACATAAGAACAGTTTTACTGTTATATGTATTGCTAATGGTATAAAACTTAACTGTCGAGGGGAGATAACAAAATTGCGTTTATGGAAAACCATTTATAGCAAGTCATTATAACCACTATTCGCTCTAAATAAACGCGAGATATCAAACTCCACGTGGACTGCTTCTCGCGATTTGACGCGGATATTAATTTCTCGCCTTTAATAAGGAGTTACAGTACTTGTCTGTACCTGATTCTCCACATCCGAACAGCAGAATATGGTGCATGACGTATTCGTTGTCAATGACTGGTTTTGTTGCTATCATGTGATAGTCGCCATCTTGGGGAAGTTCAAAGGTCATGCAAAAGTAGTTCGTCTCCTGACTTGGAACTGACGTAACTGGGTATCTAATGGTAAAGTTTTTCACATCTAATAAAAAAGAATTATTTCCATGTAGTTTTGAAAGTGCGTGTAGTTCAACATTATGCACGTTCAAGAGTCTGGTAAAATCATTCAATCTGTTTAAAATTGCAGAGTCTGTTATACATAAGTCATGTATCATATTTGCAAGCCATCCGACGCAGGATATTTAATAACAAATGGTTAAAAGTTATATATGCGTCAGCTTATTAATATTTAAGAAATGAACTCAATGTCTACCCAAGTTATAAAAAAAGCGGATTATAAAAAAGCGTAAATTGCTCCAACCCAGGTTATACGAGTATAACTTGGGTAGATATTGAGTTCATTCCTTATAATTTAATTTTCTGGATGTTGCTGTACAAATTGAGTCCGTTTTACTTTTAAAAATGATATAAATCTGTTCAAAATTCAAACGTAACGTCAAGTGAAATAGTACGTTGGTGCATTGTGACGTGCAAACCAGGTTATACAAATTTAACTAAATTTTTCTATCCAATCAAATGCCGCGTTACAACCATAATTAAATTATTTTCTTTTACAGAACTGTTCAGGTTGTACGGAAAATCTTAGGTTAAATCTTACGAAGTTCTTAAGTAATAATATTTTTGCGTAAGATAAGAAGCTTAGTAAAACTCATGCCTGGTTTACGGCAAATTTAGGAACGTTTAATGTTTTTGTTCATAAAAGGCATTCAGGCTTTATTAGATTTGACCACTCCGGACCATATTTGAATCAATCAATGCAGTTTTTTTTAAATTACCTGGGCTGTCTATGGCGTCACATCTAAGTTCGTCTTTCTGACACTGTACCCAGGTATTCTTAGACCGACAGAGGTCGCTGTCGTAAGGCTCGCATACACCTGGACAGATGAGAAAAAAAAGTAAAATTGTCAATAAAAAAACTTTATAACGAATCAAAGGAATATTTTTCAGATCTACATTTGAAGCAAAACTGTTCTTTGATTCAAATATTGATATAGCGTGAGTAATTAATGCAAAATTGTTATTCTTTTTCCAATATTATAAAATTCAAATATTACGGAGAGAATTTGAATTATTTTTTTTTATACAACACATTGATACATGTATATGTGGACACCAACATAAACTGATTTGTCTACGTGTTCGAAATAATTGAATTCTCAACAAATCCAGAACTTTTCAATCGCATTTAACATGCTTAATGAAATATGTTAAAATTAAAAAAAAATACAAAAAAAAGATACCCGGATGTGAGAATGCATTTTTGTCCGGAATCGCGTTTTCCCGCCAGATACAGTTCGGATCCCCCAGTTCTTCACCGTTGGTTCTGCCGTCTCCGTCCGAGTCTTTCTGACACAGTTCCACAGTCCAGCTCTAGTGAATGATTTGACACATGCTCTCTAAAGTCAGTGTACATTTTTAAATTGTTTCTGATTGTGAATATGCATGGAGGCCTGTAATCATGATTCATACACATGTACATAATACTTCAAGTAAATCAATTATATTTTAGGTTTGAATATTTTTTTTTCCTGTTCGGTTTTGACATTTCGATAACGGTGAAAGTTCAATGCAGGCACGTATCAACTAGTTTTTTTTTTAATATTCACATATAAAATATTGAATTATCATGGAGTTGCCCCCCCCCCCCCTTTTTTTGGAGGTAAAAAATTGATATGAAAATAAGGAAATAAGGATTGAAATTGAAGTTATATATAGTACGCCAGCCTCCCCCCCCCCCCCCCATGTGTGTAAATGCAAAACACGTATATGCCTAGCGTATACCACTGGTGTTATATGCAATTATATTGCATGACGGACAATCAAGACAAGTGTTAAACACTACATACGACATAATTATTGTATTTTTACATCTAAATAAACGAATGCTTTCATAAGCATATTAAGCAAATAAACCTGTATAAGTTAGAAATCAGTTAATAGAAATTTCGAAATGACCGACCATACTAAGTAAGTGTTTACTCTAGAGATCGATTACAAAACGACAAGTGGACCGCCATATATCCCTGTCCTACAAAATGACCGCTGGCCTCAGGATCATGAAGCAATTTCAGACTTAAGTCAGATTTTCAACCTGTCATAAAATAATGGTTTATCATAAAATGACAATGGAAATTTGTAATTGACAACATTATATCAAGACACTTTTAGTAGCATTTCAATTTTGTCATGTTTTCATTCAAAAGACATCAAGATAGTTTACAACTTTTGACGTAAGTCTAAGTTTGATACATGATCCTGGGGCCAGGTCACCTCTACATGTACGTGGACAAACCAATCATCGCATCTAACAGACCACCCGCCTAGATAACTGTTTCAGATCTGACGC
Source organism: Magallana angulata (assembly GCF_025612915.1). NCBI lineage: Eukaryota > Metazoa > Mollusca > Bivalvia > Ostreida > Ostreidae > Magallana > Magallana angulata. Next base: position 26,340,675 of record NC_069112.1, read on the forward strand.
TGTACAAAGTGTGAACATTTCCTTAATTCAATTGAATCTTTTTTAAACTAATTTACCTCTGTACATTGAGTGGCCTACGGAGATAGATTTCGGGTGAGTCGGACATTGGCCCAGGCTCACCGCATTATGATGAATTAGAGATTAGAAATTTATATATCAAATGACGAGTGAAAATGACTGGGTATGACATTTGAACTAAATGAGTGAAATAATCTCAGTACTCTAAGAAACTTTCTAGCTGCGTCGTTTTTTTTTTTTCAATCCTGGCCCTGAGGCAATAAATGTTACTTTTGATCTCAGTCTCATTTTTACGAAAGAATTAATTATATAAATATACATGTACGGTAGTAGCAAAATGAGATTCAGATAAAAAAAATGAGTTCGTCTTAGTTTAAATGGCCCCAGGGTCGGGACGTTAAAAAACACCCAAAACATTGCATGGTTTTATTTTAAAGAACTATATGTACAATGCAAGAACAGGCGTTATTATATAAAAGAGTCGAAGAATATATTTATGGAATTTGTGCTTTGAATTATTGTTAATAACGGTACTTGTACCAGTATTATCTTTACTTAACTATGTTAGAATTTTTTTTTACTTAGCTGTAAGAGATATAATTACGGGGTTTTTTTAATCAGTTGATCATTGAGTGATCAAATATACGTGTTATGGTATAAGGGATTTTATATATTCCAAAGTCGTTTGCCATCGCAGCTTTCCCACGCTAAAGAAGAGTTCGTTGGCAGTTTACACCCCGGGTAAATGAATAAAATGAACCATTTTAAGGCATCTATTAAGGGTACATTGAACGCCAGTCAATAACAAACACCCCAAACTGCGAAGCTTGGGTTCTTTAATTTTAGTAAAAACGAATCGGGAAGAGAGAGAGAGAGAGAGAGAGAGAGAGATTATCTAAATTGTCAACAATGCGAAGCAGATGAAGAAAAAAATCAAATTTAGACCTTTCTCGCATTCAACGCATTGTTTAATTCGCCGTATCTGTATGCCTTACGGATATTTTTTTTTTTTTTTTTTAATTTTCTTTTTTTAAGCTATTGATACAGACAATAAAATGTTTGGAAGTTCTATACAAGCATATTGTAAATACCGCACACACAACACTTGTTTCAAATCTTTCAAAGTTCATTCCAGTGTGTCATTTGATATATCAGCGTACATGTCCAAATAGTCTTTATTTAAAAGACCATATTCATAACTAGAAAAGAAATGTATCAATAGTCTTTATGTAAAAAAAAATGTCCCAATGCAAGTGGCTGATATTTTGTTTTTCAATTATCAACATTAAGAAGTTCTCTTACCTTTCCCGCGGCGTCAAAATCCCGTCCGAATGGGTTCCTGGACCCTCCCCCTAACTCATTCTCGTGACCCACCCCGTGCCAGAGGTAGTTGGGTTTACAGGGGTGGGGCACTGAGTCTCCATTAGGGATCTTGTGCTGGAAGGATTTGAATCCCAGCGTAACCGCGAAGAGCAGGCAAAAGCAGAAACACGCCCTGTAGAGAACATTATACATTTATGAATTAGAAATAGACTCCATCAAACGTGAACAAAATTGATAAGAATTAATATATAGTATCTTAGTATGGATGTAAGAATTCCTAATCTCACAGTCACGTTTTTTATTTGCTCCTCTTTATTTTTTTTTTAAAGGGCGGGGGGGGGGGGGGGTAGTTAGGTTATTAATTAATATGTTAAAATAATAAAAGGTATTAATTTAGCTTGAAACACGGTAATTCTTTCTAGATCTTTGACATTGACATATTCCCTGAGAATGTATTTACATGTACATTTTATTTTTTTGCCCCCCTATTTATGGGAAGACTTGAATTGAAAATAAGGAAATAAGCATTGAAGTAAAAGGTACAGTACCCCAACCATCCCCCCCCCATTAAGATTTTCTGGATTTAGATTTAGGAAAGTAACCGTTTCCCTTTTTTCTTTTCTTTTTTGGCCTTGTCAAGATTTTTTGGATGAGTCTGCCACGCCCCCGCTTCCCCCCCCCCCCCAAAAAAAAAACAAAAAAAAAAAAAAAAAAAAAAACAAAACAAAACAAAACAAAACAAAACACACACACACATTTATAAACTATGCTACGTGCCTGTTTGATAAAGCTGATTCTGTATTCGCTGACAGTACGTACAGTCGATCAGAAATTATTTCTTCCACTATCGCGGTTTACCTCCCTTTGCTCAGTATGCACTCACATCTCTTCAGTGTACAATACGAATTATCATGACGTAAATTCTTTGCATATTATTTAAAAAATGCCGTTATTTTAGATAAAACATGAAAAATTATACATGTACAAGTAATGTATTGTAATTATCAATCCATATATAACTATATATTCTCCAATTAATTCATTCTATCGTGAATTCTGTTACAATCGTAAATATTCGAGTATTTTTTTTCTTCCTCAGACAGAGAGAAACTTGAGCTTCGCTTGATTTTTATTTACAATAACGAAATACTTTTGAAATGATTTGAATAAGTTGTAGCCGATTTGATGCTTAGCTTCTTAACTGCCTTGTTATGCACACGAAAGCATGCTTAAGTTATACCTGCTGTGTAATAATCATGAAATCGCCACTTCTCGGGCCTCTCCGGCACCGTTTGCTCGAAAACCCGCGAGAAGTTGCGATTGACATGTAGCCTTTGTTCTGAATGTCAAAAATAAATATCAAAAACTAAAGAAGTTAATTGGAATCGGATTCTGACTTAAATTGATATGTATTTTGAAACGAATACCTTTAATCGAAGTCTTAATTCAATTAGGAAACCCAACAGACAAACAAAAAATAGCACTAGAACGAAGAGCTTCTTTCACAAACAGACCCCTCCCCCCTCCCCCGTGTTTCATGCATGTATTAGTATATCTGTGTTGCCTGAATTGTATTTGTTTCGACTTTTTACTACCTATTTCATGTGTACAGTCATACAAATTGAACTACGTCGTGAAACATCTGCTTAAGCGGAATTTTAAACAAGCATTCCTTTTAATGGAATGTAATATAGATCTATTGTATCTTTGATCAGCTCTGTGAATGTTAATGGGAAAGCATTACGGTACATCTACACAAAGTAAACATGATAAAATACTAAAAATAAGATAAATCGCACCATTATAACAAGGCATTAATAAACTTCACATTTTGTAAGCGAATTGCATTTCCGACAAATATTCTTAAACTCGTGGAAAGAAAAAACGTGATTTAAATCTTTGTGTAACTGTATAAATGTTTTATTCTCTAGGTACATATATGATGCACTAGAACGCTGGTAGATTAAAAATATATTCATCTAAAATCTCAATTAAGATTTCGGATTCTATCAAAAAGTTTGAGATATGTTTTTCTCAAACATGAGAAATACGCATATTCAATGTCTGTTTTTTAAATAAAGAATTCTTTTACCCCCCCCCCCCCCCTAAAAAAAAATTGCGGGCTTCCATCCAAAACTTAAGTTCTACGCTTAATAATATCGTTTCGATTCTTTCATTCTATATGTAAAGAGAAGGTATATCAACATTACAATATCAGGTCGTCGTATTACCCGCGTACAAATACATGAACAATATCGCTGTGTTCCGGCGTCGTCCGCAGTCAAAATGAACATTTCGCAAGCAAATTCTTTAGGGTGCTCCCATTTATATGTACTGTATTCCTCAACTTTTAAAAAAATCTATCAGAAGATTCCTCGGTGTTCGAACAATGCAGAGAGAAGTTTCTCACACTCATGTGACACGGGTGTGCTATGTGCCCAATTAATATTTAACTCGGATTTGGTTTGGCAGACACACGGTGTCCTGTATACTCAACCTGCATTTGTAAACCCGTTCGCCAAAATAACTATGTTATGTGATTTCTTTTCTAGTATGCACCCCCCTTAAAAAACAAGAAAACCCTCAAAAATATTATCGAAATAGTGATCTTCTCATATATGTCTACTTTGCGATCTTTTATTGACCGATACTAGATTATCGAACCCAATATATATAACTATATATTCAACTTCAAATATTAATATTCAATTAATATTTTTTGGTGTTGGCAGACACACGGTGTCCTTTATTTTGAACTTACATTTGTAAACCCGTTCGCCAAAATAACTATGTTGTGTTATTTGTTTTCTATTACCCCCCCCCTATGAAAACAAGAAAAACCTCAAAACTATTATCTTCTCATACACGTTTAATTTGCTAACTTTTATTGACCGATACAAGATTATCGAACCCGATATTTTGGAGTTTTTATAAGGGCCCAGATATCATCTTTTGAATAGATGTAAATTTTGTGCCAGTAAACACACACACATATATATAACACGCAAAATTAAAGTGAAGGTTGTTGATTGACTTTTATTGGCTCATATTGAATAAGGAAACACGACATCAGGGCAATCAATTGATGTACAGGTATTGTTTAACTATGTTCATCTTTAAGTTTTAATGGTAGATAATATTGCATGAAATTTGTGAAACTAAAAAAAAAAAAAAACTAAAAAAGATCAGCTATTATATCGCGTTGAAATAAAACCAAATTATCATGGATATCATTTATCGGTCAGCCAATAATTAATGGAGATGTATTATTCATCATGAAATAAGTCAAGAAATTTAGGCATGGACTGATATATATATCATAGACATTTAACATCTCTAAGAAATATGCAGGAACACGATGTGATTGTAAAATATGTGCAAACATTTCCGTAAATGTAAATTAATTGACCTTTAAAAAACAGGTAGGCTATGAATATTTATCTTTTTCTTTCTTTTTTTTTTTGGTACGTGAGGAAAATTGTTTAAACTAACTATGATAATGCATTATATGCCTAAAAATATCATTGTCAAACACATGATGTTTAGTGAACTGTTGTATATTGCATTGTTTTCCAATAACACACACACACACACACTGAATATATATTCGTCATAAATCATGTGCAAACCGGAAGTATTAGAAGCAGATTACGGTACTGATGTCATAAAGCTGAATGAAGACCTCATAGTTCCGATAAATAAGGGTAGCGCTGTACTTTACAGTTACGTCACATCCCCCAATATCCGCCATTTAACTCTACTTGATGAAAAGTGCGAAAAGTTATCACAGATGTTTTTTTTTTTTAAAAAAAGGAAAAACAAGAAGAAAACAAACAAACCGGCATGTTTAGATTTAAAAGGGATTCAGTCTCTCCTCCATCCCGGAAAATCCAAAAGTAATTAATTTATGTAGTTGAGGTTCTGAACAGCCACGTGGGAGAGGGGGGGGGGGGGGCAAGTTCATGTTAATTCAGTTTTTTAAAGAAAATGGTTTGCTGCGACAAAAGTGGGGAGGGTGGTGGTTGGGGGGGGGGGGGGTCTAGTACTACGTCCCTGCTGAAAATATACCCCGGGCCCTTCTATCCCGTAAAACGATTAAATTAACATTTGGACCCCCTCCCCTTCTTTCTTCCCGCAAATGAACAGTTTATATTGCAATGTATTGCCATTTGAGTTCAATGTTATTGACCGCATGCATTTGGTGATATATGTTTCGTTCCACTCTATTTACATCTGATTAAAAAAGTAACAGAAAAAGAATTCACTACCCGGCTCGTGAACTATTACGTATCAAATTTTGACTACTATTTATGCATAATACATGAATATAACACCTCACTATAATTATATAATTAGTACGTTTGTAAGTCAGTGATGTACACACAATGACACACAATGTACTCTCATACAATTATGTGTGTGGACCTACATGTAGTTAAGTACGACTGAAAACAAACTAAATGTTTGCACAAAACGATCGTTCGGTGCCAGGTATGTTTGGTGTACTAACTGGAAATTCCCAACGACATAAAAGGCAAGCCCAAGCTCTCTCTCTCTCTCTCTCTCTCTCTCTCTCTCTCTCTCTCTCTCTCTCTCTCTCTCTCTCTCTCGCTCTCTCTCTCTCTCGCTCTCTCTCTCTCTCTCTCATTATATATTGACTATCTTGAGTTTTCCTTTTAATATTACAATAAAATAGGATCTAACTAGTTGCAATTGTCAGTCATTTATATATTTGGATCCATTAAATACTTTTTTAAAAGTAATTTTGAATCGAAAAAGTTTATTTTTCATTCTAGAGGCTCTAATTTTCGAAGTTTCTTTCTATCTAACTATGTGATATTTTAGTAAGACTGTGATTTGTACCAGTTACAAATTAATCAAGTCTTATTTAAACATTGATCATTTGAAGCATGAATTTAGGATACACTATCGAAGGTAAACATAATATTTAAAAATAGTTTTTAGATTTTTTAAAAATGTTAATAAAAATAAAAATAAAAATAAAAAATAAAATAAAAAAAGGGGGGAGGGGCCCCTCTAAACCCGCTAATATAATTATGTATATGTTGAACACATACCGTCCCCATAATTGATCTTCTTTTGATTTACGAGAATTGTTCATCTTTATAACTTTATTAGAAAGTACAAAGCAAACAGAGTCTCACGGTAGCTCCGCGTTCGCTCAATTGTTGCGTAATTCAATTCCATTCAATTCAATCACAAGATCTCTGCTGTCACACTCACGTGGCAATTACAACAGCGTCCCAAAAATTAAACCCACCCGAATGCCCTCCCATTCAATTGGGCGTGTAAACGCTCGTTTTAATGGAAAATTCGGTTTAATAGACCGAAGAGTTACAGACTTACTGGCTGTATGGGTTATTCGTTCAGATCTTTCCCCAGTTTGTTTTTTTTAGACCGGAAGATACAGACTTGGAGCTACAAAATCATTTATTATAAAACACACAAAACCATGCACATCGGAATCATCCATTCCCCAACCAAAAAAATTAATTGTTCGAATGGGGTGGTCCGAGGATTTTTTTTTTATTATTTTGCAGGATTTGGGTGGGGTGGGGGTTCTCATACCCTGTTTGAGTTAGTTCTTTATGTTGATTCAAAAAGTGACGTTTTCCGTTTCAATTCATTTTGACTCTAACCTTAGAAACATCAAATAGTGAAGAATATATTTTACCGTTAAGATTGAAAGTCGTCATTAAGATTGAAAGGACACTACTTCATCTGATGTTATGGTGCTATGAATATTTTGAGAGGCAAGTAAATAAATTCAGGTTGGAAGCAAGATACCATGATGCATTGATTAGCATTAGATATTGATTCTGAGGCAAGAGCAGAATTGACAACAATCGTAAAAACTTCGGAAAATAAATATTACATTACAATATCAATTTAGATCCATAAAAAAGGAAAGAAAAAAACTACACACACACAGGCACACAAAAAAATCCCCGAAATCAAAACCGTCAAAAAACGAATAGGGTAAAACCAAATCAGATATTTTTTAAAACGCATAAACAAGCCCTAGGGTGAATAATAAGTACGTTGCGTAAGTTTGATTTATTCATGATATTTCTTTACAATATTGTTGAAATTTTAGAATTACACTGACTCCTTGAAAGCAAAGATTGCACGACCAAAAGGAGTGAGCAGCTTTGTTTACAAAGTTCCACCTGATGATTTTCAAACCCTGTCATTTCTTTGGACCCCCTATATAAACTGATTAAAAACCGGTGCAAAGGCACTTTTAAAAATTTGTTTGGAATGCTTACAAGGTAAGAATGGTTGCTCTCGTTCTTTTTTCGTCTAAACTTTGACAGTTACAAGAGATGTTCCTTGAATTATGTGTACATGTATTCTTGGTATACTACATATTCATCTTTTTTATCAATATGACTGTAGATTTTTTAAAAGAATTGTGCGACATCGAAGAGTTTCTTATTTTTTTCTTCCTAGTCAATTATTTGCACCGATTATTTGGCAAGTAAGATTTAATTTCTATTGATAGAAGTGCATGAATTGCTGACCTTAGAAATCGGAATATGTGTGGTTCCTGCATAAGGTCATGGGTGTTAGGTTTGACCGCCAAAAAATAAAATGTACATGTCAATACATTGGCAAGGAATATGTCAATGTCCAAGATCTAGAAAGAAATGCCGTGTTTCAAGCTAAATTAATACCTTTTATTATTTCAACATAACCTAGCTAACCCCCCCCCCTTTTTTTTTTATAAAAAAATTATAAAATAAAGAGGTGAAAATTAAACACGTGACTGTGAGATTAGGAACTTTTGCATCCATACTAAGATACAATATATTAGTATACATCAATTTTGTTCACGTTTGATGAAGTCCATTTCTTATTGATAAATGTATGATGTTCTCTATAGGGCGTGTTTCTGCTTTTGCCTGCTCTTCGCGGTTACGCTGGGATTCAAATCCTTCCAGCACAAGATCCCAAATGGAGACTCGGTGCCCCACCCCTGTAAACCCAACTACCTGTGGCACGGGGTGGGTCACGAGAACGAGTTAGGTGGAGGGTCCAGGAACCCATTCGGACGGGATTTTGACGCTGCGGGAAAGGTAAGATAACTTCTTAATGTTGATAATTGTTAAACAAAATATCAGCTAATGCATTGGGATATTTTTTTCAGTAAAAAAATTGACTTTTACATAAAGGCTATTCAGACATTTCTTTCCAGTAATGAATATATGGTCTTTTAACTAAAGACTATTTGGACATGTACGCAGTTGCTGATAAATGAAATGACACATTGGAATGAATTTTGAAATATTTGAAACAAATGTGTTGATGTGTGTGCGGTATTTACAACAATAAGCATGTATAGAACTGTCAAACATTTTATTGCCTGTATCAATAGCTTTGAAAAAGAAATCTAAAAAAAAAAAAATATCCCTCAGGCATACAGATACGGCGAATTGAACAATGTGTTGAATGCGAGAAAGTTCTAAATTTGATTTTAATTTTTTTTTTTTTAATTTTTATCGGTATATTGAACATATGTAAACAAAAAAACAGGGCACGAGCCTTGTTTACATGACACAGATTTGTGAGGACTGTATCTTTTTTTTTTAACTTTGTAATCCTGTTTTAAGGAGGTTGGATGGACAAACAATTACCCATTGATTTTAAATATGACGTATTTTGCCATAAATTATCGTAATTATCATGAGGTAAAGGAAAAAAAAAACAAGAAATATTTTTAAAGCGTAAAAATTTGGACTTTTATATTTTTGTACAGAACTCTTTTCAAAAAAGAGATTAATACAGTCTAAAAACAATCACGACCATAAAGCACTCTCAAGGAAGATGAATAGTTAACAAGTTAACCATCAAATCTGCCTTTAACTTTAACGTAAGACATTTTTGTCCACTTACTAACATACAGTAAAAAAAATCCAAATGCTTGGCCTTAAAATTGATAGTTTTAATTTTGTCCTATTCTCTTTTGAGAAGTAGACAGGCTTAGCCTACATCCACTTCTCTTCGCAAGCCCTCATATTTTGATTCTGGAAAACGTGAAAATGTCGGAACCGAAGACGGTCTACGCTTCGACCCATGTTTTGAGTCCAGTTTCCATGAGTTTTCGTAACAGACCTATCATTTCTACATTTTAAACATTAATGCATGTATATGTCACAAACAAATCAACACTAACCCGCTGTCAACCCATTTTCTCAACTTCTACATTCCGGGTTTAAATTATGAGACCTCTCGCTATAGGTGTTTAAAAAGTAGAAAAATTATAGTAGAAAAAACCGGAAAATATTGTTCCGATTGTAGACTTCAGATTAAAGGTATTTTTCTTATAATTTAAAGAGGTTTAAATAGTGGGTTTACAATTTAAGACAAAATACATACGACTGAATAAGTAACTGTGGCACATAAAAACAAAAAAACTCTTTATTTTAATATTTGTTGCTTGCTATATTAATCAATGTTCGTTTTAATGTTTAAAAACAGATGTAGAGCAAATTTGTCACCAAAAGAGATTATTAAAAAGGGAAGAAATACAACAAAATACAACATTGTAATTTTGTGACTCCGTATTTGTTTGTACATTGTTAGATTAAGTTGATTCAGTAAACGTTTTCTACATTACTGTCTTTATTATGTTTCCAATTTTATCCGAAACACAAACATTTATTCTGTGCTGACCTAGATAAACAATGTGATACACAAAATTTAAACCCGGGATGTAGAAGTTGGGAAAATGATTTGACAGCGGGTTAGTGTTGATTTTTTTTGTAATACATGGATGCAATAATGTTTAAAATGTAAAAATAGCAGGTCTGTTACGAAAATTCAGGGAAACTGGAGTCGAAACATGGGTCGAAGCGTAGACCGTCTCCGGTTCCGACATTTACACGTTTTCCAGATCAAAATATGAGGGCTTGCGAAGAGAAGTGGATGTAGGCTATGCCTGTCCACTTCTCAAAAGAGAATAATTTTGTCCATGTAATACATGTAGCATTTAGTAAAAGAATTCAAATACATAGCCTTAAAACTGTTAGTTTCCTCTATCTTTTTTACAGAGCCCCCACTTCTTAGGAGATTTAAATAGTCTAAAATTCGCCACTATCGAGTTCTCAAAAAAAAAAAAAAAAAAGAACGACCCGTTAATTGTGTTACAATGTTCGGTTATTGTGCTATCGTGTAGAACGGTATGACCAAAATCACGGGTTGTTTACCAGCTAAAAAAAGAACTAGAGCAGTATTTCAAAATATCATGAAAATGATCATTTGTAAACCAGCTTCAATTGACTGAAACCCGATACCCAGGGCTAAACCTTGCTATATGGTGTATTGTTATGTAATTCTTAGGTCAAAAAGTGGGTCTGTACTGACAAATCACGGGTTTCATTGTGAACTACCTTATTCGTTCTTTCGCTTTCTTTCTCTATCGTTCTATCCTCTTTTCTTTCTCCACGATCATATTTTCTTCATCTGCTTCGCATTGTAATCTCTCTCTCTCTCTCTCTCTCTCTCTCTCTCTCTCTCTCTCTCTCTCTCTCTCTCTCTCTCTCTCTCTCTCTCTCTCTCTTCCAGATTAGTTTTCACTAAAATTAAAGAACCCAAGCTTCGCAGTTTGGGGTGTTTGTTATTGACTGGCGTTCAATGTACCCTTAATAGATGCCTTAAAATGGTTCATTTTATTAACCCGGGGTGTTAACTGCCAACGAACTCTTCTTAGCGTGGGAAAGCTGCGGTAGCGAACGTCTTGGGACCATATAAAAAATCCCTTATATCATACTTAACATGTATATTTGATCACTCAATGATCAACTGATTAAAAAAACCGTAATCATAAATTTTACAGCTAAGCAAAAAAATAAAATAAAAATCTAACATAGTTAAGTAAAGATAATTTTTGTACAAGTAACAGTATTAATAATAGTTCAATGCACAAATTCCATAAATATATTCTTCGACCCTTTTATATAATAACGTCTGTTCTTGCATTGTATATATATACTTCTTTAAAATAAAACCATGCATTGTTATGGATATTTTTAAACTTCCCGACCCAGGGGCCATTAAACTACGACGAACTCATTTTTTATCTGAATCTCATTTTGCCACTACCGTACATGCATATAACTATATATAATTATTCCTTTCATAAAAATGAGACTGAGATCAAAAGTAACATTTATTGCCTCAGGGCCAGGATTTATAAACGATGCAGCCAGAAAGTTTCTTAGAGTACTGAGATTATTTCACTCATTTAGTTCAAATGTCATAACCAGTCATTTTCACTCGTCATTTGATATATAAATTTCTAATCTCTAATTCACCATAATGCGGCGAGCCTGGGCCAATGTCCGACTTACCCGAAATCTATCTCCGTAGGCCACTCAATGTACAGAGGTAAATTAGTTTAGAAAAAAAGATTCAATTGAATTAAGGAGATGTTCACACTACAGTGTCAGATCTGAAACAGTTATCTAGAGGGGTGGTCTGTTAGATGGCGTTGATTGGTTTGGATAGGTACATGTAGGGGTCATTTTGTAGGACAGGAAATTATGGCAGTCCACTTGTCGTTTTGTAATTGATCTCTAGAGTAAACACTTAGTATGGTCGGTCATTTCGAAATTACTATGAACTGATTTCTAACTTATCCAGGTTTATTTGCTTAATATGCTTATGAAAACATTCGTTCATTTAGATATAAAAATACACTAAGTATGTCGTATGTCTACATTTATGTCTTGCTTAAAACCATAACTTGTACGTCATGCAAGTGTAATTGCATATAACACAAGTCTCATATGCTTGATTTTTATACTGAAAAAAAATTCATAAACGTGTTTTGCATTTTCACAGATATGAAATAGTAAACAACCAATACATGCACATTGAAGTTTTACCGTTATCGAAATATCAAAACCGAACAGGAAAAAAAATAACTCCAAAAAAAATAATCGTATCTGTTACAATGAACATTGTTGTAAGACGCAACGAAACCCGTTTCTGTTACCAGTTTTACATGTAGTTTATACCGGATGTGACAAAAATCAACAAATTAAGAATGAGATCGTCCTTAAACTTTTAAATATGACATTTTTTACCATAAACTATCAACTGATAAAGTGAAGAAAAATATTTTTGCGTTAAAGTTTGAATGTTTTACCTATATCGTTATACAGAGCTGTTCGACTGATGAGGTTAAATAATCTGAAAATGGACGCGGCCATCCAGCTCTATTTCAACGGATCGATGATTTTAGCCATTTTGAATCCTATTTTTTTTTTCATATGAGAAAATAAAACTTAAAAACTTTATACAACGAAGGAAATATGAATATTCAAACATAAAACATAATTGAATTCATTGAATTATTACGTACATGTGTATTATTCATGCACAATCAAAAACAATTAGAAATGTATATTGACTATTAAAAGCGTTTGTCAATCATTCACTAGACATGGACTGTGGAGCTGTGTCGGAAAGACTCGGACGGAGACGGCAGAACCAACGGTGAAGAACTGGGGGATCCGAACTGTATCTGGCGGGAAAACGCGATTCCGGACAAAAATGCATTCTCACATCCGGGTATTTTTTATTTTTTATTTTTTAAAACATATTTCATAAGGCATTTTAAATGAGATTGAAAAGTTCTTGATTTGTTGAGAATTCAATTATTTCGATCACGTAGACAAATAAGTTTATGTTGGTGTCCACATACATATGTATAAATGTGTTGTATAATAAAACTAATTTAAATTCTATCCGTAATATTAGAATTTTTAAATATTGAAAAAAGAATAACAATTTTGCATTAATTACTTACGCTATATCAATATTTGAATCAAAGAACAGTCTTGCTTCAAATGTAGATCTGAAAAATATTCCTTTGATTCGTTTTAAAGTTTTTGTTATTGACAATTTTACTTTTTTGTTCTCAACTGTCCAGGTGTATGCGAGCCTTACGACAGCGACCTCTGTCGGTCTAAGAATACCTGGGTACAGTGTCAGAAAGAAGAATTTAAATGTGACGCCATAGACAGCCCGGGTAAGTTAAGAAAACTGCATTGATTGATTCAAATATGGTCCGGAGTGGTCAAATCTAATAAAGCCTGAATGCCCTTTATGAACAAAAACATTAAACGTTCCTAAAGCCGTAGAACCTGTTCTGTAAAAGAAAATAATATTAATTAGATAAGGCATGTATAGCTTTTAACCATCTGTTATTAAATACCCTGCGTCGGATGGCATGCAAGTATGGCACATGCCTTAAAGTATGACAGATTCAGTCTGCAATTTTAAACAGATTGAATGATTTTACCAGATTCTTCAACGTGATGTTGACCTACATGCACTTTCAAAACTACATGCAATTAATTTTTTTTTTATTAGATGTGAAAAACGTCACCATTAGATACCCAGTTACGTCAGTTCCAAGTCAGGAGACGACCTATTTTTGCATGACCTTTGAACTTCCCCAAGATGGCGACTATCAGATGATAGCCACAAAACCGGTCATTGACAACGAATACGTCATGCACCATATTCTGCTGTACGGATGTGGAGAGTCAGGTACAGACATGTACTGTAAATTCCTTATTAAAGGCGAGAAATTAATATCCGCATCAAATCGCGAGAAGCGGTCCTCGTGGATTTGATATCTCGCGTCTATATAGAGCGAATAGTGGTTAATGACATGCTATAAATGGTTTTCCATAAACGCAATTTTGTTATCTCCCCTCGACAGTCACGTTTTAGACCATTAACCTTTCAGCTAATTCTCGATGTGTTTTGTAAACGTCAAAACATATAACAGTAAAACTGTCCTTAAATGTCCTTAAATTTACTTGTAGTACTGTGATATATTTTAGTTTTTCCCTAGTACATTTCTGCAATTCGCGTTTGAAGTTGGTTGATTCAAGTGAAAAATTCACAGTCTTGACCTACACATGGCAGGTAAATCCGGCAAAAATTATGAGATAATGTCTTACACCCCCCCCCCCGGCAAAAAAAAAAATCTATTAAGGTGGCGAGTCATGCAGAATAAATAAGAATCCTTTTTATAAGACTTAAGACTTTCGGTAGGACGTTGCTTTATCTATTTTTACACCAGAACAAGGAAAAATGACACTGCTTTCAAGAGAAAAACACAAAGATTGCGTAAACTGTGGGATCATCAAAATTCGAGGGGCCAGTTTTCATAAATTGCTTAAAATTTAGAGGTTCGAGGGGACGTGATTTCGTGTATTCTCTTATGTACCTAAAGAAGAAAATATGGCTTTACATCCTAATTTACATGTAAGAATTCGCGGCGGATGAGAATTCGTTCATGAGGAATACCATCGAATTCCACGAAAATTAAGCCACAACGAAATCTAATGATTTCCCAGGAGTCATAGCTCTAAATCCAAACAAACTGAAAGCGTGTTGATTCCTGAGTAGCCAGCAATGAAAAAGACAGACCTACGTCACATTGCTTTTTGAGACAGCTACACAAAGTCAAAGCCATCATCCAAAGTCAAGGCTTTCTTATCCGCTCCACCTTACATAAAGCGGAGCGGATCAGAAACTCTTGACTTGGGAAGGCGGATCCAAGCCGCTTTTGAAATGGTTCTAACATCTCTGTTGTTATTTACAGTGACAAAAGCCGATACTGTTCCGTCTTCGTGCGGAATGGGACTAAGTGACTGCCAGACTGTGATAGGAGCGTGGGCCGTGGGGGCGAACGGAGAATGTAGTCACAAGGACGTCGGCTTCAGGATCGGCCAAAATGGATTCAAATACGTCATGATGCAGGTAGGTGTCGGGGCAATTCGCCCACTGTTGTTCTCAAAAACAAAAAATAACAAGCATTCTGAGAGTATTGCATAAGCAATACACGTCCCCTACCGGTTTGTATTATTCTATGAAAGCTTCCAAGCACACAACTATTTCAGAGCTATTGTAAACGAGATGCCATGCTTTAATCAGAGATAAAAGAACAAAGGAAATTAAAACTTTTAAGTTGATATAGAAATTAATTACAAAATAGGTAAAATAATACTCTTTATTTCATCTCCTGTAATTTCGCCAAGTCTATTCTGTATTCGCTGGTAAAAATTTGTGAAAACAATGCACTGTTAAGCACAATATCATTTCTTACCGTCTTCTGTACCCCGAATCAAACCAAACAGTTAAACAGCCCAACCCGACAACGAACCCGATTGTAATATTGCAAAAAAAACCCTGCCGATTAAATTAACAACACAATGCTTGACATTATTTTACAGAATTTATTTGTTTGTTAAAAATGATAAAAGGAATGGTATGTTACAACGCACTTTGAAATTTTTTTTCAAAGTGCGTTAATTTTTGGACCAAGTCAACGCACTTTGAAAAAAAAAAATATTTTTTTTCAAAGTGCGTTGATATCGTCGTTACTAACGCACTTTGAAAAAAAAATTGTTCAGGGTTTAGTCGAAATAATATTTAATTTTAGATACAATAAATAATTGTTTTAACCTTGTGAAGCTTAATGGGATATATTTTAGAAAGAATCCACTGCATTCTCAGCTAACTTGATTAACAGTTTCTAGATTAGAAGTTTTTCCTTTTCTCATAAGCTTACGCAGCTTGACAATTTACATAGAACAATTAGGGAGATTTGAATTATCCAAATTTGACAATAACTGCATCGCTTAGCAACTGCATTTTCCTTTTTGTGTATGCAGCAAACTTACTAATTATCTGGTACATTGTGCTGTGCCAGAAACGAAAATTATTTAATTTTTTTCTTTATAATGGAGATAATGTATAACATATTTCAACTGTCTGCAATTGCATGTGCTTATAGACAAACATGATTAAAAAAAGGATAAGTTAGTTATGGTTATCAAAAACAACATGATTTGTTAGAGGATCAGTGTTTAAATTTATGATAATTTAATGTTTGTCAATGTACATGGAGTTTTTTTTTTAATGAAGTGATTTATTTGATTAGAATTTGAAAAGAGGGTCTATGTTGAAACGCTTATAGATTCTTTAACATACCAAAAAATGATTACCAATAATATCACTGTACTTAATTTACAACAAAGCGCATTTCTTTTTCCGATTTTTACATTTACATGTACTCTAAGTTGCTGAATATCAAATTAAACATGTTTTGGAAGGAAAAAAGAGGGGTGGGAGACCTTCCTGTAATCAATGAAATGAAGCACAGGTAATTGACCTGTATCTTTGGTCCCCCCCCCCTCCCACTCCCACCCCTATCCCCGATTTTAAAGAAGGTAAATTAGATTCATTAGCATTAACAAATCATCATACTATCAACAAATTAGGAATTTAATTCCAAAATATGTGATTTATACATATTTTTTCAAAGTGCGTTAAGTGTCTCGATACTAAAAAATGTTGATGTACCTTTATGACGCACTTTGAAAAATTTTTTCAAAGTGGGTTAACTTGGTCCAAAATTTAATGCACTTTGACAAAAATTTTCAAAGTGCGTTGATTTTGTCTAAAATTTAACGCACTTTGAAATTTTTTTTCAAAGTGCGTAATTTTTTCAAAGTGCGTTGCCACATATGTTACAAGTAACGCACGATATTATTACTGACTACATACTGGCCTCACACCGAACCCGATAACGAACCCGAACATTAAAAAATTGATATATAAAAAATTAATTTTCTCGAAAATATGTCAATCAGACGCTACAAAAGTGTAAACTTGATCTGTAGTTTGACATTTTGAAGCTGTTCAGCAAGTTTCATATTATTCCTCAAATGCATAAAGAAAAAAAAGTGTGGAAAACTGAAGTGGGACAGACAGACGTACGGACGGACGGACGGACAGACGGACGGACAGACGGACTGACGGACGCAGAGGAAAGCTATAGTCCCCTCCGGTGAAACCGGTAGGGGACTAATAAGCTGGAAAGACATCATGATGTAGATTATAGTTTGTCACTCCCTTTGTTTATTTGACTAACGCACAGAATGCAGTACTATGTTCGTCCGATTTAGTTTTTTTTTCTTCGGAAAATTGTTTTTGTTTCAATACACAACTGCAAACACAATGACGCTTTCTAAGGAAATAATTGGGGATTGATCGAAAATGCATATGATTTTGCTACCTTCATTTAAAATACATGCAATTTTTTAACATATGAAATATTTTTTAAATGAAAGGTCTCTCCTGTCAAAGTTTTTCAATTCAATATTGTAAGTAAAGAAGAACATTTCGGCTGTGTTTAATTATAAATTATGTTTCGGTTTTGTATCAATACTTTACAATATTTACGTCGATCTTTTTTTTGACAGTAATACGGACTTTTGGTCGGATGTAACTCTCCAGCTTGATCATTAAAACAAGCTGTCAAATATCAACACTATGTCTTCTTATTCGCAAAGAGAAGGTCATTAGTACTCACATACTGGCAAAACGAGAAAGTTGTTTGTCAAGATGTGCCTTTTGTGAACTGTAATTTATCTCTGCATCAAGTCAGACACGTGTCATTGTTATCAATGCATTCATTCATATCTATTCAATCACTGACTGTCTATTTTTGGATGTCGTTGGTCCTACATGTATAACACACAGAGGCTGTGAAGACAAATTGAATACCGCGCGTTAACACGGTATTATAAATTTGTCAACACGGCATAAGTATTAGAGGACCGATGGCATCCAAAAAATAACCATTTAATGCTTATATTCAAATTCATATTGATGTATATTTGTATGAAATAGTTGTGTGTCCGAGTATCGTCGCTTTAAAGCTCTTAGTCAGGAATTTGAATCAAGGAACCGATCAGCCATATTAACGTCATTTAGTTCGCTTCGACGATAAAAAAAATATAGTGACATATAGTGACATAAATGATATACAGATAATTAAAATGATAAGATATTTTTAATTTAATCATACTTTTCTATATCATATTCTCATATCGGTTTTTCGTGCATTTGGAATGAAAAATCCCTAGATTTCCGAAAAAGATGAGCCATGATTTTTTTGATAGACATGGGGTTTTGGTCGCCTTGTCACGTGACTATCTTGATCAATCAGATGACGCGTTTATAAATTGTTCAAATAAAGGTGTATATAATGATATATTTTGTAGAACGATCACAAATTAAATGAAAGAAGTCCACAAAAGCTGATGTGCAACAAATAATGATGATCCCACAGCAACTCAAATTTTGACAAAATGAAAAAAGAATTGCTATGAAATCATTAGAGTTCATATTGATTAAATGTTCGTGGTATTCGTAGGAAGCCTTCTTCCACAAATGCAAATCCTCGACGAAAACAAATTTAAAAGGAGTTGTCATTCTTTCTGTAACTGAAAACCGACACATTATCGAAATTGTATACCCACGAATAAACCAAAAATGACATGATTATTCATAAAAACTGGTCCGACGTGTTTAAATTATTTTCAGTTATTGCATGCCGTTAATTTCTGTTGCAGTTTCACTGGAACAACTATGAACGGCGATCGGACTATAAAGACAGTTCTGGAATGACCTTGTACTACACTCCAAACAGGCGACCAAACGACGCCGGAATAATGATAATTGGTCAGACATTCTTAGAAATCCCGCCCCGGAAGGAGCACGTTGAAACCACTTCCGTTTGCACCGCAGACGACACAAGGATGATTCTACAAGGACCAGTATATGTGACCCGGGCCTTTAACCACATGCATTATCTAGGTAATCCTTAAATAATAATAAAACTATTGTACTCCATATTCAAATCTAAAACTTGTTTCCTAGTGGGGAGAGGAGGCTCGGGAACGAAGAATACCTTTGATTGGCGCAGTAGAGAGAGAGAGAGAGAGAGAGAGAGAGAGAGAGAGAGAGAGAGAGAGAGAGAGAGAGAGAGAGAGAGAGAGATGGGTTTCAAGACATATATGGATGACGTGAATTTGAATGATTCGCGCATATAATCTGTCATATATGCTGTATCTTTCTGAATCAACTTTTCACCAGATAAACTATTGACGATTATGTTTAAAAGCGTGCAAACGAAACAAACTCACAATTAAATAAATAATATAATAGATATTACATTATATTACAGGCCGAGAACAATACATTGACCTTTACAGAAATGGGGCCAAGATCGCAACACTTACCAATGAACCCGATTACAGTTACGACAGACCACGGTTTATTGAGTAAGCAACAAATTAGAATATTTAATTGGCTTTTGTTTGAACCTGCTATATATGCATGTATAAGTAAGGTATACAATGGTCAAGCTCATCAACCTTTAATTTGATTCATAATAAAAGGTTATATACCTTCACGTATCTTTTAAGATATTAGTTAATGCATCTCTTTCTTCATAATTTACCTTTCCTTTCTTCAAAACTAATATTAGTTATTAGCTAACTTTGTTAGTTTCAATAGCAGAAAATTCAAGTCACGAAGCAAAGATAGACATCTAACGAACAGTGTCAATACTATTGCTTTTTATTCGTTTTGGAAAATAAAGTCAAAATAGGCCTTATATGGTTATGTCTAAAAGTTTTCTGTATATCTTTCTAAAAAGCTACATGTCCTAAAGTTTTACTGTTTTTCTTGCAAAATGTTGCACATTTGTTCTAACAAATCTGCCGTGTATTGCTTCAATCGTAACTCCTCGGGCCTTTCCGGCAAGCTCGGAAAAACCTCGACTGTATTAACATCACCGGATGTTAGAATTTTATACAAAATGGAGTCGCTTCCCATTAAAATAAGTATCGGCTAGACAATCTTGTATGTCGCTTCTGTGTTATATTTTAGTGTATATAGTTTAATTTAACGAAGAATAGCTAAGATCTCAACAGATCGTAAAATGACAATTGTGTTGTTTTTGATATCAAGTTTTAAAAAAAGGGGGGTTGTCATGGACGCTTGGGTAATACATTCGAGGTGTTTTTCTGAGCTTGCCGAAAAGGCCTGAGAAGTTGCGATTGGCATTGCTTATTACTTTATACTGTACAAAACCTTCTTAACCAATTATAATAGGTACGCGGAATCAATCCAGATATTTCCCGGAGATGAAATACGAACCAGATGTGTGTTTAAGTCCACAACCAAATCTGTCACTACTTTTCAAGGCGACGCAACTTCCGACGAGATGTGCTTCGGTTTTCTAACGGTTCATCCGCTCAGTAACGCAAGGTCTCTCCAATGTTCCTCCTGGAAAAATGCGTCCATGGTGAGTCTGTTCCAGAGCTCCGATGGCTGTGATTGGAGAGTCTTCGGAAACGCAAGCCACCCGGATATGGCCCCTCTATACCAAGGCGTTTACATGCATTGTCGACCATTAGGTCAGTGTCTTGAAGAGTGCAAAGAGGCCGTCAAGCTGTTCAGAAGTCACCCATGCATGACGGGCACCAGGGGAGAGTATGTCATGTGGAACGCTGGCAATGTAAGGACTTTCGAGGCATTGAGCTTCTACTCAAAAGTTAGGTCATGTGACCTCGAGATTTTGCGAGAACAACTATTGACGCAGACGACAAACGGAGATGACACAAACTTTGGAGCGAGGGTTCTACCGAAACTATCGGCTCTTCTGGTTGCTGCTTTACTGGCCTTGTTTTTATAAAAAAAATATCATAGATCACTGTCTTGTTAGAATTAGGATGGGAAGATTTACTGGTGTGTTGATATATAAATGTATCAATGCAATATTATAACATTGTGGTTTTTTTTTTCGGGCGTAAACGTTCGTTGCAAAACTGTTGTTTGATTATTTTTCTTTAATATTAAAAAATGAAAATGTGTTGTCGTTTTCTAGTATTAGCAACGGACAAGAAGAATTACGTGCAAATACGCCAATTTCTTAACAGGTTCAGTGATTTCAACATAGATATCTGCTTAGCACAGTGAAAATTCAAGAAATATAAAGGTCAATTAACTTAGATATGGGATAGCCCATATCTATTCTTGTTCATAAGGAGTAAAATATAGCCTAAAATGATTATTATTTTAAAGGACAAGAGCGTACAATGCCCGACAAATCCCCCGCACCAAGAATGTTGAAATGGGATACATACAGTCATATAAAAAGAGATTTACATTTGAAAATGTACATTAGTACATGTATAGTATAAAACATCATTCTCTGACAAATTAACAAATATATATTTATACTTTGTACTTATCTTATTTGTTTTATTAGTTTATTTTCTAAACATGAATATCATGGTCTCATATCTGTGCTAGCGCTATTATTATGCGACTATTATTGTCTGTACAGAACATGAACATTACGCATTTTTTTTTATCGTTATCTAGAGCGTATTAATTTTTTTTTTTAAATCTAATATTAAAAGAATGTTTTGCGTGAAACAACAGGAATTTTTTTAAAAAGTCGGCTAAGATTCGAACACCCTCTCCTCCGATAAGGATATTCTACAAGCCTCCGCCTATCTCACTGAGCTACGTTGATACACTACAGGAACGGTGAATAACTTTGATTGTAAAACAGTTATTAATGATTTAATAAACGCGGAATATTTTTGACCCACGAATTTTGACCCATTATGAGTTAAGACTTTATTTTAATATATCATTAATAAAAAAGAATAAAAACTTATGCTTTAAAGTAGTGTAAGGATGGAGTCAAAACCGATTCATACCTAAAATTTGCAATTTAGAACAGTATATGATCAATATATTTGCATAAAACGCCGTGCAGCTTAATTTGGAAACCCATATTTGTCATGTTTACAGAATGAAAACATATGTTTGACTCACACTATGACTTATAAGCCAAATAATTATATTTTTACTGATATTGAATATCATTCGTCTTTATTGCTCAACTTGGGGGGGGGGGGGGTTGTTGTTGTTAAACAGCGCCTTTTACGCCCCTGTCCTTTCTTTTTTTGCATCCACAATCGGCCACATTATTAGATGTAGTGACTTTCAGGTAAATTAGGATGATTTACACACTGTAGTGAATTTCCAGTGTGTATTCACAATGAGTCATGTGACCTAATGTAGTGAATACAAGGTGTAAAATCATGAACTTAAAGAGTTCGATTTTCCTTGTTTTAAGTAGCAGAATAGTAAATAAAATCCCTATTTTACAGAAACACGTTAATATATATTGAATAGCATAACTAGAACATGGTGTAGCGAATGTCAGGTGTAAAGTCTGGTGTAGTGAGTTTCGACATTATACAAGTATGTGTGTGTGTGTGTGTGTGTGTGTGTGTGTGTGTGTGTGTGTGTGTGTGTGTGTGTGTGTGTGTGTGTGTGTGTGTTTGTAAGCCCTGTGAAGTTGGCCGAATACCAAGTTTACACACCAATCAACTTATCACCTGAAAATCAAATGGACACCCGAACTCAGGTGTTCAGTTGAAATAACGTCATTTTCGTGTTCCTCTCACTAAATTCCACCAGAAAAAATAAAAAAAGTATGAGTGTTTCTTTGACACCAATTTCCTAATTTTTTTCACACAGTGTGTGTGAAATTTTATGCTCCATTTTCCCCCTTTACACAGAAAAATCTGCGCATGCGCAAATGTCATATCGAAAGTTGTTTATAATGGCGGAAGTGAAATATGTTGTGACCTACAAGTGACATGTTCCTTGGATATTTGATGTCACAGTGATGTTTAAAGGTAAGTTTTTGAATTCTATGATTTAGTTTCGAATGATGGCTTAAAGAAATCAATTAATGATACACGTGTATCGCTTCTAAAACTGTTTTTTAACAACAAATCACGAATGCATTTCCTTTTCTAAACTACGAGCTGGATAGATTCTATCTATTAACAAAATATTTACATTGTAAAACATTTATAATAGATAATTTTTGTACTAAAATCTACATCATTTATTCCCACTTGGTTAAAACAACGACTTATATTCTAATATTGATAATGCGTTTTCATTATATCGTGTTTGTTTACTTAGACGATGTTTAAAATTGTCTACATTTAGATATATAAGCATTGAAAAAAATGTGGATTATATAAGCCCAAGGCAAAAGATAACAAACAATATATAAATATAACACTAGATCTAGCTATAGACTCATTTGTTTATATTCATATGATTAACGTCTTCCGTTTCCAATGGAAACTTTCTACGGTCTGAAAGTAAGGAGAAAAAAGTAAATTAGGAAGATAAATGCTAGGTATGTTTTAACAATGAATTACAGGATTATTCTCGTAAAACTATGCTTCAATACAATATAAAGTGTAAATGTACGGTGGTTTTGCCTGGTCAGACGATACAGCAAAACCATTCTATTGAAGTAATGTAATAATTATTCTATTTTGCATTTGTGTTTTCTTTTATGAAAACCGCTTTACTATATGTCTAGTTCTTGAAGAAAATGAGAAATGTAGCTATTTTTTTAAACAATGGATTAAAATCGACAGAGTACTTTCGATATAGGTAACGGGTGCTTTCGTCCCTTGTGAATTTGCTACTAACTTTTTTTTTACAATGCA
The DNA here is from genome assembly GCF_025612915.1 of Magallana angulata. NCBI lineage: Eukaryota > Metazoa > Mollusca > Bivalvia > Ostreida > Ostreidae > Magallana > Magallana angulata. The sequence goes on from NC_069112.1 coordinate 26,364,476, forward strand.
ATGTGCTTGTTTATTGGTCAAAAGAAGTGTTGGTGAACGTGTTCAAAGATCAGACAGTTATAGAATATGAAAAATAATCAATGATATAAACATGGACAGATACAAACAGGACAAGGTTGTTATTTAATATAATCATTTTGAAGCAATGGATTCACTCACTCTGACTCTAAGTCTCGCTGATTATAAATCATATACATGCTGAGGATACATATAACACCAAATTTGTACATGTATTACCACGTCATACATAACAATTCATCAGATTTATCTTTGAATAATGTAGTTCATATATTAAATGGTATTTGGAGGGTGGGGGGTGGGGGGGGGGGGTTGTTGTTGTTGTTGTTAAAACAGAAATAATGATAAGAATTGAAATTTTAGCATTTCATTAATCATATTTTTGGAGAAGGCAGAAGCTATATTGGTTAAATATAAAAACAAAATAAATTTAAAGAAGCTTTAGAACAAAGTTATAGTAAACATGGTCAAATTGATCTGTAACCCTTTTAGATGGTGTAGGTTTATTCATAGAGATATATATACTAACACATGTACATACATTGTACATGCCAGATTTACGATGTAATTTACTACATCTGGACATGCCATACTAAGTTTTACTTTCTTGTTGTTTGACTACAAGTTTACTTTGTAAATAAAACAAAATTTAAAACGGAACAAAAAATTAAAATAGATATACACATATACATTGTACATGTATATAAATTATAAACATCAAATGCAATGTTTTGTAACAATATTCAAAGTTTTATCTCAACTTTACTTCTCAACAACACTAAAATTTCAAAATATGAGAACAGAAGCTATTTGTCCTCCTCTAGTGCTTAATTTTATGGAATAAATATCATATTCGCTCTGAACAGAGACATGAATAACATAATAGTATGCCTCTGTGTACATGTACAATTCTTCCATGCACTCTTAGAAAAGATTAAAATGTAAAACAAAATTCTGAGCGTATATGAATAAATCACATCATGAAACTGATACCACCGCGATAATGTACAAGTAAGTATACATCAAAATAGTTAGGATAAAATGACCCGGGGCGAATCAGCCATTGGTCAAAACACCGTAAAACCTATATTTTCGAAGGAAGTCATGTGTTCGGAGATTATATATCAAATTAAGAGTCTGGGACAGTTGTTTTTTTTAGTGGTGAGTACATGATTCCTATTATAAGGTGGTCGTTCGTGTTTATAAATGTACAACACGTTGAGAAAATTGCCTACAGCTGTTATTGTTATGTTAATTGTTCGAATTTTCTCTACAAGCTGTCACTTTGTTGTGGAAAGGATTTAATTCTTATGTAATCTTGACCATGGTGACAAGATGCTACTTTTGTATGTTCAATATACATGTAATTCATGCTAGGCCCTATAATTCAATGTAAAGTCTTTAATTTATTCAGTTAATAGTTTGTTTATACATGTACATGCAGGTGTTCTTGAAAATCCAATCTGTGGAAAGATGCATCTTTTTTTATTATTAAAACAAGCACTGTCGCAGATACTGCTCAGTATGTTTCATCCTGATCCTATAAGTTATGATATATTTTACATGTACCTTTTAAGACATTTAGGAAATAATTTCATGCATCTTTACATATAATTGATAAATAAATAATACTTTTCACTACCTTTACAAAAATAACTTGTGAAATGTTTAAAAACTGTACTGACGTGCAACCAATTCTCGCCAGTACATTGTGATGTCATTTTTCGTATATGATTTTATATGTTGATATATGACATCACAATGTACTGGCGAGAAATGGTACTCGATGAGAACTGGTCGCACACCAGTATACATGTATTTGCCGATATCAGAGAAATAAATCTATACATGCAGTGTCACTGACATATACCAGTATGTCGTAGCATAACAATCTCTGCCCTCTTCCAGTTAAATAAAATCAGTCAGTACTAGTAGAATAGCACTCCAAATCAGTTATGTATTGGATTAGATAATTGTATAATCATTTTAGTATTCATGTATTAATCATCAGTATATATATTAATCTCACATCTTCGCAAGTCAAGGATTTATGATAAACCATTGCCTTGTGAAGAGGAGCAGAATGGATCTTAAATCCTCAACTTGCAAAGATGTCATCTCAAGGCGTTTGTTTTTTTAATAATTAATCTTTGATTGGCACGGGACAATGACATAACATGAAACAGGTCACATTTGATTTGTCTAAGATGATATGGACAGACCTCAATTATGTGTAAGCATCAGATTAAGAAAAAGGTATAAAAAGCTATGACATTTGCTAATGAATATTTTCATAACAATAACTTTACAACTTATTTGAAATCATGCATCCGATGCAAATTATCAAAAGTTTTTAAAACTATTAATGCTTTTGAGTTTATGACATGGTGTTACTGTATGTGACATTATTATGCCTTATGTCAGTTTGTCGCTATATATTCAATACTTATTTATTTTCGCATAATATACAAAAGATTTATATAGCGTAAGCATATAGCCGAAATAGAGCACGGTATGGAACGCCATTGCTGCCTTATAGCATAAAACTTTAGGTGCATTCCATAGCACGGCAAATGTTTTCAATGATAAACTTCCAAGCACGACAGCGGGTTTCGAAATCACGACGCTACAATCATTCCAGTATGAAGCCCAATGCGTTACCGCTACGCTATATTAGCTGATAATGAATGGACGGTATCTATATATAAAAAACGTAGATATATACGACTGACATCAAGCAATTAAAATTATTAATCTTTTTAAAACACTTCATTATTGATGGTAATTTTAAAGTTAAAGTTTCTGATAAACTTTTGAACAAATTGATTGAACATATTTGTCAAAGAAATTCTACATGAGGATCACAAAAACATTTTTTTAAATGACACTTGATAATGAATGTACAAGAAAAAAATTCAATGAGATTTCGTCTGCTAAACATTTCGAGTTTTCTCGGTAAGGTCAAACGTCTCTCATTTCTTGAAAAGAACATATAAACCTTTGTTGACTTTTAATTTTACAACAACTTGTTGATTAAATAAACAATCAAATCAATTGATTAATTTGAAGAAAAAAACAACAAACGCTTGCTTTTCCGGTGATTAATTTTAGGGACTAGTCAACACTTAGACGTCACAGCTACTTATAGCAAAGCATGTCAGTATATTTAACAGTCTGCATAATAATAACAATAGTATTATGTTGTGCTTTGTGCATGTATTTGCCTAAATAGTAGTCAGGGTTTGATACATAGTGCAGGAGCTGGAAGCTACTTATTATATAAGTAGCATTATTTGATTTTAAAAGAGCCCACACAGTTTCAAATAAATCAATGAGTACTTAACCATTGCTCGACTTAATGCTCCAATTAATCGACTAAGTCAACCGAGTAAAATGGACATCCCTTATACATATAAATCATCTATTACCTTGAAGTTTATGTTTCAAATATGTTTGAAATAGGAATTACACAATAAAATCTGTTTTAATTTAATTAATTTTTTAAAAATGTAATGAAATGGTAAGGGAAAAAGTTTCAATGTTGACATGCATCCATTTATTTATTTGAACAGATTTATCAGTATTTGATACTTGCTCAAAGATGGATCTTACCCACATATTTGGACAAAGAATAGAGATTTTCATGGGATTTTTCTCAAGAGGTCTAATGCAGAATAAAAATTAGGAGTCTGAACAGAAGTGAATATGTCACTTTGTGTATCAATGGACTAAACCTATCTTGAGCTGGTAAGTCATTTTCCAGAAATAGATTAAAACAAAGTTTTGATTAGAGTACGGTATTAATATACATATATTATATATAAGTACCGGTAAAGCAATATGTAGTCTTACTATCTCAGTTTGTATGTCTGTCCAGTGGTTCTTCTCTCTCTCTCTCTCTCTCTCTCTCTCTCTCTCTCTCTCTCTCTCTCTCTCTTTAGCTTCCAAGCAGAGAGGTTCAAATCATTTCAATTTGTATAGCAGGTTTATGTAAACACTTTGAAAGTAATTTTCAACCCATTACCTAACTTGAATTACTTAGCATGCAACATTTAAATTAGTTTTCATATTTTTTATGCCCCCCCCCCCTCCAAAAAAAACAACCTAACTTTAATAAAGTACTAGTTAATTTTTTATCAGATCGGCTAGCCTTATTTGAGTGCATATTAATTATAGCCCATAACACAAGTTCTGTTTGCTATGACATGTACTTTTGTAAATTTTGAAAGAACTCTAAAAGTCGAAGATTTGGTATTTATATAAAATTATAAAAAATCAAAACTAATCTTAACTGTAATTTTTTTTCAAATTCATTTAAAATGTGGTTATCTTTTGTACACGACCTGTCCCCAACATTTTTTTTCAAAATAAAACAATTTGAATTGGAAATGAGAGGAAAAAAATAGATTGATAATAAAGTAAGATAGGAAATATGCATAAATAGATAAAATAACTTTTCAGAGTAAAATAATAAACATGTCTTTTTGTTAAATTATTCTTAAAATTAATCACATTAATGCATTAAATTTAATTACAGTCAAACTTCCTATCTCAAACTAGATGGGACTGTTTAGATAGATCGAGATATCCGAGTATTTATGATATCGAGGGTGATATACTTCAAAAAGTGGTTGGGACCTAAAAATCACTTCGACACTTACTATTGTATTTGAAATCTCAGTGTTCGACATATCGAAGTATAACTGTATTAGCAAAATATACAAAGCTGGATTTTGATAAACACATGCATCTTTTTTATAATGTGATTAATTTATTGAATGGTTGATGATAAATTGATGATTTTGAGCAATCAAACTAAGCATTGCATGTATAATATAAGTATTTGACAAAAGAAAACAACCTGTTAAAATAAAAAATTGTTATCAGCTTAAATGCTCAACCAATCACAGAACAGCTCGGCTTAACATCAGTTGTATAATTATCAATGCTATGAAATACACATATTGTCCAAAATTTGAAATGCTGTTTCCTAACATAATTCCCAAGAGAGAGAAAGATAGAGAGAGAGAGAGAGAGAGAGAGAGAGAGAGAGAGAGAGAGAGTGACTGACATGTACAAAAACAGATAGGGGACTACAAATGCAGGTATGTAAAGGCTTCCCGATTTAAGGTAGCTCTCGGGTTTGCTGATGTCACAATAGAATTTAACATAAAGTGTTGACCATCAATCGGTCATAGCAAACCCATACTTTTTTTTTTTAAATGACAAATGATCCCTAAAAACATAAAAGGAAATATCTCAAAAAGCTTACATGTAGTTTATATAAACATTTATAATTATCACATGCTAACCATTTAAAATCAGGTGAAATACATTGTTACATTTTGTTTAATAAGGTATGATTGTGCGTTGGAACTCTTCTATTTAAAATCATATTTAGACAAGAAAATAAATTGCCGTAAATCGTATGCATAAGCTTCGCTTCTTTAATTACAATTATAACTTCTGTATTTTCAACCACTGATCTAACTAGAGGTTCTATTAAAATTTATTTGGCTTTAGCTAATAAATGTATGCGATTACAAACTGATTATGACAAGAGTTGTATGGTTATTAATTTTGCATTTATTGACTCAGGGTATTTACATGTTCTAATGATGAGTAAATATGCTAGTCTTGTCAATCAACTCATTTTTATTTTTTGGTTCTCAGACGTAAGAAAATGATGACGTCGGGCTTACGTTATGATGATAATATAGGGTTTTGCAAAATCTTTTCAATATTTGAAGTTGTTTTGCGAAAAATTGGCCGCGAACACATATTGATTATTCTTTATGAATTGATTCAACATTATCTCTTCTGTTGTTGTGTTGAGTACAATTAAGTACGTCTAAATCGTTTAAAAGTTTGAATCGTAGTTCTGAAATGTGTTTTCCGTTTAAGATATGCAATTTACTATGTATATTTCATTGAAATGGCGTTGCCAATGATTTTATCATGGACACTGTGTTTGAAACATTATAACATTATAACCACGCAGACAAATCTTATAAATTTTCAGGGAAGGCTTTCTCACAAGCAGTTCTCAGGGAAGGCTTTCTCACAAGCAGTAAACCTGCGAGCTACTTGTTTGTACCTCATACGATATGATGTCATAGTTAACTTTTAAACGTCACGATCTGCATTCCTTTCGATAGTTCTCATGGATTTAATGTATTAATAGTAATCAACTTAAAATAGAATCATACATTATTAAGTGAAATATATTGTGACAAAAATAAAACCACTGGTTTCCTTTACACAGACGCTGTTGTTAATACTGGTGATATTATCAATATTTATTATGCATGATTTTTATTGATTTCACATGTAGAAATGCACAAAAAGTGTATCATACAATTCACAGCAGTCTATTATAGCCTCTGCATTTTTATTCATTCACAACAAAATTTATGACAACCTTATGATAAATAATATTTCACAATATTTAACCAGAAAACAATTTTTTTAAATTTTGGAAATGTTTAAAGTTTCAAAGCCCCAGCGGGTTTGAACTCATGACTTATCGACAGGTTCGTAGTTAATGCTCTAACTAATTGCGCTATAATGCTGTTAGGTTACAATTTCGGGGGGGGGGGGGGGGGGGGGGGGGGGAATCTTACTTAATTTATTGTTCATTTTGATCAGAAATATGCCAGATTAATGGAGGTGTGCCATACCACCATAAGGTGTTATTGGACATCTGTCAGTATTAAAAGCATGTAATTATAATACTTTAACCGGTTTAGAATTTTCAAATTTTACCATATATTTAACCAAAATATACTTGTATGTTTTAAAAAAGTTAACCATCTAACCGCCCACTACGCTACGCTGTTTGGTGGCAGTTTGGGAAAAAACTATATGAATAGTACATCACAACAAGAAAGTGTCCCATACCACCTTAAGTCTTGATTTACATCGAGTGTAGAGTAAATACTACATGTACAAGTGTACAGCTTTTTTATGAAAGAGGCTGCTATACCTCTAGCTATTCTAAAACTTGGCAGTTCTGTACTGATTTGTATGCAGCTTGGTATACACATAGTCGTATATTTACTTGTATATATATTACATGTAATAAAGCAAATATAAGTGTACTGTCTTTCATGTACATGTACCACTATAAGTACATAAAAATAACATTTTAAGAAAACTATTATATGCATGTAAATTAATGCTATGTTTGTGAAATACTGATTGTCAGTATTTATAATTATAATATTGATTTTTTGTAATTTTTTTATGTTCTAGGTACCGGTTTTCTGAGCAACAATGTGGGAAGGCAGCAGTGGTCCACCGTCTCAGTTTTGCCACAGTCCAGGGTCAGCACCAAGCTACATGTATAGGACTCCTACCTAATTACTAAAAGTATCATTATGAAGAATTTTACAAGACTTCTTGATGACTGGAAAGACATATTAATTCTGATTGAATTTACACGTGGTTGATAATAGCTTTGTCAACACAATAGCCAAATATGAACCTAGTATACCATTTAAGCATTATTTAACAAATATAAGTCAGACAGTTTAAAATTTGATGATCCTATAAGTAAAGGAAAAATTACAGTCTTTAGATATATTCAATTCATTTCAGTTGTTTTTTATGCATATGCATGATTGTACATGTATAAATACATGTATATGACTTTTTTAATCAAGTATACATATATAGCTGATGTAGTGACATGGATATAATCAGAATTGATAATATGTGTATAGGTATTCTGTATTACTTTATCTAGGTTGGATCTTGAAAGCAGGTGTATGGTACACTGTATCATAAAGATGATTTTTTTCACTCTTTGTTTACAGTTACTGTCATGAAGGACATACGAAGAGATTTTTTTCTTTGATTCCTTTTACTTATATATATAGTAGTCTCCTGGGGCCATAATACAATCACCTAGTAACAGTATTGTTTGAATTATATACCATAGATGGGTTTCTGTGTGCACTGATTTACTTGTACTCATCCATGTTCATGTACAAATACAATTGCATTTTGTATATGTTTGTGCATTTGCTGATAATTTCAAGCACCATAAAATCTGTTGTATTAATTCATTTTGTAAACTGCAGCATATTTTGACAGATGGGGTATGGTTACATAATTATATACTAGAAAAATGTATACGGTATATCCCATTTCATTTTCTTGAGCGGAAGGGGGGGGGGGGGGGGGTCAGTGCCTATGCACATGAGTATTCTACGTTAATAAGTTTGCATTTTACACTTACCCTACAGACTGCCCCTCCTCTGTAATTGTTTTTGTTCATGATCGAATATTAATTCATATACATGTACCAATTGATCCAATAAATGTAAATGATACTTGTTATCTTTGTTATTGCTATACATGTGTATATAGGAGGTAGTTTGCTCTGTGGTCCTAGATACAGAGCAAAGGTTGAGAGGTGTACATGGAAGCATTTGAAAAAAAGAAGGAGGCACTAATCAAATAATTTACTAATGTTTTGCAAAAAGATACTAGTGGATTAGCGATAAACTCTCTGAGTTTACATGGACTATAGTATAGGACAGATTTGATGTGAGAGATGACACGAAGCAAATTTATCTAAAATTCAAGCTTCCTTTTATTCCAACTAAAATATTTTGAAACCCTTCTCCCATAAGATTAAAAAACCAGAACGGAATAGAGGGGGGTGAAAATATTTAATATCGAAGCCTCTTTTCGTTAAGAATTAAAAATCAAAGGGGATTCAACATTTTGCATTGAAAAATAGTTTGTATCTCCTCTCTTATAGGATATAAAAATCAGAAGGTTCACGATATATCGCAAACATAATTTGTTCAAAAGACATTCTACAGCAGGAATTGATCCTACATGTAAAAGGGACAATTTTTTTAAATCTCAAAATTCAATATTTGATTTGATGGTTCAAAATTTCAAGCGATATTACTGTTGGATTCAAAATGATACACATATATGCAATGTATATGCCACTAGCATTGCGTTCCTTGTGTGTGGGTTTCAAACGTACATGTACATATCCAGTGAAGGGGGCACATGTACTCTCTTACATATAGCGGTAAATATCACAACCTCTGAAACAAATCGGTAGTACATGTATCAAGGTTGCATATTGTTTGGAGCATTATCCTGTCTGAATATGTCCTGTTAAATATTAAGTAGGTGTATTATATGTTTCAGCTCTTGTATTTTGATGGAATTTCATAATGAGGACGGACTACTTTTAAAATTGAATTAAACTAGGAATTTTAATTAGCAATGGGCCCTTACATGTTTATCGGCTCCAAGAGGTATTAATGATCTTCCACATGATCTTTTTATAAAAGTTAAGATTAAATGCAATTTTTTTTTAGTTTTCTAGGTTTTCAAGGTATATCATACATACATGACATGTATATACACTGTATACCTGGTGGTGTATTCTGTCAAATGACCAGACAGGACATCAAACACAACCGCATTAACACTGGTATGATTTCATCAAAAGACGGATTTAATTCCTCTGTATAACTTATCTGACCAAATTTGGAATGCGTATGCATCTTTGCGATTTTCTTTCGACGTGTTAATCTAGCCGTCAATAGTTATTTTACGAGTGGGGATCGCATCAGCTTTTTATTTTGCTTATGCAAATTAAAGTGTGTGGTTGAGAGAATGTATAGATGTTCAGTTGAACGTGTGTAAAAGACTAGCATATGTTGAGTGTTTATGTAGCCGTTGAAGTCAAATTGAAAACAACAACAACAGGATTTAACGGGTTTTACTCTAACGATGTTTTTTAAAGGCTGAGTATCACATTTAATTGGAAAAAAAATAACGATGCTTCATGATATTTCATTAGAACAAGATATCGATGATCATGATATACATGATATACATGTATCAAGTTCTTATTACACTGTGTGTTAAGTTTCCCATAACTTTCTTTTCATTTAAAAGGAGAAAATGTTTACTATAACAATAACATTTCCTTTGTAACATATCTAACTGTCTAGCTCATAGGAAGGCATAAGCGTCGGAACCGAGGGGAGCCCACCTCCACTTTTTTTGCCAAGTTTGACATAACTATCAGGCACGTAGCATCAGGGATGGGCTAAAGTATCACAAATCTGCTCGCCTCCTCCACAGTTTTGGTAGCATGTAAGGAATAGAGGTAAAAATAAGGAAATTAAGAGTGATATTGAAAATGGCTGTTATTGTTGTACAACACCCCCCCCCCCCACCCCCACCCCCACCCCCACACACGGATTAAAAATTTAATGATTTGGGGACACTTTTAAATTTAACTTTAACGTGTTAAAATATTTTTGCTTCTGATGAAAAGTCTAGCCCCCCCTTTCAATTTGTTTCCGACGCCACTGGAAAATTGAAGCAAATCTAATTTATTTTGTGTTATTTCTTATAAACTTTGTTATTCAATGCTTTACAAATTCTGCTTAATCCTTATAACACTTGTGCTAAATACATACGGAAAATATCGAAGAAATCAATTAATAAATGTATCAATGTAATTAATCAACTCCGTTTGAATTACAATCCGTAAAACGCAATTATTCTCATATGTTTGATTTAGCTCACAATTCGTTCATCGTGCGAATTATTTGCCGTGCGCTCAAGCGCGTTCAACTTCCGCATTTTGTGCTGTTTGCTTTAATCGCGCTCACATACACCTGGTGTTAAAATACATGTATATTCTAATAAGTAAAATGTCGTCAATGTACTACAAAAATAACATCGTCGTGGATTGAATACAAAAGCTGGTAGCCCGTACAAGTCATTCCCCCATGCTTTTGTAAAGGTACCGACTGTCAACCACGCCTGTGAACACAGGTACACAGAACTAGACTATCAAAAATTGGGAATTTTCTTCGTTATTTCATGTTACATTAAATTGTTTCTAATATATTTACATATACTTCATTGTTTATTCTAACCTATGAAACTTGCATTGGACATAAAAAGCGATAATTGCACTGGCGGAAATTGACCCTGACCAATACATGTATTACATCTGCGGCCCTATGCTCCCCAAGGAGCGAACAGGAATAAGTCAGTAAGTCAAGTCAGTCAATACATGTATTTTGCATAATTAAGAATTACAATAAGGAAAATTATTAAGACCAGGAAAGCGTGTAATTTTATTAACTCTGTTTTAATTTTTATGCCTATAATCGCGGCTAATTTTCCCGATGCTATGGTATTTATTCTAATAATGATAGCACGTTTCTTAATCAATATAAAAAGGTTTGATATCTTAAGAAGGTATGGAAATAAGGCGAACACATTACCTACAGTGAATAAGATACTGTAAAACAAGAATATCAACGAACTGATAATTCTTTCAAAAATTCGCATTTAAGTTTGCGCTCAGTTCGCCCTTCACCGTATTCCAACAATGTTTCAAGAAGTCTTTAACGGTATGGAAAATTATCAAATCTTTGAGTTGTTCATAAATTTCAGAGATCGTTAAAATATTTGTTATTGAAGTTTTAAGTTGTGTGTGGGTTTGAGAAATTGAATTGATGATTGTGTTAATGGTGTTTAATTGAACGTGTGTAAAAGAAGGCTTATTTGAAAGTGTAACTTTATTTTCGAAATTTGCGCAGTCAGATGGATGTTCATGTACCTGGCAATAGTATGACCGAAATTTTATTCATTAAATCTAAAGCCCATATTTTTGCTAAAATCTGTAAATGAATGAAGACGATTGCGCTACATGCACGGATCTAGAGGGGGGCCGGGGGAGGGGTCCGGACCCCCCCCCCCACCCGGGAAAAAGAAAAGTTATTAAATTTAGAATTATCGCAAATATGCCTTGGAACCCCCCCCCCCCCCCGGAAAACACATATATGTTTTGGAAAGGCATCGGAAGCGGAAATATTAAGAGATATATTGAGAATTGCAGTTAAAGGTGTAGTCGGCACCCCCCCCCCCCTCTCCCCCCACGGATTAGGAATTTCATGGTTATGGGAATTTTTTTTTTGGGGGGGTATGAAATTTTATAGGTATACTACGTCCCCACCCCCTCCCACGGATTAGGAGATTCATGATTTTGGGATTTAGTTGTTTTTTTTTTGGCTTGATGAGTAGTGTAGCTCCCAACTTTCAATTCGGACCCCCCCCCCCCCCCTTGAAAAATGTTCTTGATCCGCGCATGCGCTCAGTTCAGAGTCTGCATTCAATCGCCATTCATTATCACCGCTTTTCATATTCTGTTCAGTAATCGGTCACCGTTCGCTCTGCATTCGCTCATCGATACTCACCGTTCGCTCACAGCGCAAGTTGGAACGTGGAACATTTCACGGGATATATACAGTACATAGGCGTCAGTACACCGAGGGAGGGGCTGGGGAGAGGGCTTACCCCCCCCCCCCTCCCCCCAATCATTTTTTTGCAAAGTTATACCTAACCAGAACCAAAGACCATTTGTTTTGTTTGTCAAGATTTTTTTTATAGGTCTATCCTCCTTTCAATTTGCTTACGACGCCACTGTGGTAGATGCATTGCTCTTTGGTTCTTAACACAAAGTGGATTCAAACAATTGTTTAATCGATATTTAGCCTGAGATATTTCAAAATATGTCTTTTACTGGAATTGTGGGTTATTAGTGTTCAGTTGAACGTGTGTAAAAGAGGTGCTCATTTGGAAGTGGTAATTTGTCTCATAATTTACCCAAATCAACTTGGAATATTTAGATTTTGCATGTACCGGTAAACAATTCACAGTCTGGTATAGACAATGAAATAGATAATCCAGATTATAACTTAAATCAAAGGCTTTTTAATTAGATTGCATGCATTTAAACGATGTTTGGTTGAATGTGTGTAAACGTGGTGCTTTTTTGATAATTTACCCAAGTCAAAGTCAAAATAGAAACATTTTGTATTTGCATTATATTCATATAATATGTGAGAAAATCTGAAAACGACTCACAGTCTAAAATGAGCAATCGATTGGATAAACCTGGATATGGCCGATTTTTTTTCATTAAAATCCAAAACCCATATTCTTGTTTAATTCCGTAAATAAAACAAAACAAAAAACAACTCAATGTTTTATCTCTTTTCTTGTTTTATTGCAGTCTTAGAATAATTCCCGAATTATTTTGAACAATTCGCTTATCTTGCATTCTGTGTGAAATAAAGGATTACTTTGCCGTGCGTTTGCGCTTAGTTCACGGTCTGCCTTCGTTACCGTTTACCAACCGCTCATTAAATTCAGTTAAGCGTTTAAACATAGTGCTCACTGTAAGTTTAAAGTTTGTTCACTACTGCTTACAGCTCAAATGGGCAATTACAAGCTCATTAAATGTTTATTTACGGAACGGCCTTCGATATTTCGATATTTGGTTCAAAACTGAGCATCTATCGTTTCATATTTGATTGATACATTTATTAAATAAAATATCATCGATATTTAAAATGAAATATTATAATGGTAGGGAAAAATTTTGGAACGCTAATTCGTTCAATGAAAGTAGCGAGCTTAGTTTTGCTCCCCAATATCTTCAAACTCCATGTAAATCATCTAATCAATAATTACTTCAAATTGTTTAAGGCAACAAACATCATTTGATAAAAGTAGCAAGTAGCGAAATGTTCTTATTATTTTGTTTTAAAGATATTCAATATTGGATGATACATCTATCAAATGAAAAGCAAGTATGGCAAAAAACAAAATTGTCAATGATTTATTGGAGAGAATATTGACGCATTCTCATATGTAATATATGTAATGAGGCAGCGATTATTATCTGTTAACATGGTTACATTTGTTTGCATATATATAAAACGAATATTATCGGGCATCTTATGACTTTGTGTGGAGCTTAAAGCAGTGGATTATATAGCTATCTAATTTGTGTCATGCAATTTCAATGATTTCATTGATGATGTTGAGGTGTTCAGTTGTGAACGTGTACCTGAGGACTGTGTGTGAAGTGATCAGTTGAACGTGTGTAAAAGAGGTGCTCATTTGGAAGTGTAAATTTATTTTGCCATTTCCCTAAAGGTAATTGGGAACTTTGCATTATATTCACATGCATTGAGTATGCTAAGTCGACACACGATACCCAGTCTAATTTGAACAATTAAATAGATAATCCTGATTATTATTAAAGTCAGAAGTATTTTTATTACACTGCAAATAAATGGTGTTCAGTTGAACGTGCGTAAAAGTGATGCCCATTTGAAAGTGTAACTTTGTTCACAATTCACTCAAGTCTGAGTCAAAATATACACAGTTTGTATTAAATTTTGCAATTAAAGTAGCGAGTTTAGTATTTCTCCCCAATATCTTCAAATTCCATCTGAATCAACTAATCAAGAATTGCTTCATCTTTTTTTTTTAAGGCAACAAACATCATTTGATAAAAGTAGCGAAATGTTCTTAATATTTTGTTTTAAAGATATTCAATATTGGATGATACATCTATCAAATGAAAAAAAAAACCATACATGACAAAAACAAACATATGTCAATAATCTTTTGGAGAGGATAACTCATTCCCATATGTAATATATGTAATGATGCAGCGATATTTATCTGTTAACATGGTTACATGTGTTTGCATATAAAACGAATATTTTCGGGCATCTTATGAGTTTGTGTGGAGCTTAAAGCAGTAGATTATTTAGCTATATAATTTGTGTCAATGATTTCATTGATGATGAATAGATTTGATGTTGAGGTGTTCAGTTGTGAACGTGTACCTGAGGACTGTGTGTGAAGTGATCAGTTGATCGTGTGTAAAAGAGGTGCTTATTTGGAAGTGTAAATTTATTTTGTCATTTTCCCAAAGTTAATTGGGAACTTTGCATTATATTCACATGCATTGAGCATGGTTAAGTGGACACACGATACCCAGTCTAATTTGAAAATCTGAATGGATAATCCTTATTATTATAATGGTCAGAAGCATTTTAATTACACTGCAAATGAATGGTGTTCAGTTGAACGTGTGTAAAAGTGATGCCCATTTGAAAGTGTTACTTTTTTTACAATTCACTAAAGTCAAAGTCAACATAGGAATATTTTGTATTTGCATTACATCAATATATCACTTACTGTAATAAAAAAACCCTGAGACTTAAAAAAACCATGAGGAAACCCCGAGTGACACTGAGAAAACCCTGAGAGACCCTGAGGTCGGCACTGAAAATACTGATGTAACCCTGAGAGACCCTGAGGTTTGCACTGAGGGTACTGAGAAAACCCTGAGAGACCCTGAGGTCGGCACTTAATACGAAAATTAAAAAAAAACCTTCATTATTCAACAATTGGCGTAATCATATTTAAAAATAAATATAAACATAAGTGACATTGCATTCATTTGGTATAAAAAAATTTTAATGATGCAATTGTATATGATCAGACTTTCTCATTTAAAAAGCATCCTTAATTAATTGTAAAGGGAAAATACAGAAACACAAAGGATGAGTATGTATTCTGTACTTATTGTATGTACATTGTATACTGGTTTAACATGCCAAAAGCAAGGGACCTCATATGTTTTAATTAAATAAATTTATCATTCAAAAATTTAAAAAAGTCGCTTACATTTAAAGTATTCTTCCGAAATGAAATAGTAGTCGGCCGTAAAATGTAATGTTTTTAAAATAAAAAAACATGTTCATTTTTATTCATTTAATTAATCATTTTAGTCGCCCTATCAGAACATAATTGACTAAAGAACATTCATAGGTTCAATTACCGGCCGTATTTCTAATTTGAAACAAGACAGTGTATATATCATATCGCATATTCTTGTACAGTATGGGAAAAAAATAGATCGGTAAACTATTCTAATGCTTACACAGTAAAATGCTTTTAGGTTTTAAAAATAACTCCATGTATTAGTACTCTCTCTCTCTCTCTCTCTCTCTCTCTCTCTCTCTCTCTCTCTCTCTCCTCTCTCTCTCTCTCTCTCTCTCTCTCTCTCGTAGGTAGAGAAAACGAAATAGAACTTCATTTACAAACCCGAATAAAATATGGAATAAACTGATCATGCTGATTTTGATCGCTATTACAATACATATTTCAAATCCCGATTTTGAGCGATCACTTTATAAATGTAGTCCTTGTTCAAAATTCATATCCTTTACTATGATTTGATTTCAATGTAGACCCGGGCGAAATCACTTTTTATAGTAACATAAAATCTCAAACTCCTTTATTTTACGGTGTAATTCCGGTGAACCGTAATTCCCCGTCGTTTGCAGCTGTTTATTTTGATACTTCAAGACATATACATAGGTGGCCAATATTCAATCCTCGCCGCGGTCACTCTGTCGCGTGTATAGTCTGAGCCTTGTCTGTTATTTCCGAGGTTTTTCTTGATCCCAGACAAACAAAAGAATGTGTTCTGTACTGATACACAAAGGAGACAATACAAGGTATATCACACACAGTACTTTTTATCATGGACTTCGAATCAGAGACAAGACAATCAATGATCAGTAAAAATTGAAATACACGATTTTAAACACTGGCAATATTACCGCATGCTACATTTAGAAGTACTAAACATATATAAAGTATTTGTACATGAGAGAGAGAGAGAGAGAGAGAGAGAGAGAGAGAGAGAGAGAGAGAGAGAGAGAGAGAGAGAGAGAGAGAGAGAGAGAGAGAGAGCTTTGGAAGGTACTTCGTATTGGGGCGGCGAATTATTTAGTCGAAAACCGGGGGGGGGGGGTGAACCGGATTTGACTTGAAATGAAGAATTTTTACGATGTGTCTAATTTTTTAATTTAATGTGACATTGTATTATTGACACTTATTTGTATTGATGGTACTATAAGAAACAAAAGCAAAATCATTGCACTTCAGGTTTGTTTTAATGACACACACATTTCATTAGAGGATTTTTTAAAATATATATAGACATCAATTTTGATTCAACTTATCAATCTCTTTTGTGCATCGTAAAAATTCAAAATTGGATATCTGTGATTCCCGTGCTATGTTAAGATTGAATTATTTAACTGGTCCCTTACTTAAAATTATTAATACAAGACAGACAGACCTCGGAATTTCCTTTCCCTGCCTCGGCATTTCCGGTAACAAGAAATATCAAAATTCAATCGGCTGGAAAATATTTCTAAATTCGGAAAGTTCAACAATTTGAAATTGAATTTTTGCTTGCATAATGTTTGAAGGGGGGGGGGGACCTTATATAAAAAATCTTGACAATATGGAGAATAATGCAAATTTTCAAAATCGTGAAAATTATATGTATTGCTATATATGGGAGGGGGCGTATTTATCAATTTATAGCACATTTTCATTGTTAATTTCTTTCAATTTACTTTAATTTCTTACGTGCTCCCAAAAAGAGGAGGGGACTCCATGTGCATGTTGATTCATATGTAATCCAAATTATTTTTGAGAGAAAATCGATGCTACGTGCCTGGGATGTACGTGTTTAAGTCTGTATATGTATGAGTAATAGAAAAAATTATACTCAAATTTGTAAACTAAGTGGGTAGAATGAAGCAATGTTTAAAACTTACTACAATAGAGATTTTCTTTGACATTACACTTCATTAACATCTTTCTTAGACTGAAATTGACACATATACAATCCTGCAGTAGGTAGTTCTAACCATCTATAAAATTCAGTTTGTTTTATCTGCTGTGATATAGACGAGTCAGACAGTTCTTGACTTTGACTACGTGTCAAACCAACGAACGGTTATCTTTACAATCATTGAAATACCGGACACGGGTATAAGTGTGTTTTTTTTTATAATTAAAAGTTGGTTTAACTTTGTCAATTAAAAGAACTCTCATAAGAACGATCATGAGACTGTTGCTTAACGTGAATATGTAATCTCGCAACGTTTTACTATCAATGCAAGATTTTTGGTTTTAGTTTACATGCTTTGCCACTAGTACGTACAAGATACAGTGTTATTTTCGCACCGGGATATTTTCGCTTCTACTTACGGGTTTGCCTTGCCTTGCATTCGCCCCAACAATGTTGTTGTAAAATAGAGATGATATGAGACATTAGAATTTGCCAAGTTTTAATCCGCTTACTGACAAAAAGAGCAAAATGAGCGAAAATAAAACTGAGGCGAATAGTTCCCCTTATATAGTTTTAGGACACAATTAACCTTGGTTTTGGCTGTTGCTTTTCTAATCTTATCGGGCGGTATCTTGTCTTGCATTCAACTATCCCTACTGACGGGTATCGGAAATTGGCGGTATACAGTATATATCCCCTCTGACTCGTACGAGAATTCGTATGATGATACGCATGATCGGACGAGCGTCGTTCGCCCTATGGCATTGCTGCACGTTCAATCGTCTGATCATTTGGTCTTTCATGCGATCCTTTCGCATTATCTTAAACACTCGCTTTCATTGTACAACACTTGCATATAGACGCAATATATATCGCAAGATTCAATGCATTTATGTCGCACAACGGTCGCTCCGAATCGTTCGAATTTCATAGAGTACTTTTTCATATGCGATTAGTTTGGCAACAGTTTGCTAACTATATCTATTTTTTCGGTCGCTTGAATATTTTGTCGCTTCAGCTCGTGCGCCAACTGTGAAAAGGGCTTTAATTAATTTTGAAGGTTTAATTTTTAGGGGCTTTACAGGTATACGGAATGGCCATCAATGTTCTATTCATTTTCTTTATTTTTCCATATTAGATTGATACATTTGTTTAATTTTTTCATTGATATTTAAATTGAGATATTAATATGCAAATGTTTTTAAAAAGTTACATAATATGGTAAATGAAAGTGAATTCTATCATGTATCAAATTCTTTGTGAAAAGAGACAAATGTTTATATACAGATGTTGCTAATGAAAAAGAAATACATTTTCTAAGACTACATGTAATTAGGGAGCATGAACGAGTACACATACATATCGTCAGCTCTTAATGTTGTTAATGCAATATTTGACTTTCAAAGAAGCGCAGTTGACAATGCACTTGCTAATCACTGCTGCGACCTGAGTTCGATCCCCATGATCGACAGTGTTTGGATGTGAAAGGGTATGGCGGTCGCCCGCTTGGACACGTGGGTTTTCTCTGGGCACTCCGGCTTCCTCCCACGTCAATTACCCGCTCGCGCTTACATCCGTGCCAACAAATAATAATATAAGTTGTAAATCAATTGTTGTAAAATAAATAAAGTTCATTTTAATGCAATACTCTGGAATATATGTGATATAGAGATTTTGGACGCGTTTTAATGGGGTGTTCAATTGATTGGGTGTATATGGATTTGTGGAGTTGTATTGAAAGTGTGTATAAAGATGTTCACTTGAACGTGTGTTTAAGAGGTGTTCAGTTGGATGTGTAAATCGAGTGTTTATTTAGCTAGCGCCAAGTCAAGGTAAAGAAAAGTAAAAATAGAAGAAATTGCAACCGATCATGACAATCCTGAAACAAAAATGAGTTCAATGGTGTTTTTCGTTTTTAATTTGAGTGAGTACAAATGATAGTGTCAATTTGGAGGGTGGGGAATGCAGGTGTTGGATTGGCACCGCTTACACGTATGTGTGTGTGTGTGTGTGTGTGTTTAATGGCAAGCAAAAATTTACATTTATTCAAAAGACGATACCTGGATCCTTATAAAAAACCCAAAATATCGGGTTCGATAATCTTGTATCGGTCAATAAAAGTTAGCAAAGTAAACGTGTATGAGAAGATCATTATTTTGATAATAGTTTTGAGGTTTTTCTTGTTTTTTTTAAGGGGGGGGGGGTAATAGAAAACAAATTACATAACAGTTATTTTTGGCGAATGGGTTTACAAATGTAAGTGGAAAATAGAGGACACCGTGTGTCTGCCAACACCAAATAATATTACATGTAATTGAATATTAATTTTTGAAGTTGCATATATAGTTATATATAATTATTGGGTTCGATGATCTAGTATCGGTCAATAAAAAATCGCAAAGTAAACGTATATGAGAAGATCACTATTTTGATAATATTTTTGAGGTTTTTCTTGTTTTCTAAGGGGGGGGTGCATACAAGAAAAGAAATCACATAACATAGTTATTTTGGCGAACGGATTTACGGAATGCAGGTTGAAAATACAGGACACCGTGTGTCTGCCAAACCAAATCCGGGTTAAATATTAATTGGGCACATAGCGCACCCGTGTCAGCTTGACGGCCTCTCTACATTGTTCGAACACCGCGGAATCTTCTGATAGATTTTTTTTAAGTTCAAATGTAATATGACAATTTTGCAAAAAAGGAATACAGTACATATGGGAGCACCCTAAAGAATTTGCTTGCGAAATGTAATCACGTTTTTCTTTCCGTTCGTATAAGAGTATTTGTCGGAAATGCAATTCGCGTACAAAAAAGTAAGGTTTATTCATGCCTTGTTATTTCGGAAATCAACAAGATGGTGCGATATATCCTATTTTAAGTATTATATCATGTTTACTTTATCTACACGTACCGTAATGCTTTCCCATTAACATTCACAGAGCTGATCAATGATACCGTAGATCTGTATTACATTCCTTTAAAGGGAATGCATGTTTAAAATTCCGCTTTAGCAGATGTTTCACGACGTAGTTCAATTTGTATGAGTGTACACATGAAATAGTTACATGCAGTAAAAAGTCGAAACAAATACAATACAGGCGGCGCAGATATACATGCATGAAACACGGGGGAGGGGGAGGGGGTCTGTTTGTGAAGGAAACTTTTCGTTCTAATGTTATTTTAGTTTCTTTGTTGGGTCTCCTCATTGAATTAAGACTTCGATTGATGGTATTCGTTTCAAAATATATATCAATTTAAGTCAGAATCCGATTCCAATTAACTTCTTTGGTTTTTAGGCGGAACCGCCTATTGCAATTGCTTGTATGACCTTCTACGTCAAAGGTCAAATTCCTGCCCAATTTCGTGGTAAATCTATCGGATGTTTTTTAAACTAAGGGCACACAACTCTCTAACCTCCGCCCCCCCCCACCCCAACTGTTCGACCCCCGTTTAAACATCGTTTTTTAATAATAGAACTGTGGTATGTCTCTAAATTTTTAGTTCATCGTTTTTAATTATCCATTGAAAATGCCTACAGCAAAGATAGCAAGTGGTAGATCTATGAGTTTACGTTTTTGATAGTACAGGAACGAACGATAACTCTTGCGATGGTATGCGACATAAACAAAGGATAAGCACGGAGTCTGATGCCTGTAGATAAAATTGCGAGGGAAAAAATAGTTCAATTTGAAATTGCATGTTTATGAATACAGAAGAAAAAATTGAGAGGGAAACAGGTAATGAATGCTTTTTTAAAAAACAATGGTGGGTATAAATCGATTTAAAAAAGATTATTAGAATGATACCATGCCTGTAAATTATTTGTAAACATACCAACGTTTCGCGTAGTAATCTCAGATGCAGTGTAAAATTTTTGTCAACAAACCCACGTTGAGAACAACTGGTTGCTATCCATCTTCGACATAGTAAGGTATGTTAGGTAACTACTGTGTTATTTCTCATTGTATAAACGTTAACCTCATCATTTTAGATATTCGTGTTACAATAATGGTGATAACGTTTTCTTGATCGAGGAGCTGGTACATTCTTAATCCGAAATTCCTCTGACTCTAATCTCCGCTTGTATATTGTGACGTGCGGGGGAAACATGTCACAATATAAAAGCGGGGGTTAGAATCAGAGAAATCTCGGACAAGTACATAAATTTTATGAAAGAATATATCGATAATTCTGAAATGTCGGTCTATAATTATGAATACTGTACAAGGCGAGCCTATAGGATTTCTTTAAAGATTAAAATTTAGTACAATGGAATCGCATATAACGGAATATAACGTTTCCCTTTTTTAAACCTTTAATATTTTGTGACACTATTGCTGATCTTTATGTTTATATGGTGATTTTATAATACGTTACGAACTGCACTGTATGATATAGGGTTCATTCATTTTGCTTACAAAAAATTACAATATTCAGCTTGGCTTTAAAATGACTCATGAATATGAATAATGCAAATGGATTTTCTCTAAAAATATCTCAAATATAGCTTTTAAGAATCATAGAAGATGCAATTGATTGGTTGATAAAATAGATATTCCAGATAGGCTATTACAAAGATATTTAATTGAACATTTGAAAAAAACAAAACATGTTTTATCCTTTTACCTACTGTATTTACTTGTATCTCAGAATTATGTTGTCATTACTATATAATGAAAGTGACTAAAATTTCCTATGGACATTTCTCTACATCATAATTTATATGATAATTTTGATGACTGCATCTTTTTTTTCTTAATTTTAAAATTTTCAATTCATGAAAACTTGGACTATATACCGGTATATCTTTGATCTCCCATGTTCATGATTAATTGCAATTCCAAAAAGACTTAATTATATACCTGACAATGATTATAGATAATAACCTAACATATATTTATTTGCTCTATATGTATATGTTCTTTCAGATGAATGTCAAGAAACTGATTAACATTAACTGACAAGAGGAGACAATGAGAGCCCAACATCATTCTTCATCTCTGGTGAAGGGGAGAGTTGCTAAATTTGGGCGCACAGCAAAATTCAAGCAAAACAAAGAAAAAGACGGATGCGATAAATGCGGTGTTGGCTTCCCAGTTCAGAACTGTTAAAGAGGGACAAACATTGCACGTTTGCAACATCTAAGTGGAAGCAGGGCATCTAAAATATGCTGGAATCCTCATCTTAATGGCCTTAACACCATTTTCAAGGTTAGTAAATACAACTAAATTTAATTACGATATTCCCCGTGGTTTTCTTGTTTAAGTATGAACTAATTATACCTATGCTCGGAAGGAGAGGGGGTATATTGTTTTACCCTTGTGTGTCTGTTTGTCTATAACACAAATTTTGTCAAAGATATCTCAGCAACAATCGCAGATGCTTGAAATTTAAACTCAGTCTTTGTTAAGGCATGCCATACAGTAGGATTCATTTTTCAAAATATTTGATGCCAACTTCCCGTTACATGTAATGTTAACTATGCTTTTTTGTATACACATCAGTGCAGGGGTATCACTAGTGTGCATTGACTCACAGATATCTTGTTGTCATATCTTTAATAATACAGTACATATTCTTGTTCTAAATGCAATTATAAACTGAAGAATTTTGGAGAAAAAAATTAAACTTTCATTTACAGTTCAAACACTATATTTTCCATTACTTGTATGTGATATACCGAAATAACCTTACAAATATTGATAATTCATATCGTGTGATCTTATATCTCATACATGTATACTTTTGAAAAAAAAATTATATAAGGTAAAACACACATAAATTCAAACTATTTCATAGATTAATTTTATTGTTAAATCCATTTTTTTCTTTATTGGGGGTCAAGTTTATTGTAATGAAATATTGCTTGATAAGATATCTATTATTATTATTTATTTATTCATTTTCATTAAAACATTTTAGAATATCCTGCTGAAAAAGATAGCTGCCATTGGTATAATGGATGCAAGACAACACTAGTGAATTTAAATTGTTGTTACCACAATTGGCACACTCCAGGATTACACGCTTTCCAAAAACACAATTACGGCATGCAGCTATAAAGGGATTCTTTGGAAGTCTATGTTCTGTAATGGGGGAAGTTCTCTTGAAGATTCCATTAGTATTAAAATAAAAACGTAAAAGTTCAAAAGTCTTCAGTACTAGAGACCTGTGATTTGACAGTACAACATGGAGCAAATGTAAAGGAAACATAATTTGTACATTATTGAATATTAATCTATAGTTATCTACAAATTACTTGGCTTTTACATTGTATTGTAATTCTCAACATTTGCATATATGTCTGATCTTTGTAAAATATTGTTGGTGTACAGTACAGTAAGTAAATACATTCTTTCTAAGTTTGAAACATTTGTCAACAAAATGTATGAACTGCAGTCTGAGGATCATTTAGAGGTCTGCAATTCTCCACATATAAAATGACTTTGAATTCACCCTGTTACTGTTAAACTTGAGAATAAATTAAGAAAACTTCAAAATCTCTTTATTGATTACCTTTTTTACTACACATTGTCCAGATATTTTGTGTATTATTCTATAAAGCTGATTTCTCAATGGCTATTGCTTCCCAGGAAAGCAAAGTGACACACAGATTACTTGATTGTGTAAAATACCGTAATCAAGTTATGTACAAATGTAACGTCTGTATTTTGGTGAAACATTATTGTAAGGAATAAAATACTGCAGATTCAGAAGTTCAGTTTACTAAATTTTAATACTATAATATTCTTTCATCATTTTGATATCAAAATGACTATTTTAAAAAAAATCATGAAAAATAAAAATGTATTCCTGTAATTTCAGCTTGCATTTAAGTATCAACTGTTATACAAATGTACTTCACAAAATAAATGTTTTGATGTTTAAATTGCTTTTCTCATCTAATCTTTATTTAAGGCATGATCGAGACTAATCTGGTGCAGTAACTGAGTATTTCCACGTTTACTACATGTATATACCTTAATAGACATATTAGAATAGTGTTTTCTATTATCAAACTAATTCTTAAAAAGAAAATAGTTATAACACCATGACATTGATAACTTGCAATCATGCTTCCGCCTATCAGTACTTTCAGTACTTTGATTGATATTTATTTTTGACATCCGCTAAATGTCAATCGCAACTTCTCGCGGGTTTTCGAGCAAAGCGGTGCCGGAGAGGCCCGCGCATTTGCGATTTCATGAACTACACAGCATGTATAACTTTAGCATGCTTTTGTGTGCATAACAAGGTTGTTATGAAGCTAAGCATCAAATCGGCTGCAACCTATTCAAATCATTTCAAAAATATTTCGTTATTGTAAATAAAAATCAAGCGAAGCTCAAGTTTCTCTCTCTCTCTCTCTGAGGAAGAAAAATACTCGAATGTTTACGATTGTAACAGAATGCACGACAGAATGAATTATTCAATAATTAAATAATATGCAAAGAATTGACATCTTGATCACTCGTATTGTACACTGAACAGATGCGAGTGCATACTGAGCAAAGGGAGGTAAACCGCGATAGTGGAAGATATAATTTCTGATCGACTGCAGGGGGAAGCGGGGGCGTGGCAAACTCATCCAAAAAATTTTGACAAACGGGGGGGGGGGGGGGGGGGGTACTGTACCTTTTACTTCAATGCTTATTTCCTTATTATAGATAGGGGCAGCTCCATGTTAATTCAATTTTTTTTGTAAATTTAAAAAAATCATTGCTGAGCAAAAAAGAAGGGGGCCCCCTGCCCCCCCCCCCCTTTATGAAACAATAAAGACATTTTTAAAGACGAGGGTATTAACTAGACGTTGAAAATTTTCAAAATATTTTATTCAAGATTTTCGAATGTTAAGAAAAAAATAAAAATAACATCTCATTTCCTTATGTGCACTTTCTAACCCGCCACAAATACACTGACCGCTCTTCTCAGCGACCAGTTTGTTCTTTTTTAAAACACATAAATAAGCCATAGGGTGAATATTAAGTGCGTTGCATAAGTTTTATTTATTCATTATATTTCTCAACAATATTGTTGAAATTTAGAATTAAACTGACTCCTTGAAAGCGAGGATTGCCCCACTAAACGGAGTGGACAGCTCTGTTTACAAAGTTCCGCCTGATAATTTTCAAACCCCGTCTTTTCTTTGGAACCCCTATATAAACTGATTGAAAACCGGTACAAAGGCACTTTAAAAAAATTGTTCGGAATGCTTACAAGGTAAGAACGATTGCTCTCGTTCTTTTTTCGTCAAAACTTTGACAGTTACAAGAGATATTCCTTGAATTATGTGTACATGTATTTTTGGAATACTACATGTACATCTTTTTATCAATATGACTGTATATTTGAAGAATCGGGCGGCATAAAAGATTTTCTTATTTTTTTCTTCATCGCCATTTTTTGCACCGATTATTTGGCAAGTAAGATATAACTTCTAATGATAACACTGCATGAATTGTTGGCCTAAAAAAACGGATTATGTGTGGTTCCTGCAGGAGGTCATGGGTGTTAGGTTAGACCGCAAAAAAATAAAATGTACATGTAAATACATTGTCAAGGAATATGTCAATGTCCAAGATCTAGAAAGAAATGCCGTGTTTCAAGCTAAATTAGTACCTTTTATTATTTCAACATATTAATTTATAACTTTTGCATCCATACTAAGATACAATATATTAATTTACATCAATTTTGTTCGCGTTTGATTGAGTCTATTTCTAATTCATAAATGTATAATGTTCTCTATAGGGCGTGTTTCTGCTTTTGCCTGCTCTTCGTGGTTACGCTGGGATTCAAATCCTTCCAGCACAAGATCCCAAATGGAGACTCAGTGCCCCACCCCTGTAAACCCAACTACCTCTGGCACGGGGTGGGTCACGAGAACGAGTTAGGGGGAGGGTCCAGGAACCCATTCGGACGGGATTTTGACGCCGCGGGAAAGGTAAGATATCTTCTTAATGTTGATAATTGTTAAACAAAATATCAGCTAATGCAGTGGGACATTTTTTCAGTAAAAAAATTGTCTTTTACATAAAGACTGTTCAGAAATTTCTTTCCAGTAATTAATATATGTCCTTTAACTAAAGACTATTTGGACATGTACGCTGATAATTAAAATGACACATTGGAATGAATTTTGAAATATTTGAAACAAATGTGTTGATGTGTGTGCGGTCTTTACAACAATAAGCATGTATAGAACTGTCAAACATTTAATCGCCTGTATCAATAGCTTTGAAAAAAAAAAATCTAAAAAAAAAAAAATACCCCGGTATCCCTCAGGCATACAGATACGGCGAATTGAACAATGCGTTGAATGCGAGAAAGATCTTACTTTGAAATCCCCTTTTTTAAAAAGATTTTTTATTGGTAAACTGAACCTATGTAAACAAAAACAGGGCACGGGCCTTGTTTCCATGACAAAGAACTCTGAGTACTGTATCTTTTTTTCTAACTTTGAAATCCCGTTTTAAGGAGGTTGGATAGTCAAATAATTACCCATTGATTTTAAATATGATATATTTTGCCATAAATTATCGAAATTATCATGAGGTAAGGGGAAAAAAACCAAGAAATATTTTTAAAAGCGTTAGAATTTGATCTTTTATATTTTTGTACAGAACTCTTTTCAAAAAGGAGATTATATAGTATAAAAAACAATCACGACCATAAAGCACTCTCAAGGAACATGGATAGTCAACAAGTTAACTATCAAATCTGCCTTTAACTTTAACATAAGACATTTTTGTCCACTTACTGACATTCAGTAAAAAAAATCCAAATGCTTGGCCTTAAAATTGATAGTTTTAATTTTGTCCATGTAATACATGTAGCATTTAGTAAAAGAATTCAAATACGTAGTCTTAAAACTGTTAGTTTCCTCTATCTTTTTACAGAGCCCCCCTTCTTAGGAGATTTAAATAGTCTAAAATTCGCCACTATCGAGTTCTCAAAAAAAAAAACAAAAAAAAAAAAAAACGACCCGAATTCAATTGTGTTACAAAGTTCGGTTATCGTGCTATCGTGTAGAACGGTATGACCAAAATCACGAGTTGTTTACCAGCTAAAAAAAGAACTAGAGCAGTATTTCAAAATATCATGAAAATGATCATTTGTAAACCAGCTTCAATTGACTGAAACCCGATACCCAGGGCTAAACCTTGCTATATGGTGTATTGTTATGTAATTCTGAGGTCAAAAAGTGGGTCTGTACGAACAAATGACGGGCTTCATTGTGATCTACCTTATTCGTTCTTTTGCTTTCTTTCTCCATCGTTCTATCCTCTTTTCTTTCTCCACGATCATATTTTCTTCATCTGCTTCGCATTGTAATCTCTCTCTCTCTCTCTCTCTCTCTCTTCCAGATTCGTTTTCACTAAAATTAAAGAACCCAAGCTTCGCAGTTTGGGGTGTTTGTTATTGACAAGCGTTCAATGTACCCTTAGGCTGTTTAAAATTAATTCTACGTTTAACGTAACATGAAAATTAAAAACCTACGAGGGAGGGAGGAAAAAAATAAACAAACAAAAATTTCAAACAAGTGTGTATTTATTGAAAGTCACCCATTCAGTTATTAATACATCAACACTGCCATATAATACATATGGTAAGATTTAGTCCATGTTAATTTTTGCATTTTCAAAGCATATACTTTTGTGTAATTTATGTTTATATCCTTTCTGTGGGTACATCATGAATACTGGATGAGAAGTGGAGTGACTTGCAAGCACATCAAGTGGTACATCCAATTGATTTACATCAACATAGCAACCGAAGGGAAAACTTTTTCTTTTCAGGGAAAATGTTGCACAACACATAGGATTCACAGATTATCTACAATCAAAATAATGATATTTTTTCATACATTTTCATAATGACACATTTTAAAATTTAACATATCAGAGTTGTGTTGTACGATTCACTCTACCTACTTCTAAGAACTCAGGAGAGGGTCCTTGAAATAACTGCCACCCTACAAATGTATTCCACTTTCTCTCCGTTCTTCCACTTTAGTTGGGCCACCTGTTAGTTTCTTCCTATTATATATTGTGAATGAATGAATTATTATTCCTGAACATGTTATTTAAAATGTAGATATATTTCAAATGAAAGGGATTTGCAGTCATTATCGTGTCAAAACTCTTATCTAAATCAGTAAATTATGCTGAGTTAATGCATTGCTTCACTTCAAGGTATTACATCCACAATTATTATAGCGAGCGCAGCTCGCCGGCGCGCAGCGCCGGCGCGAAGCGAGCTCTACCGGCAAGGCGTGTGTGAATAGAAAATTCGGACTAGTTGCACATTCATTCAACGGATTTTTTTGGCGTCAGTAAATCGGACCAGTAATGCATCGTTTTAATCGTCCCAGTAGTTCCCTGTAATCATGGCAATTTTTATCACTTCACACTCTCACGAGAATCAGCAAGACAAATTTAGACAGTAAAAACAATAACGATGTAAGCGACATACACAGTCAATGTTACCTCTAAAGTTCACCTCAGTACACTTTCAATCAAAAATAATCGTGTGACGTCACAAACGTTTACACATTGATCCGATATATTTTTTCGGAGTCAGTAAATTTTGACCCACAATTCATAGTACCAATGGTTTCCAACCTCACGTTCCAACATCACGTTCTCCCGAGAATCAAAGTAAAACCTTTGAAAAGCTTATAAGATGTGTAATTTTAAGAACATCATGCTTTTTAAGTAAATAAAACAGTATACTTCGCATACTTTTATTTATCAGGGGAGTTTTAAAGAGTAAGACGACACTTAACCAACGTCAGCTTTGACGTCACAATAAGCACTGATAAGGGGAAATTACTCTAATTGAAGTTATTGTAAATCTGCTGAAATGACCAAAATCCTCTTAAAATCTTGCAAAGGCTAAGATAAAGAACAGCTGACGAATAAGGACATTTCTTCAGATACAGGAAACAGTTGTAAATTGCACTAATTTGGATGAATGCTCACAAATATTTTATTCACTATAATTACGGTAATTTCCTGAAACGTAACGTTATACGTAGCAGCACCTTTTTTTTAAAGGGGGTGGGTGGGTGGATGGCAGCCTCATCCAAAAAATCTTTGCAAGCAAAAAGAAAAATAAATCATGAAAATTCTAATCCTTCAGCTCTTTAGCAGTTCAATGGTTTCTTTATTTTCACTTCCATTTATTACATGCGGGGGGGGGGGGGGGGGGGGACACCATGTTCTTTTAACATGGTAAGGAAATATTTTTAAGCGTAAATTAAAAATAAAATTAAACATTAATTATTTTTTTTTAAGTGGAGGGGCAAATCCATGGTAAGTCGATTTTCTATGTATAAATTGACAAAAATGAAAAAAATTTTAGCATGGGAGGAGCTCTATGATGAGTCAAGTTTTATATGTAAGTTTAAGAAAAAATGTCTACTGCAAAAAAAAAGGGGGAAATCAATCAATCAATCATAATCACAATCACTTTAAAAGAGGAGATGCAGTGCAATGAATATTTATATATTAAAATCTTTATTATTTAACAACATTGTATCTGAGATTAAACTATTGTTCTACATATAAATAAATAAATTATAACAAATCTTATAAACTATGAATAATGAAAATTTACTGAAAAATAGGTATGTTTTATTTTTTGGCATTCAAATTTCACGTTATTTATTTTATTTTATTAATTTATTATAATTCATTGTTTGATCACATGCTGTGCTCGCCCCAACGGTCGCACCGTAAAACATATTATTTAAAACCAAATATTGGTAGTTTGAACACTGAAATCTTTGTATGATTTTATAGGGTCATTCACCTTTGAAATTGAACAAAAGTTAAAAAGGAACAAATTTATCACGTCTTGAAGTTAAAATTGAAGTCTATGAAGAAAGGTATAATTTTTAAAACTCTTTTTATATATTTTCAGTAGAGCGGTGGTAAGAAATTGCTTAAGCTTTCCCCTTCTCAAAAAAATGCAAAAATAACTTAACCGTGCACATTCTGAGTTTTTGTTAAATAAGATGGGAAGTCATTTCAGTTGTTGATGGGTCACTTAAATAAATATACACAACAAACCTCGTTTTTGCCTTTTTGGGGCGGAAGTTGGTTCAGCATGGTTCAGGCTATGTGACTTGACAACCGACATTAAACAATCTCGAATAAGATTTTTACTGCCAACTTCGATATTGTGTTTGTCTGATCCATTATTGTTGGTTTTTTTACTTTGATAGTGGCGTAGACTCTCATGTTCTTCGTATTGTGAAAACTGAATACCTCAATGCTGTCTTTGAGCATGTTTTTCTCTCATACAGGGTGTAGGATTCAGTCGCTAAATGAAAACCCAAACCGGAACGACTTTCTCAAATCCGGATCTGTTTGTTTTTTTCAAAACGACCATTTCGCCGAAACCTACGCGCGCGGGTTACGTTAAACGTATAATTAATTTTAAACAGCCTTAATAGATGCCTTAAAATGGTTCATTTTATCTATTTACCCGGGGTGTTAACTGCCAACGAACTCTTCTTAGCGTGGGAAAGCTGCGGTAGCGAACGTCTTGGGACCAAATAAAAAATCCCTTATATCATACATAACATGTATATTTGATCACTCAATGATCAACTGATTAAAAAAACCGTAATCATATTTTTACCAGCTAAGCAAAAAAAAAAAATAAAAATAAAAAATAAACTAACATAGTTAAGTAAAGATAATACTTGTACAAGTACCAGTATTAATAATAGTTCAATGCACAAATTCCATAAATATATCCTTCGACCCTTTTATATAATAACGTCTGTTCTTGCATTGTATATATATACTTCTTTAAAATAAAAGCATGCATTGTTATGGATATTTTTAAACTTCCCGACCCAGGGGCCATTAAACTACGACGAACTCATTTTTTATCTGAATCTCATTCTGCCACTTCCGTACATGCATATAACTATATATAATTATTCCTTTCGTAAAAATGAGACTGAGATCAAAAGTAACATTTATTGCCTCAGGGCCAGGATTTAAAAAACGATGCAGCCAGAAAGTTTCTTAGAGTACTAAGATTATTTCACTCATTTAGTTTAAATGTCATAACCAGTCATTTTCACTCGTCATTTGATATATAAATTTCGAATCTCTAATTCACCATAATGCGGCGAGCCTGGGCCAATGTCCGACTCACCCGAAATCTATCTCCGTAGTCCACTCATTGTACAGAAGTAAATTAGTTTAAAAAAAATTCAATTGAATTAAGGAAATGTTTACACTACAGCGTCAGTTCTGAAACGGTTGTCTAGAGGGGTGGTCTGTTAGATGGCGTTGGTTGGTTTGTCCAGGTACATGTAGGGGTGACCAGGGGTCATTTTGTAGGACAAGAAATTATGGCGGTCCACTTGTCGTTTTGTAATTGATCTCTAGAGTAAACGCTTACTTAGTATGGTCGGTCATTTCATTACTATGAACTGATTTCTAACTTATACAGGTTTATTTGCTTAATATGCTTATGAAAGCATTCGAAAGTATGTCGTACGTAGTGTTTACACTACCTTTCTGTCTTGCTTAAAACCACAACTTGTACGTCATGCAAGTATAATTGCATTCAACACCAGTGGTTTATGCTAGACATATACGTGTTTTGCATTTTCACACATGGGGGGGGGGGGGGCTGACGTACTATATAACTTCAATTTCAATCCTAATTTCCTTATTTTCATATCAATTTTTTACCTCCCAAAAAAGTGGGGGGGGGCAACTCCATGCTAATTCAATTTTTTATATGTAAATTTTAAAAAATTAGTTGCTGCGAGAAAAAGTGAAGGGGGGGGGGGGGGCAGCCCCCCCACCCACCCCCCCCCCCCCCCCCCCCCGATACTACGTGCCTGCATTGAACTTTTACCGTTATCGAAATGTCAAAACCGAACAGGAAAAAAAATATTCAAACCTTAAACATAATTGAATTCATTGAAGTATTATGTACATGTGTATGAATCATGCTTACAGGCCTCCATGCATATTCACAATCAGAAACAATTTAGAAATGTACACTGACTATAAAAAGCGTGTGTCAAATCATTCACTAGAGCTGGACTGTGGAACTGTGTCGGAAAGACTCGGACGGAGACGGCAGAACCAACGGTGAAGAACTGGGGGATCCGAACTGTATCTGGCGGGAAAACGCTATTCCGGACAAAAATGCATTCTCACATCCAGGTATCTTTTTAAAAATTTTTTTTATTTTAATTTTTTTATTTTAACATATTTCATTAAGCATCTTAAATGCGATTGGAAAGTTCTTGATTTGTTGAGAATTCAATAATTCGAACACGTAGACAAATCAGTTTATGTTGGTGTCCACATATACATGTATCAATGTGTTGTATAATAAAAATAATTCAAATTCTATCAGTAATATTTGAATTCTATAACATTGAAAAAAGAATAACAATTTTGCATTATTAATTACGCTATATCAATATTTGAATCAAAGAACAGTTTTGCTTCAAATGTAGATCTGGAAAATACTTTTTTTGATTCGTTATAAAGTTTTTTTTATTGACAATTTTACTTTCTTTTCTCACCTGTCCAGGTGTATGCGAGCCTTACGACAGCGACCTCTGTCGGTCTAAGAATACCTGGGTACAGTGTCAGAAAGCAGAACTTAAATGTGACGCTATAGACAGCCCGGGTAAGTTAAGAAAACTGCATTGATTGATTCAAATATGGTCCGGAGTGGTCAAATCTAATAAAGTCTGAATGCCCTTTATGAACAAAAACATTAACGTTCCTAAATTTGCCGTAAACCTGTTCTGTAAAAAAAAATATTAATAAGCTGACGCATATATAACTTTTAACCATTTGTTATTAAATACCCTACGTCGGATGGCTTGCAAATATGGTACATGCCTTATGTATGAGAGACTCTGCAATTTTAAACAGATTGAATGATTTTACCAGACTCTCGAACGTGATGTTGAACTACATGTACTTTAAAAACTACATGCAATTAATTTTTTTTATAAGATGTGAAAAACTTCACCATTAGATACCCAGTTACGTCAGTTCCAAGTCAGGAGACGAACTACTTTTGCATGACCTTTGAACTTCCCCAAGATGGCGACTATCACATGATAGCAACAAAACCAGTCATTGACAACGAATACGTCATGCACCATATTCTGCTGTTCGGATGTGGAGAATCAGGTACAGACAAGTACTGTAAATTCCTTATTAAAGGCGAGAAATTAATATCCGCGTCAAATCGCGAGAAGCAGTCCACGTGGATTTTGATATCTCGCGTTTATTTAGAGAGGATAGTAGTTAATGACTTGCTATAAATAGTTTTCCATAAACGCAATTTTGTTATCTCCCCTCGACAGTCACGTTTTAGACCATTAGCAATACATATAACAGTAAAACTGTTCTTATGTGGATTGTTGCAAGCTCACAATCCAGACAAAGCGTTTTGATTCCTGAGTAGCCAGCAATGAAAAAAGACAGACCTACGTCACATTCCTCTTTGACACAACTACACAAAGTCCAAGCCATCATCCAAAGTCTCTGATCTGCTCCTCCTTACATAAAGCGGAGCGGATCAGAAACTCTTGACTTGGGAATGTGGGTCCAAGCAGCCGTGAAAATGGTTCTAACATCTCTGTTGAATTATTTACAGTGACAAAAGCTGATACAGTTCCGTCTTCGTGCGGAATGGGACAAAGTGGCTGCCAGACTCTGATAGGGGCGTGGGCCGTGGGGGCGAATGGAGAATGTAGCCATAAGGACGTCGGCTTCAGGATCGGCCAAAATGGATTCAAATACGCCATGATGCAGGTAGGTGTCGGAGCAATTCGCCCCCTGTTGCTCTGAACAACAAAAAATAATAAGCTGGAAAGAAATCATGATGTAGATTATAGTTTGTCACTTTGTTTATTTGACTAACGTGCACAATGCAGTACTATGTTTGTCCGATTTTATTTTTTTTTTTCGGAAAATTGTTTTTGTTTCAATATACATGTATAACTGCAAATTCAATGACGCTTTCTGTTGACATTATTGAGGATTTGATCGAAACTACATATGTTTTTTTTTTACCTTCCATTTAAAATACATGCATTTTTTTAATATGAACTTTTTTTAAATGAAATATCTTTCATGTCATAGTTTCTCAATTCATTATTGTAATTAATGAAGAAAATTTCGGCTATGCTTAATTATAAATTATGTTTCGGTTTTTGATCAATACTTTTATGACAATATTTAAAAATATAACCGTTTTAACAGCAGCACGGACTATTGGTCGGATGCAACTATCTAGCTTGATCATTAAAACAAGCTGTCAAATTTTGACCCTATTTCTCATTATTCGCTAAGAGAAGGTCATTTGTACTCACATTCTGTCAAAACGGGAAAGTTATTTGTTAAGATCCGCCCCGCTGTGATCTATAATTCATCTCTTCATGTCATTGTATTCATATCTATTCAAGCATTCAGTATTTTTTTTATGTCGATGGTCTTCTGACACACAGAGGCTGTGAAGACAAATTGAATACCGCGCGTTAACACGGTATGATAAATTTGTCTGCATGGCATAAGTTTTTACTTTTTGGGGGTTGATTTTAATCAACTCTCCTACTATGCAGTTACTCTGACAAACCGAAAGTGAAACAGTGTTTGGATCAAGCACAAATCATTGCCGATGACAAGACTTAGTTCTTGAGAATAATAGAAAAATTGAAACTGTATACCCAAAAATAAACCAAAGACCACATGATTATTCATGAAAACTGGTCCGACCTGTTTGACTTATTTTCACAGTTATTGCATGCCGTTAATTCTGTTGCAGTTTCACTGGAACAACTATGAACGGCGATCGGACTATAAAGACAGTTCTGGAATGACCTTGTACTACACTCCAAACAGGCGACCAAACGACGCCGGAATAATGATGATTGGTCAGACATTCTTAGAAATCCCGCCCCGGAAGGAGCACGTTGAAGCCACTTCCGTTTGTACCGCAGCCGACACATGGATGATTCTAAAAGGACCAGTCTATGTGACCCGGGCCTTGAACCACATGCATTATCTAGGTAATTCTTTAATTTCAATAAAATTATTGCACTCCATATTCAAATCTAAAACTTGTTTCCTACAGAGAGAGAGAGAGAGAGAGAGAGAGAGAGAGAGAGAGAGAGAGAGAGAGAGAGGGGTTTCAAGACATATATGGATGACGTGGACTTGAATGATTCGCGCATATAATCTGTCACAAATGCTGTATCTTTCTGAATCAACTTTTTGACAAGAGAAACTATTGACGATGATGTTTAAAAGCGTGCAAACGAAACAAACTCACAATATTGTACATATCTACGAATAATAAATATTACATTATATTCCAGGCCGAGAACAATATATTGACCTTTACAGAAATGGGGCCAAGGTCACAACACTTACCAATGAACCCGATTACAGTTACGACAGGCCACGTTTTATTGAGTAAGCAAGAGATTAGAATATTTAATTGTCTTTTGTTTGAACCTGCTGTATATGCATGTATAAGTAAGGTATACCACGTTAAAGCTCATCAACCTTTAATTTGATTCATAAAAGAAGGTAAGATACCTTCACGTATCTTTTAAGATATTAGTAAATGCATCTCGTTCTTCATAATTTACCTTTTCCAAAACTAAGATTAGTTATTAGCTAACTTTGTTAGTTTCTATAGCATCGAACTCAAGTCACGAAACAAAGATAGAAATCTTACGAACAGTGTATACTATTGCTTTTTATATACATGTATTCGTTTTGGAAAATAAAGTCAAAAAAGGTTTTTATATGGTTATATATAAAGGTTTTCTGTATATCTTTCTAAAAAGCTACATGTCCTAAATATTTATTGTTTCTCTTGCGAAATGTTGCGCATTTGTTCTAACAAACTGCCATGCATTGCTTATTACTTTATCCTTTACAAGACCTTCTTAACCAATCATTATAGGTTCGAGGAATCAATCCAGATATTTCCCGGAGATGAAATACGAACCAGATGTGTGTTTAAGTCCACAACCAAATCTGTCACTACTTTTCAAGGCGACGGAACTTCCGACGAGATGTGCTTTGGTTTTCTAACGGTTCATCCGCTCAGTAACGCAAGGTCTCTCCATTGTTCTTCCTGGAAAAATGCGTCCATGGTGAGTCTGTTCCGGAGCTCCGATGGCTGTGATTGGAGAGTCTTCGGAAACGCAAGCCACCCGGATATGGCCCCTTTATACCAAGGCGTTTACATGCATTGTCGGCCATTAGGTCAGTGTCTTGAAGAGTGCAAAGAGGCCGTCAAGCGGTTCAGAAGTCACCCATGCATGACGGGCACCAGGGGAGAGTATGTCATGTGGGAGGCCAGCGATTCAGAGACTTTCGAGGAATTGAGCTTCTACTCAAAAGTTAGGTCATGTGACCTCGAGATTTTGCGAGAACAACTCTTGACGCAGACGACAAACGGAGATGACACAAACGTAGGAGCGAGGGTTCTACCGGAACTATCGGCTCTTCTGGTTGCTGCTTTACTGGCCTTGTTTTTATAAAAAATATCATAGATAACTGTCTTGTTGTTAGAATTAGGAGGGGAAGATTTACCAGTGTGTTGATATATAAATGTATCAATGCAATATTATAACATTGTTTTTTTTTTTTTCGGGCGTAAACGTTCGTTCCAAAACTGTTGTTTGATTATTTTTCTTTAATATTAAAAAAATGAAAATGTGTTGTCGTCTTGTAGTATTAGCAACGGACAAGAAGAATTACGTGTATATACGCCAATTTCTTAACAGGTTCAGTGATTTCAACATAGATATCTGCTTACACCGTAAACAACCCCTAACGCGGGGGAGTCGACAAAAAGTAGGGGGGAGTCGATCCCAACGCATGGGGGAGTCGATTTTCTTCGCTT
Source organism: Magallana angulata (assembly GCF_025612915.1). Classification (NCBI taxonomy): domain Eukaryota; kingdom Metazoa; phylum Mollusca; class Bivalvia; order Ostreida; family Ostreidae; genus Magallana; species Magallana angulata. Next base: position 26,401,955 of record NC_069112.1, read on the forward strand.
CGGAGACGGAAGGAATTTAGGTCACGCCTTTGGTAGGTATTTATAAGAAGTATTTCCAAAAAAGAGATACCGCACGGAAGACAGCGATAGTCAAACTTTGTGTCGGTCATTGGTCCGAGTTCTCTATGCGTCTAGTAGTCTCAAACACTTCGAAACTATTTGACAAATTTCAAACTCACGATTATCAGGTGGTCAAAATATGCACGATTTGTAAAATATACGACTTGCTTTGGGTTACAGAAAGTTGAAACAGTCTAACAAATGATCAACCTTTTAAGTGCAATAATCAAATCTTAACAAATCTTATGAAAAAATGAATAATTAAGACATTTTCTGTTCAGATGTAACGGTGACGTAGGGGGGAGTCGATTTTTGGAAAACAGAACGCACGGGGGAGTAGAAAAATTAAATTCAATTCACTCTATCGGGAATGTTCAACTTATATTTTTATAAAGAATTACGAGGTCTATAAAAGTCGACTTAACTAATAAATAAAATGGTCCAACTTATTCACAGATATTTAAGCAATAAAGACAGGTACATGTACTACTCATGTTTTCCATTTAATTTCGTATTTTGTTTTTATTTTATTTTTAAATTGAATCAAAAAAGAATACATTTATTAAAAGGTATTTTCTTTCTATTTCTTTAGAAAATATATAGTTACGCGAACTATTGAAACGAACCACATGTGTGTGACCGTATTCATAAACGTTTAATTGACTTTCAAGAACTACTTTTTAATCCATTGTTTAGCTGATCAAATTTTTAAAATTATTTGAAGAGCTATATTGATTATTTTACATGAGTCATTGATGTTTTTTGTACTTTTAATGTTGGAATTGCGTGCGTTTTTTTCTTTCGTGATTGAGCGATTCTAGTAAAGCTACGTATCGAAAGCACGGACTGTACATGTATGTATGTACAAGGGCTAAGTTCAAACTTCCAAGTAGCTATACTTCTCATTACCATGGTAACTTCTTCATATATAGATCCCGAATATGGCTGTTACTTCTGTGTGGCGTTTTGACAATAAATAAATAATTTTGGGTGAGAACCTAGTAAGTTGCAAGAACTTGTGTTCGAACCCCTTGTATATTATATATACAATAAAATATGTTCAAACCAATAAATAAAAAATAAAATGCTTTTTTTTAGCGATTCATGCGTATTTTTTTCTGCAATGATTGCTACATTCGTTAACTAAATTAATCGTCAAAGACAGCATTTCATTATTTATATGTACATCTTTCTTTTAAAAGATTGATAAACTGATCGTAAAAAGTAAAACTAACTAAATTATAGTCGATGTACATCAGTATGTTATTTAAGAGCAGCAGCCAAATCGTATTTAATTAGAAATTGAGTCTGACATCATCATGGTCATTTCGTGCAGTCCGTGATTTTTCCTAGCTTGATGAAGATTTCGAGCTGTTAATAAACGAGGCGTATAGACCTCAGTCCTGTCAGTTTCTTCAGAGCTATGAATTATACAATCAATTTCCGTAAGAAATAGAGGAAAGTATACTTGGTGGATGAAAATATTTAGTGATAGAAAAGGAGGAATGACCAGATCTAGGCTCGAACCTGCGACTACTCAGTTTAATGAGCAACGCTCCAACTAGCTAGTGCTAGTAGGAGCGTGACAGTACTGAGCCTATTATATATACACTATTACAAAATAAACAGGTAAAATGCATTCTTCAGGGATTCTTAGGGCTATGATAGTAGCAAGCATATCAGGATATATACATACGTAAACTGATAACTACGGTAATGTACTTTTCTTGAATGTTAGCTACCATCATATACCGGTATGCATAACCCAAAAAAGCACTTTATTGTTTGAATAAACACAGTTGATGACTGTACTATTTATCGTACAATAGGACTGCATATATGGATAATTATATAATTCATCAGTCAAATATAAAATTTATGATTTAACTATGCTTCAATCAGCCCTAAAAGAAAAGCAGGCATTCGGTTCACATACAGTCCACAGGAATACAACAACTTTGTAGACCCCCCCCCCCCCCAATTTAACAAGTCAACGACGCCGCGGTCTTACAAGATAATCATATTGACAAAAGCATTCACCAACCACCCTTCGGTAGCAAATACATACATGATATACAGATGCCAAAACAAATACAGCATTTTAAATCATATCCTCTGTATGACTAGTGTGTTTATATGTATGAAAAACAACGAATTAAAAAAAAACAAAAAAACAAAAAACATACAAACAACACACACACAGGATAATTACAAAACACAACAGATAAATGAAGTTGTGTCTTTGATATGGTTTGAGATACACAAATCACAAGAAAAGAGAAAAAGTCAAGTTATGAAGATATATCGTTTTATTTGAACACATATTTTGCATTTTTAGCTACTGGTTATAAAACTTTTTGTAAACAGTGTTTAATATACTTTATATATTGACAACTGATATCAAATAAGGTTTGCAAATGATACAAGTTCAATGTAAAATTAAATATACACAATTTTCTACTCCCCCGTGCGTTCTCTTTTCCGAAAATCGACTCCCCCCTACGTGACCGTTACATCTGAACCGAAAATGTCTTGTTTATTCATTTATTAAGATTTGATTATTGCACCTGTAAGGTTGATCATTTGTTCGGCTGTTTCAACTGTCTGTAACCAAAGCAAGTCGTATATTTTACAAATCAAGCATATTTTGACCACCCGATAACTGTGAATTTGAAATTTGTCAAATAGTTTCGAAGTGTTTGAGACTACTAGACGCATAGAGAACTCGGACCAATGACCGACACAAAGTTTGACTATCGCTGTCTTCCGTGCGGTATCTCTTTTTTGGAAATACTTCTTATAAATACCTACCAAAGGCATGACCTAAATTCCTTCCGTCTCCGAAGCGAAGAAAATCGACTCCCCCATGCGTTGGGATCGACTCCCCCCTACTTTTTGTCGACTCCCCCGCGTTAGGGGTTGTTTACGGTGGCTTAGCACAGTGAAAATTCAAGTAATATAAAAGTCAATTATCTTGGATATGGGATAGCCCATATCTATTCTTGTTCATAAGGAGTATAATATAGCCTAAAAATGACTAGCCCCTTGAGGACTTTTTAAAAATATCCCGTAACGATTGTGAGGTACTACATGTGTAAAAAATATTTTAAAATGCGAACTAAAGTACATGTAATAGATGTATTTCGACAGATTGAAGTTAACGTTTGCATACCAGCTTAAGTTCTATAAGAACTAAATATTTGAACAATTAATAACTATTAACTCAGGCAGTCTAAAGACAGAATCACGAGACTTAAATGACCTAGATTTTTTTTCTTCATGATTTAGATGCGGGTTTTAAAAGAAATTTTAAACTCTTGATATAAAGGTCAACGAATAGAGTCACGATCTAGGACACATCCATTCGGATTCTTTTCAAAAATTAATTCTGATACTTTAACGTAGTTGATGAGCCAAGCTGCAGGAATTCAAACAACTTTTTTTAAAAGTCAAATTGAATACCTGCTGTCGCTTTAAAGTACTGTAGACTTAATCCGATTTAAATAAATGTACAGCGATGCTAGTGAGCAGTATTCATTAAAATATTTATTTGAACAAACAATCGTAATGAAACCAAATTTATCCCCTTCCCTGAAACTATGCTATATCGCTATTGTAACATTTTCCATTATTTTTTTCTGAAATATAATAACGAATCGATTCTGTTTAAAAAAAGCCAATACATTAATCATACATCAATAGCTATTTTAATTACTAAAAATTATGAAATATGAGTGCATGTAATTAGGACTCATTCTTTGAATAATTTGAGGTAATCAAATTTATACGATTGGCCGTGATGAAATCGATCATAAATCATTTCCGGCTTTATTGGATTTGATCACATCGAACCGTATTTGATCACCTCATACTATTAAAGAAATATGATGTTTTTATCCGGAAATGTCTACAATCAATGCAATTAACATGTACAGATACTACAAGGTACATGTACAACAGATACAAATACTACTTATGATGTTTCTGTTAAAAGCTATTTTGTTCTTAATATTTTGTCGACCATTATTCATTTCCATCATTTCCGTACATAAAAGCAATTGATTTGACTTTTTAATCGCAATTTTTTTTTTGGGGGGGGGGGGCGAATGTAGAAAAAAATTTTGTATAAATTTTCTTTCAAACCTTTAATTAAAAGCAGTGTAATTTTCAACGACACATGTATCTGGTTTATTCAATTTTTACGTTAAAAAAAAAAAAACAAAAAAAAAACAAAACAAAAACACCCCCCCCCCCCCAAAAAAAAAAAAAAAAAAAAAAAAAAAAAAAACCAAAAATAAAAAAACAAAACAAAAAAAAAACAAAACCCACAAGACCTACAAATAGATTGAACTGTTTTGCGTTGAAAGAAACCAAAATAGAACATGTTTGCTTTTATTCACAATAAAAAGCTCCTTCGTATCAATTTTCTAATTGAACGGGTCGCAGTGTGCAATTGAAAATCCTTAATATCAATAACTAATGACGAGTGAAAAGTTGAACAATCATAAATATTTTATGAATACATTTCATGCATTTGTTTGAAAAATCTTAAAAGAAATTGGATTTGGGTACAATATCGAATACTAGTACACATTCTGTTAAAACTATTTGATGTCATAATGATAAAAAAAAAACAACAGCTGTTCTATTCTCTCTATCTATGCTTCTTCTTTCTACGAAATTTTCCTGATCCTCAAATAAGCACTTTGATAAGACGGGAATATATACCAAATAAATACTCAGTTTGTCCTATACCCTCATACAAAATTAACTATTTCTTTAAAAGAAATTTTAATTACTTTCTTTTGGGGCAGTAGTTGTTTATTTTTTCTATCGGGGAATGGAATAAGGGTGACCGGAAATTGGTTTAGGAATGTTGATGCTAAATCTTATGTGGGAATGCCGTTTCATTCAGAATTGTTTTGCTTTTTATACTCGCTTCTTCTATCAGCCGAGATGCATTTGTGCCGTTTTCTTTTTTGTACAAAAAAAAATCTATATGTTACCAAATACAAGAAAACACGCGCTACTTATTCTAGAAGTTCCACATCTCTCCGTTCTATATCATATTTATCTCTGCGACTATTAGATTTCATTTGAATTCATCGTATGATATAGTAAAATCATAAAATCTGGATTTCTCAAATAACATTTTAATTAAGGAATGAGATACCTGCCAGGGGCCCGTTTCACAATGACTTTTTAGGGAGTTATGTACATGTATTACGGGGCGCTCTCTCCCGTACAGGACTAATACTGGGCCAACCGTGAAATTATTCTCTTGTTGTTGAATCTCATGTACTCGTATAACCTCCTACAAGCCAACACGCGATTTAGTTTTCAGACTTTTATCTAGAAGTTACATGAAATATACTTTTACGTGAGTTTGGTATGCATCAGCACCGAAGGTCTGATTCCAACTGACCATATATAATTTACAAATCCGAATTAAATATAATTAACAATAAAATTTCTCTTGCCTTATAAATTGATAATTAAAAGAAAAGCAGCATGTGATCAAAAGCATTTACTGACTATAAACGAAAAGGTTAACCACAACAACATAAAAAAACAAAAGCAAACTAGGACGGATTTCTTAAAGACGTTTGAACTACAACCGTCATGTTTACCATTGCTCGATAATTGCATGTATATAACTAGAGGAAATTAAAAAGAAAAAAAATCTTTTGACTCAGAAACCTAAAACGGAAATCAATGTTGTCTTTCTGAAGAAGAAATTATTGCGTGCCTAATTGTCTGATTTCATCTTGGGACACCGTTAGATCAATCAGTCAACGTCTAAGTTCTAAAAGGTAAGTACCTGTATCATGGTATTTTATTTCTAATTTATCGCTGTATTATCTCTTTATGTATATACTAGCATTTGTCGTTAATAAATGATTAATTTAATATTGATTTTTTTCCTATCAACATCGAAAGAAAAAAAAATTATACATTATAACATGAAAATATCTTTGCGGATTCATTTCTTATATTACCAACAAATGTTTTTTTGAATATCATTGTGAATACTCAATACATACATGCTTCATTTCATTCCAAGTGATTTTTGCTCTTCTTCACTTGGCAACGGTTGTATCTGGTCTTTGAGTTCGCACAGATTCAGTTGCGTTTAAAGAGATAATTATATTATGAGACATTGGGATTCGCCCACTCTTCAATTCACCTGCAGTACAAAGAGAGCGCAAGGGGATGAAAATTAAACGAGAGCGAATATTTTCTCGCATAAATTATATTTATGATAAAGCTTTATCATCTTTATACTGAATTTAAATGCAAATGTTATATTATAGAACAAATGTTATGCTTAATATATATATATATATATATATATATATATATATATATATATATATATATATATATATATATATATATATATATATATATTATACAATAAATACAACAACGGGTAAATATTATACAATAAATACAACAACGGTTAAAAGACAGTTGCATTGCCGTTATTGCATTATTATTTATCTGGATGTGCGGCTATGCATTATTTGATGTTTGCATACAATTAAAAAAAAGAATCCATTTTACAAGTAAGTAGATTCATAAAGAATACCTAAGGTTTTGCCTTCGAGAAACACATTTTGAATTTGTGAAGGGTTGACTTATTATTAATCGTAAATAAATATACTACTGTTATTATTTCATGTCGCACGATTACTATGTATTTTTTCTAACAAGTAGGCTAAAATTCAAACGAGAGAATAATAGAATGTACATTTAAATGTAAAAAAGCTAGAGGTACTATAATACTTGGAAGATAAACCATTTCTTTAATTGAATTAATTGTAAAACTTTGATTAGTCTTGTACATGTAGTCAACTTGTTTTTCCGCACATTTGTTTCCTATTTTTGATAACAAAAATAGCTGCATATATACTTCGACATTGATGAGAAAATAAGTTTAAGGTGAAAGAGTTCTAACGCCAAGCAAAGTTTGCCATAAATATTTGATTGGGTCTGAAATCAAATCCATCGAAACACAATGGCTTGGGGTTTTGAATTATATTAATTCATAATATATCAATCATATGCGTCATTGTAAGGATTTTTTTTTCAGATTTAGAACAAGGGTTATAGACACAAGAGAGCATTTTGGTAAATTGTGATTCGATGCAGGAAAGGTAAACAATTTTGCATTAACAAACTACCAATCAATAAACATAATCTGAGAACGGAAAGGAAAAAAAAAGGTTTCCTGAAATAATTATACGCTCCGAGGGAATAAAGGTACCAACGATCGGAAATCTTAAAACTATTGATTTTTGTGGGGTTTTTTTCTTCAACTACATGTACATTTAGAGGTCTTTTCTCATCAATAAGGTTATCTTAATCTCTTAACGGTTTGCTTTCATTTTTAGAATGTATTCTATTAAATTAAATATTTTTTTTAAAAGAACGTTAGTTAAAAACAAGATTAATAATTATACTAACTGACTTCCTCCAACATGTTTAATGACAATACACATGGTGTATCAAGTAAGTAACCTTTTTTTCAGAAGTCTGTCTAAACGTTTTAAAAACAATCAATAGTTATCATTTTGCTTTTTATCATAAGATTTTACTTAAGTTTAGATATTTATGATATAAATTTAGATATAAATTGATGTCTCATATCTAAAAATATCATTTCAGATGATTGTGGTCCACTTTTTCATCTACGTGGTCCTTGTAATACAAGGTTTGTCAGTGACTCTCTTTAAAAAAAAAAAGAACTAAACAAACAAACATAATTTTCATTATAACTTCAGATGTCTTAAACTGAATGAGATCAATAGGCTTTTTTATTTTAAGTAAGATATACACCATTGTGTAAAGAAAAAAGAAAGACTTACAGTTTTCTTTTCATGAACATAAATATATGTTTGCGTACATTTTGTCAAAACTAATATGTCTTAATTAGTTCAAGTATTTAAATCAATCTTCTACAGTTATTATCCCCACGCCAATTTTTTTTTAATGTGGTTTGACTTAAACTGACGAAAACCATTCATGCATGCCTTAATCCCCCAACGTTCAACAACTATGGAATGGAATTTTTATTCTAAATTCAGGACTACATTTTAGTGAAGCGCCACCCTCTGGCGTGGAAACGTGCTCGTTTAGACTTCAAGAAACAGATAAAGCTGGGGCTGTACCTTATAGTCCAGAAACAATACCATTGGCGGACTGCGAGCGAAGATGTTCTGATAAATTTTGGTGTACATCATTCTCTTTCGTGGATGGAACATCTGAATGTAGATTGCATAACAACCTTGAAACTGTGGATGAGCCGGGAAGTGTATATTACGTAGAAAACTGCACAACCATTTCAGGCAAGTTTGAAGGGGAAGGAGACTAAAATACGTTGCACAATAAATCAATAAATTATCATCAACTATAACTGTAAATTATATTCATATTCTTAAAAAATATGGCCGCGGTGATAATTGCGAGGGCTACCGACGGGCTCCCCCAAATATGAAATAACAAATAGCAAATGAATGACGGCCCAAATATGGCAAATCACGCACTGGGTAAACGCAAATGCGTGAACGTCATAGATAACAATTAAGATAATTATGCAAACTATGCAAACATTATTAAATAATTAAAGATAATAAAATCAATATAAAGGTAAATATGTCCAAGTTAAATGTTGTGCAAACATGCGGTAATATTGCCCGAGATCCATCGCTTTGAGTTATGTTTAAAATTTTAAGTACAAACATATATATACTCAATTTAATTACATCTACCCCCATCTAATATCAATGATGTCATGCACGTGTATCTATAAAAATATAATTTTATTACCAATACATTCAAATTCGACAAAAGAAATGAAAAATACGTTTATACTTTTTAACATAAAAATGACTTAGCTAAGACATTGCTTAGTTTCATTTATGTTGCGGTATCAGACATACTTAAGCAGGACTTATGTATGTCCTAAGATTCCGCCTAAGTCCTACTTATGACCCTACTTAAGTCAAAATCTTAGCATGCTTTTTGTTACGAGCCCCTGGTCAAAGCATTTTTTGTTTTGGTTGGCTAAATTATTTCATCAAATGATCTTGTACATGTAAATCATGTCAAAATTTGGCATAACATTTCCACCCTCCATATCTAGAATACCGCATAGAACAGTATCAATATATGCAGTACCTCTTTTACATCCTTAAATATTGGTGAATAAGAAATGTTTTCCCCAACAGAGAACAAAATGGTGCTGCTTAGTAAAAGAGTGAGTAGATATGAAATTTTCACAGCACAACTTCATAAACCCCGTTCATATAATCTGAAACTGACCATTAAGTGAACAACAGAAAGTTCTATGCAAGACTAGTTCTATTGTCCAAAGTTTAAAAAAAAATATATTCATCATCATGGTCAACAGGAGTACTTGATAATGTTTATTCTTAAAACAAAGAAGATAATGCTTAAAGTTGGATAATTGCCTTGTACTCTCAATGAAATGATCACGGCCCTACAGACCTCGATCAGTTCTTTCTCTCACAGAATGGGTAGTTTTCATCTAATTGTATTAGAACCTTAAAATTGTGTCTGATGACGAGATGCATACTACCTGAAATACTGCACACCCATTTCAAGTTTGATAAATCTTACGTAAAGGTTTTTTTTTTTTTATTTTCACGAGTTGTAGCTTTAGCTTTTCGCATCGATAAACACGGTACAAATTTAAAAAAAAAACCCAGCAAATCAAAGCATTTTAAAATGAAAATGTACTTAAACTATGTAATTAATAATCAAAATCTACATCATTCATCAGAAATTAAGAAATGTTTCCATTACAGCTGATACCTGCTTAGATGTATTATTTTATGACCATGGGCCACAAACAGAGGGCATAACGGACAACATATTTTCAAGTGACTTGATACTGTGTCATGAAGAGTGCAGAAACAATGAAGGATGTTTTGGGTATACGTATTATGATACCTTTTGTTCTTTAAATGGAGACAACAACTTCATAACCGGGTCACCCTGCCCTACCTGTCATTATTACGAAAAGACTTGTCAATCACGTACGTATAAAACTGTCTTAATATACTATCAAGTGTCATTCACATCTCTTGACTTTGCTAAGCATTTTATTTTCAAGCTGTTCTAACGCAAAACCAACACTTAATTATTCATTGCGGTTTTATTCAAAATTATCATTAGCATGTGAAATAATATTTTTATAATTAATATAATTAAAAAGCGAAGGCGTCATAATTTTTGAAAATCAATCAGCTCTCCTATATGTAGTTACTCTGGCAAAACGTGAGTAAAACAGTGCTTAGACCTAAGCACAATCATGTATTTATAAAAAAAACCATCACCGCTGTCAAGATTAAGTACTTGAAAGAAATTTGTTAATTCGATGTAATGTATTCAGAAGCATTGTTTTTCTAAGACATTAATTGAAAATACTCTATTCTGTGGGGTTTTTTTCGCCCTGTGTAATTTTTGCCCTCCTATACTCGCAAACAAAATCGCCCCGTAATGAATTTGCCCAGACACAGCAGTGTTTAAAGAAGTATAATTAAAGACATTTGAATTCATCTATTCTAAAATTCACCCGCTGACAACAAGGGCGAAAATAAAACGGGGGCGAATATGTCCTTGTTTAAAGTAGTCAGATATAAAGGTGTACAAAAAATTTAGAAATTTTATATAGTCGTACATTTATGTATTTCTTCGTCAAACTTCAATAAGACTTGTTTAGTTTCATTGATAACCATAGCGCTATATCTACAGCCGTGACATTTTTAATCAAGGAAATATAAATATAAGTTGGTAAAACAACTTTCCTTTTTTTTCCCAAAACTTTAGGTCTTTTTTTTCAGAATGATTAATTAGGCGTTGTTGAAATGATAAATATTTATCATCCGTAGGATACATTTTTTAGACCCCAAACCCTTATCCCCAGAAACAAAAAATAAGATAAACGATGGAAAAAACCTCACATAACCAACATTTTACTTCTACATTTACTTTTTGTGTATATATATTGTGTGGGTGTTAGGTACTTGTTAGAAATTTCATGATATATTTTATAATAATCGAGTGAATTTAGCACAAGTGCAGTTTAATATTGAATATACATATTAGGCAATCAACTTTTCATAAAACACTGATAATTTATTTCATAATTTGTGTTTGCTTTTGATGGTAACAATACAACACAATCCACCTATAACTGCTCCAATACACTTTTCCTTGATCATGGGATCCAGACGACTAGTATCACAGTTTTTAATGTATTTTCCACAGCATGGGAGTGGGAATGGCATAACACTTGCAGAGACGATTATGCATGTTTGGGGTATACCTATCGCGTGGACTACTGGATATGTTCTCTCAGTCACGATAGAATCTCGCTTGATGCTTTCCCGTGCAATGTATGCAATTTCTTCGAGAAGACATGCCATTTAAGATGTTTAGAGCGGTTTTTTCTTATACGAGTGGTGTATAATACCCATGTGTTAAACTTTCATTTTTTTAACGGATGATGTTTTATCAACAACGTCCGGTTAGAACTATATTTTACTCAACCTTCGCCTTTACGCTTCATTGAGCTAGTTTTTGAGGATTTTCTTGTAGGCCAATATTTAACATTACTATGTCTACTACAAAATTTGTTTAAAAAAACTTAGTTGAAGATAGGAAATTCAAAAAATAAAAGAAAATAGGTGTGTAGGCTTTAAAACTGCTAATCTTTTTAGCTATCAATATTTTAAATCTTGGCGAGGCGAGGAGACGCGATGAAAACTTGAAGTATACAGTACAGCTTATAGGAGAAGATCTCAACTAGATAAACAAAAATAATGTCGGAACATACGATTTGTTTGGATGAAGTGTATTAAGGTATATGAAAACACACAAGCAGGTTATAAGAGTACGACCCCATTCATGCAAGGATAAAACATTGCTGCTGGATCTGATTTTAGCAAATACTATTATACTGTTGAAAAAATCAGTGCTTACATTGCTCACTTTTACACGTTGATCTCCAGGGAAAATTCATCAATCGCAATAAACCTAAACTAAATGACAGAATTCTTTGTTCAGGTGCGATTGATATTTTTAGCAGTCCACTCTGACCAATCGCCAAAATAAGATTAGGCTCAGAATGCACATTTTTAAACCAAAAATCCCTTGAGGACTTTTTGTACCCCTGATTTTTATGCGCTGAGCGCCAATGGTCTTACTAAACAGGTATTCTTTACACTTACATTTGACCTTTTCTAAAGACAACCAGTATTCAAATAGTAGTATTTGTTGAGTATCTTGATCTAAACTAGTTTCAGTAGACCTTAGTCCTATTATATTAATCTTCGCCCAGAGTTAAAAACTTTACATGCGATCGCGTGTTCTGAGCTTCTCTTTTAGCGTATTTCGATCCCGAGGCGACAGTTGCCTATTTTTAGAAGCACTGCATGTCGAAGTAGCATCATATAATGAAGAAATAACAACATTAAAAGTTAAAGTATCAGTGTAATACTGAAGTATAAGCATGTAATGTTAAAGTATAATCGTGTAATGTTGAAGTATCAACGTGAAATGTTGAAGTATCAGCATTTCATATTAAAATATCAGCATGTAATGTTAAAATATCAGCATGTAATGGTGAAGTATCAGCATGTAACGTTAAAGTATAAGCATTTAATGACAATCATCTATATAAGGCAATTGAAGCGTTCAAAATGGTTCAATTTACACTTTGTTAAGACAAAAAGTGTTTAAAGGAAGTATATTATAGATATTCTTTTAAATTTAATTCTTAATAATTCAATCCTTCTTACCATGATCAGAAAACAGTTATTTCAAAAGAGAGACGTTAATCTGTGCAAAATATATTATTTACGTCAAGCAAAATTTCGCAGTTTGCACTAGTTTATAATAGATCGATGTGATTTGTGCAAGTGATGTTTTACAATATGGATTGGTTTTCCTAATCCTAAACAATAAAGTGTTACAACCATTTTTGATTATCAAGTGCTAAATGGTATCACACTTTGTGTAATAAAAATAAATAAATTATATTTTTAGAACCATACGATCAATATGACGACTGTTTACATGTCATGTTCACATACATGTCTGCATTTTTATGATTACATTTTTGTAAAAAAATGAAAAAAAATCACCCTTTATGATTCAATCCTTTATAATATGTGTCCGTTTTAGATTCCACAACTACACCAACTTGCGACAGTATATCATTTCATTACCATGGGCATAACACAAAGGGTAGAAACGTTTACATGGATTTTCCTTTTTCTGACAATGCATGGTGTCATGAAGAGTGCAAAAACGATGAAACATGTTTAGGGTATACGTATGAAGATGACTCACAAATATGCTTTCTAAGTAGCGATACTATGTTCATGGACACATCACCTTGTGTTTCCTGCCGTTTCTACGAAAAGACATGCCAGTCATGTATGTATAGCTTTTTGACATTAGACAAATAATAATAATAAATATCTGTATATATGTATGTGTATAGTTGCTTCTTGATATATATCCATTTAGTTATTTTAGAATGACAAACCTTATTTGAGTAAGACTATGACAAATTTGAAAATTTACTGCCTTAACCACACTCTTTCAAACACATACTATTTAATTCTCATGAAAGATAAAAAAAAAAAACTTTTTTTGAAAGAATTTTTTTCGTGTTGTAATATAATTTGACTATTTAAATATTTATATTAAAACAAATTTGAATTTTTGCTACAGGTGATTGATATTGATTGTATATTTATATACAATATTTCTTCAGATATTAAATGATGTAAAAATATGACATACACGGTCAATTTTTACCAAACATTTAGAAACGTATCCTTTTTTTCCGTCTTAGATGTCACCAACACAACCACCCAATCTTCGAACTGCTCCAATACATCATTTCTCGATCATGGGTACTGGAAGACTGGTGTGACAGTTTACAATATGTATTCCTCAATCACTGAGTCGGAATGCCGTGCCAGTTGCAGAGACGATTTCACATGTTGGGGGTTTACCTATCGTGAGGACAACATGGTTTGTTCTTTGAGTCATGATAAGATGTCACTTGATGCGTCACCCTGTGACTTGTGCCGTTTCTACGAGAAGACATGCGAACCATGTATGTATCAAACATCATAAACACCAATGAACACATTTCGTGTTTTTTTTAAACATTGGAATACTTTTTAACTCACCTGAGCTGAAAGCTCAAGTGAGTTATTCTGATCACATTTTGTCTGTCGTCCGTCTGTCCGTCTGTCCGTAAACTTTTCACATTTTCAACATCTTCTCAAGAACTACTGGGCCAATGTCAACCAAACTTGGCTCAAATCATCCTTAGGCAAGGGGGATTCAAAGTTGTTAAACATAAGAGCCACACCCGTTTTCAAGGGAAGATAATTAGATTTCGAGAAATTTTCAAAAATCTTCTCCTCAAGAACCAAAAAGCCAGGGAAGCTGACACTTGTGTGGAAGCATTCTCAGGCAGTGTAGATTCAAAGTTGTGAAAATCATGACCCCTGGATGTAGGGTGGGGCCACAATGGGGGGTCGAAGTTTTACATAGGAATATATAGAGTAAATCTTTGAAAATCTTCTTCTCAGAAACTAATCAGCCAGGGAAGTAGAAACTTGTGTGGAAACATCCTCAAGTAGTGTAGATTCAAAGTTATGAAAATCATGACCCCCGGGGAAGGGTGGGGCCACAATGGGGGGGGGGTCGAAGTTTTACATAGGAATATATTGAGTAAATCTTTAAAAAATCTTCTTCTCAGAAACTAATCAGCCAGGAAAGCTGAAACTTGTGTGTGGAAGCATTCTCAGGCAGTGTAGATTCAAAGTTGTGAAAATCATGACCCCCGAGGGTAGGGTGAGGCCACAATGGGGGGGGGGGGGGTCGAAGTTTTACATAGGGATATATAGAGTAAATCTTTAAAAATCTTCTTCTTAGAAACTAATCAGTCAGGAAAGCTTAAACTTGTGTGGAAGCATCCTCAGGTAGTGTAGATTCAAAGTTGTGAAAATCATGATCCATGGGGGTAGGGTGAGGCCACATCGGGGGGGGGGGGGGTGTTAACGTTTTACATAGGAATATATAGAGTAAATCTTTTAAAATCTTCTTCTCAGAAACCAATCAGCCAGATGATTCTTTATGATTGTTAAGACTTTGGCTCTAGGACAATTCTTCGGCCTCACAAGAAGGTTCCGAGTTTGATGTAGCTTTATATCGATCTTTTTGAGAACTGCAATACTCAACATGTGATATAACTATAAAACCATCCTGTTAGAAAAGGGACTAATGATTATAAACATAAGAATATTAGGGGTGAAAAATGGATTTTATTTATACAGGATCTACATGTATTATTGTACATTGTCCAGATTGTTTGTATTATGAGTCCATTAAGCTGATTTTATCATACCTATTGTTCCTCAGGTGAGCGATGTGGCCCATGGGCCTCTTGTTTTCATTTATTTTGTCCATTAATGTTTAAAGCTGAAGTTTATTTATGGATTGGTTTTTGAATCAGCAAATTATATAAGGTTGCTTGGTGGTCAGCAAGTCACACATCAGATTTACCAATGCTTTAAATTCGATTTATCAAGCTGTTTACGGATATTAAGTTAAGAAAAAAAATCCATAAATTTTAGTTTTTGAATTCAAGCACTTTTTATCTCATTAGACATGATTCTCCTTTTAAATGAGATCAATTCTGTCTAGAAATGGCCACATTCATTCAACCCTTTTAAGTATCATTTTAAAAAAAGCAACCTTTAAATGTTGCATTTTGAAGCACTGAAACATTAGAGTTAACAAAATTATAAAAAATAAACAGTAAGAACTTTGTATACCTTAAAAACGTTTTATTCTAATGAATGCCGATTTCTTTTCAAGTTTAAATTGCTACCAAACATTTGTTTAAAACATCCCGCTCAGATCATTGCCTGGTTGAGAAACAAACATTGTGTTGAAAAGATTGTGAAATACTTTAAATGTTGAATTGCTAAGCTATATTTTCATATTGATATTGTTCTTGCAGTGCGCTTCATTATGATTTTTTTTTTCAGCCTCAACTACTGGATCACTTTCAACATCATCATTCTTGACATTGTTGTCCTCTATTTCAACGCCTTCATCGTTGTCTTCACAACCACAATTCACATCTTCATCTTCTTCTTCTTCTTCTTCTTCTTCTTCTTCTTCTTCTTCTTCTTCTTCTTCTATAACCCACTATTTATCGTCGTTAGCTCCCTCCTCCTCCTCCTCCTCCTCGTTGTCGTCGATTTCGACGCCCTCCTCGTCGTCATTACAACCACAACTCCCATCATCATCATCATCATCATCTTCAGAAATGACCCAGTCTTCATCAACTTCAGCACAAATATCCTCCTTCTCCCCTTCCTCCACACCACAACCTCTAGTATCACTTTCGTTACCATCATCATTGTCATCGTTGTCCTCGACCTTAACGCCCTACTTGTCGTCATTAGAACCACAACTCCCATCATCATCATCTGCTTCTTCTTCTTCAATGAACCACATTTCAACATCGTTACCCTCCTCCTCCTCCTCCTCCTCCTCCTCCTCCTCCTCGTTGTCGTCGATTTCGACGCCCTCCTCGTCGTCATTACAACCACAACTCCCATCATCATCATCATCTTCAGAAATGACCCAGTCTTCATCATCTTCAGCACAAATATCCTCCTTCTCCCTTTCCTCCACACCACAACCTCTAGTATCACTTTCGTTACCATCATCATTGTCATCGTTGTCCTCGACCTTAACGCCCTACTTGTCGTCATTAGAACCACAACTCCCATCATCATCATCTGCTTCTTCTTCTTCAATGAACCACATTTCAACATCGTTAACCTCCTCCTCCTCCTCCTCCTCCTCGTTGTCGTCGATTTCGACGCCCTCCTCGTCGTCATTACAACCACAACTCCCATCATCATCATCATCATCATCATCATCTTCAGAAATGACCCAGTCTTCATCACCTTTAGCACAAATATCCTCCTTCTCCCCTTCCTCCACACCACAACCTCTAGTATCACTTTCGTTACCATCATCATTGTCATCGTTGTCCTCGACCTTACCGCCCTACTTGTCGTCATTAGAACCACAACTCCCATCATCATCATCTGCTTCTTCTTCAATGAACCACATTTCAACATCTTTAACCTCCTCCTCCTCCTCCTCCTCCTCCTCCTCGTTGTCGTCGATTTCGACGCCCTCCTCGTCGTCATTACAACCACAACTCCCATCATCATCATCCTCATCATCTTCAGAAATGACCCAGTCTTCATCATCTTCAGCACAAATATCCTCCTTCTCCCCTTGCTCCACACCACAACCTCTAGTATCACTTTCGTTACCATCATCATTGTCATCGTTGTCCTCGACCTTAACGCCCTACTTGTCGTCATTAGAACCACAACTCCCATCATCATCATCTGCTTCTTCTTCTTCAATGAACCACATTTCAACATCGTTAACCTCCTCCTCTTCCTCCTCGTTGTCGTCGATTTCGACGCCCCCCTCGTCGTCATTACAACCACAACTCCCATCATCATCATCATCATCATCATCTTCAGAAATGACCCAGTCTTCATCATCTTCAGCACAAATATCCTCCTTCTCCCCTTCCTCCACACCACAACCTCTAGTATCACTTTCGTTACCATCATCATTGTCATCGTTGTCCTCGACCTTAACGCCCTACTTGTCGTCATTAGAACCACAACTCCCATCATCATCATCTGCTTCTTCTTCTTCAATGAACCACATTTCAACATCGTTAACCTCCTCCTCCTCCTCCTCCTCCTCCTCGTGGTCATCACAAGCATCACTACCACTCCTATCATCATCATATTCTTCTTCTTCTTTGATGGATATTACTTCATTTTCATCGCCTCCTCTAAGTCAAATAAGTTCGACTGCATCTAGCTTAGAAAACTCAACAGAGACAGAGGCAGTCCTGGTCACAAACGGAACCGTAGAGTGTTTTTGTGTTTGCCGCCCTCAAAACAACACATTACAGGAAACCATGGATATAAGGAAAAAAGCATTATCGGTTGAAAAAGAAAAGCTTTCGTCTGTTGTTCGAAAACAAATTAGCGCCATTGACAGTCGGCAGTCATCGACGGTTGTTGGATCCGTTGGTGCCGCCATGATAAGTTTAGTTTTTGGATTGTTAATATTTCCTGACGCAATCTCTATGATGTATTTTCTTTACGAAGTACTGAACAAAGTAAACGTTCATAAAGAAAGAAAAACTTTTCACTGCGAAATGAAATCTGTCTAATGGTATGGTCAAAAGAAGACTGTTGCTCTGATTCAATTGTCATAGCATGAACATACTACTGATGAACCCGAACATTTTGTTTTGTTTGTTAATGACTTATCAAATCTTTATATATCTTTCTGTGTGTTAAGCTTTATGTTGTTTATACAGTGTGCAAAATTTATGAACCTCGCTGCATCAAATAGTATTGTTTAACCTTGGATGTATAGCAGGGTTTTAATGTTTCAAGTCTTACTGTATAAAAAATTCCAAATGCCTACGTGCACAAACTGTAAGGTTGAATTTTACCAATTGTGAAATGTTTTGGTAACGATTTCCTGTCTAAAGATAACACAAGATTGTACAGCCTTTTAACCGTTTTGTTTGATAACTGTGTGAATTTGTCATTTTCAACTAACAGTTCAACTTCAGCCAGTCAATGACTTGTAATTAATGTTCAATGTTGTGTTTTTGTCTACTATTGCACCACTTGCTTTTTGAAATTTAAGTATGAAGCAAACAATTTCTAAATTTAATCTGAATTGTAGTAAATGTGGGTGGAAAAAGCGGGCAATATCAGTTAAAATTTCTGGTACTTCCTGTCTCAGGAAAACTGTTTATTTTTTAAAGTGTAAAATGCATGGAAATATAATTATTTTCAATGTTTTTATATTGTGAAACATGTATTTAGGATAAACATAATATCATAAACAATAAACATAAACAATGAACATCAAGCAAATTTCAACATGTTTAGCTTTTTCAGGATCAGTATTGATATGTTTACCTATTTCAGGATCAGTATTATTCATATCAAATTCACTGCTCTTGATCATTTTTTCTCCATAAGTATCCTTTAGCACAATACATGTCCCCCGCCTGCTTCATTCTTATGTCTGTATTTTACAGATTTTTTTTTATTTATAAAACTCCTAACGTTTAAATCATTCATAAGGATAAACAATTAAACAATCCAACAAAATGACATATGTGTTCCTCTTTTAGAAGCTAATTTTTGGCAAATGTGATTTGTCTTTTCAAATCTGTTTCAGACCGAGGCAAGTGACCGAGTCACACTTTACACATCACACGTTTCTTGGTTCCTTCTTAACATAAATCAAAAGAAACCCACAAAACTAACATTTAGTTTTCTTGTTAATGACATCTTTGTAGATTGCATCTTCTCCTTACTGGAGTGTTAAAAAAACTTTAAAAAAAATTGGTATGGGTCAACTGTGTACTGATTATAAGTAAATAAATGCCAAAAGAATTACTATGTATCCCAATTTGTGGAATTAAAAGACAATTGTTCAGGTTAATATCAATTTGACAATAGGCGTTTGCGAGTTAATAAAATTTACGACATAAATTCTAGCAATAGTGAGTATGGCTTAGTTTATAAAAGTGTATCTGTGTAAATTTCCTAAATTGTTATGTAAACACAATAAAAGGAATCACAGTCTTATTTCTTGTGTCGACTTGTTTGTTTTTAATGATATTTTAACTGTTATTTGCAAATCCTTTAAAACATTGATGGAAAAAGACAAGTTGTTTATGAAAATGAATTGTTTATGAATTCAAATCAAATCGATATTTATGCTTGATGTGCACTAACTAAAAATAATAATAAAATATTAATCAAATTCTTATTGAAATCTTTCTCAAACTTGACATTCATAATTAATTGAATGCAATGCTATTTATTGCTGATATGTCATGGGAGTTCCTAAAAATTCCTCAAGATTTATTCACATATAGAAGATAAGTCTCTTATCAAATTAATATTATAAGCAGAAATGTCATGAGCAGCATTCTTTGCTTAAATCATTTTGTGAACAAGTTCCTCTACCTTTTTGTTGTTATAATCATTTTGTGAATACGTTTCTATACCATTTTGTAGTGTTTTTGTTAAATTCAATTACATAAAATTGTCTAGCCAAACATTGGAGTTATTTGCCTGAAGATTATACATTATAGGAAATTTTTAACTGACAACTGTTACGTCCTTTTGTTAGACATTGAAGTAGTCCGACTGACGCCATGTTCTTTGAAAGGGAACAAAGACATATACAAAAGAGATTGTTTTCTTTGCGTCAAAGAACCCCCCCCACCCCCATATTAAACGGGCATGGTGACGATTTTGGTCAAATTTTATTTTTCTGTTTTTATTATTTACTTTGCTTTAGGGATGTATTTTTAATGATCGAATGAAATTTGGGTGCCAGTCAATGAGTTATAAGCGAGATACAGGGCTCACAATTCTTCGTCATGTAAACATGGCTCGTGCCCTGTTTTTGTTTACATAGGTTCAATATACCAGTAAAAATCTTTTTCAAGCTGTTATACCAACGATCAACGCATTTGTCTAAAACTGGTATTTTCACTTCAGCATTCAAAATGTAAACAAAAGCTTAGTTTACATAGCAAAAACGTTTAAGCTCTGTTACTCGCTTATACCTCAACAAATGACACTCAAATTGTGGTTGCCTTACTGAAGCATTGTAAACATTAAAATCGAAAAAATAATATTTTACCAAAATCGTGACCATGCCTCTGTAAGAAATCATGACCAAATGTAAATGAAGCTAATTTAACAGAAAGTTTTGTATTGAAAATATTCAATTATGAATACACTAATGTAGTGAAATACTTTAGTGCAGATCAAAATCAATAGTTCATTTTCTAACATTTTAAATTACTATAATTTTGATGTCATAGAAAACTTTCTCTATGAAATTCATCAGTGCGATTTATATGAAGCTTTCTTATGTCCCCGCCATGACTTGACCGGTGCCTGTAACGTCAATCCGTCCTTCCGTCATTATTCACTTTCCGATTATTATCTCAACAACAATTGATCACATTCAACTCGTGTTTCATCTATAGATGTTTCATAGAAATATGCAGTTACATAATAGCGCATTATTTAATATCTGCGATCGTTCTACTTAAGATTACTATTAATGTCATCACCCGACAATTTGATTCGTTGTTCAAATTCCTATATACATGTTTTGTTATGTTGAATTGTCAAACCTGAATCTGGAATACGGCGTTCAGCCCCGGCCAGTCGTCCGACTCACCCAGTGTCTGAGTTCGGAGGCCAATACTGGCCATATCCGTCTCGTAACAAACAAGTTTGTTTAATTGTTAATTCATAAAACTGTTGCTATCGTTAAGAATATTCTAATAAATTCGGAGTCTTGCATCTATTCGTTTTAATTTCTATGGAATTGTATGTTGTTAAATCTTTGGGAATGCAGCATCTCTATCCTTCGTTTTATTATTTTACGGCCCAAAACACACCTTAAACTTATCTTGTGTACACCTACGCAAACATTCCTCATCCCATTCTTTCTGCACACGACGGATGGAATTCCAGACAAATTCCCTAGCACCGTACAAATCCACTTGCGTAGCTGACTTCCCCCCTATGGAGATTGCTACGCTTAAATCAAAAGTTTACCGAATTCGATATTTTTAACAAGCATCGCATTGACAGATGAAGTCAATAAGAGTTGTTAGTAAACCAGTTCGAATCATCAACTGGTACCAATTAGCATGGAAGTATAATTCATTCTATTGTTACCTGGGCCAATCAGCAATAAAAAAATGTTTGATTAAAACTTATTGAAAATCTGCTTGAGAATAAAAAAAGGCACAGTGTAAACATTTTGGTCTGAATGTTGGTGACAACAGATGTTTTATTGTTCTCTTGACTTCATGTTTTCAAAAAAATATCACAAGATGAACAATGGACGAAGCGTATCGTTTCTTTTTTTCCAATATATGATAAATACACTCTGAATGGATTTTTCTGTGGAGCAGCTTGTTATAGTTTTATTTAAAAAAAATCAATTAGTTAGTTATAGAAATAATTAGTTTCGAAATGTTTTCTTTACAACAGTGGTTTGATGCTTCTGTTCTTAATGGTAAGGTTTTTTCATGAAATCTCTTTTAAAACACAGACTAAGACATTTTTGACATTTTGTTAATATGCCGGCAAATTCAGACTTGTTTTTATTTTCTACGTACAAAATCCCTTTAGAGATGAACAAAGAGATGAACATGAAAACTCATTCTTTTCTGCCATTAATAAATAACAGGTTTCCTCTATATTTTTTCATAGGAACGAAATTGAATTCAACTATTGACATAATTATATAATTTCTTGGGTAATTTAGATGGTAATTTAAATAAGTTTATTGTTTGGTTTTCTATATATCAAAACACATATATTTTTTTCATGATCATTTTTTTTCATATATTCGATCAGTAAATAATCCCTTGGCAGTAGTCTCTTTTTTAATTTTTTTTTAACAAAGGGCGAAAGCCCATTTAAATGCATGTTCTTCCAGGTAGCTTAAAGTTGACTAATAGAAGCTCAAAGAACATGCAATCTTTAAACCATTATAATGCCACCGTTAGGTAACGTTTAAATCATTTTTAAGTGCCATTTGCACTCACTTAAAGTTGTCTTTAAACTGTCTTTCAGTACATTTTATGTCAATTTTGATCAAACTTAAGAGTTCCATGTTAACTAATTGTAAATAAAATTAATGCATATTTCTATATGGGGTAGAAGAACCCCATTTAGAAATAAATTTGCTTGTCCGGGAAGGGAACACATACCACGAGCGAAATGGGGATCTATGCTTAGCTTTTACCCCCCTCTCTCTCTCTCTCTCTCTCTCTCCATTTGAGACTAACATGTAGTAGGGATAACGATTTTGCAGTCAGTCTTTGCTATTTTTTAACAATACCTACTCGAAAACATTCACAAGTTAAAATTCTTCAACATGGTTTTCAATTAATCTTTTTTATTGGATCGGTCTCAAATACTTCGAGTAAATCCGAATACATTTAATTCAAACTAGAGGTTGTGAAAGAACACCCTTTTGCATCTATATAATATAAATTATAAACCATGTCATTGTTGATTATAAAAAATCATCCAGTTGTTATCTTATAAGATAAATAAAACAAAGTGATTAAATAATATTTGTTTCAATTTAATAATAAGTTTATACAAAGCATCATCTTAATTAGTTGTAGTTATTTCGAGGTTCACTTCTAGATTTGATAGGCTAATGTACAATATTCATGTACATGCATTTGAGCTAGACGCAATAGCCTTTGTTTAATTGCGTGGGATATCGGTGATTTGTTTGTCTAGACATAGTTTCAATCTTGTATATTTCTTTTTAAAGTCTATTGTTTACTCACCTTGATAAACACAGAAGATACGAGATAAAAACTAAACAGGTTGTTTTGTGGCCGATGCAAATAACGCTTCCTAAAATTTTAAGGTCTTTTTATTCATATATACGATAAAATAATTAAGTCCATTGATTTTTTAAAATCAATTTTAATATATTAATTTCTTCACTCAGGTCTGGGTTCCTAATTAACAAATCTATAAATTAAAGACATGTAAGAGGATTTTTCGAAAATTATTGAAACTCTTATCCCCTGGTTAAAAAGGATATATTTCACCAAAAAGTATACAAAAATACAATGCATTGCTGTAAATAGATTAATATCAAAGACATCATTTGATCATTCCTAGTAAACAGACAAACTTGCTTATGTCAGGTTACCCACAGCAACCGAAAACTCATCGCAATGTCATTCCAACGCCCTTTCTTGCTCCCATGTTTTTAACCCCTTACACGCGAACGAAAAAACAGGATTTTTTTTAAAATTGTCCATCTTTTATTTCATTTTAAGATACAAACATTTACAATTTCTCTATATTATTGATTTTCTGTGAAAAATGAAATTGAAAGATTCCTACCAAAAAGTCAACTTTTTGTTAGATTAGAGTCATTCTGTACGTATCTTAGACCTGTTGAATTATGGGTATGAATAACTCGATTTTTTCACAGAAAATCAAGACTCATTTCTGACTTTCTTACAAGTCTCGGTCAAAATCACAAACACAACATGACAAACCCTTCTTGTTTAGTACATTCACGGATCACGGTCAAATTTACCTCCTTGTGCTTTTCTGTCCGTTTTGCTCCTTAAAAAGAACTTAAAAGTTGAAATAGCTTTCCTTTATAATGTCGGAGGAAAAATTAACATGCTCTTGAATCTGATTCTGCGATAGAGTTTTCCCTGAATATGCCTTAATAGACTCCTACTCATCGTGGGTATCCGACGATGACTCTAACTCAACTTTCAATCGCTTTGTTTACAAATTTCCAACCGCTCTGCTACTTCGATAGAAGTGGTACTATTCCGCCAAGCTTCAATCTCATAATAAAAAGATGTTGTCCTGTCAAAAAAAGTGTCATATTTATTTATCATGATAATGAAATACTTGCAATATTGTTGAACTATTTTTGTACGTCATCTCAATCAAAGCGGCTTGTTAAAGTATTTAGGTCACCAAAAAAGAAAGTATGGAGCATTGTTATGGTCATTGAAACAAGTGTATATATCGGGATATAAATACGGGTTGGTACCAATCAAATTTTCCATAAAGCCGGAGACAAGTTTATGTACAAAAATCACACATAGATGATTAATCAAGTGATATTTAATGTGTCATACAAGGGTTGCATTATATGTGCATGAACAATGACAATAACAAACTGTCAACATTCATAAAACGAAATATTAATTCGAAGCCGAGCAACAAGGACCTCTAAAAAGATAAAGGTAGGATCAGGTGTCTAGGAGGAGTGAGCATCCTCTGCTGAATGGTCACACCCGCCGTGTGCTCTTTGTTGTAATCGAAAAAAAAAACCCGGAAAAGTCAGTAGACAATTAGATGATAAATTATGGTCTAACAATTAGTATGAAAAATCAGTCAGCTTGCAGCCAAGTTGAAGATTGTATTTGCTGACAAGGTCGTTATATCGACCATAGAACTTACAAAAAGAAGTCTTCAAACGAGACTGTTGATAATCCTTTTTTATTAATTTGTTTGTCAGAATCGTGCATGCGATTTGGAAATGTAAAGATTACATGTATTATCCCATGACTTAAGCATTACAAAACAGTGATTATTTAATTTAAGTAAGTGTTCGGGAATATTAATCAATTGATATCGTTACTAGTTGAATTTTAGAATAGACGAATATGCTATATTGTATATACTCTAGCTTGTTCTGTTGCTTGTATTAGCAAAAATGCATTTTCATGGAAAATGAAAACACTCACATTTTTATTTTGGGAATCGGAATTTGATTGGTTCTCCTTCTGTTTTATAGTGTATCACTTTTTTTTTTTACGTCGGTTTATTATTATGTGTTCTTTTAATGATGCATTATAACCCACACAATGTGCGAAGTTTAATTTTCTCCCAACATTTTGTATAATTTGCAAAACATGACTTTTCCTTAAAATGTGCTCATAGTGTAATACAGTAAACCAATTTAACAGGCACATTATATCATCAATTTTCAGATGTTACATGGTTTCTTACCGATATTGTTGGTCTTCTTGCTCTTTTCGGCACAAGGTAATATTCTAATAAAAGAAATGTTTCAATTCCAAATAGAAAAAAACCCAGTTTATATTGGTTTGTCATGAAAAAAATTCTTGGAAATATTCCGTACATATCCCATAGCATACATGTACATGTAGCATACATGTAGCACAACATACAATATCATTTAACAATCTATTACAGTTTCTTATAGCAAGCAAATCAAATAGCACTGCTTAAAAATCTCATATAATATCATTAAAATCACATTTCTTAGCATAAAACATGAAATTGTAAAATATATATATCTAATGATTATACTATCAAATTGCAAAATGAACATGATAGATTGTTTAAGGGTACTGTATATCGTACAAAACCACGATTTTTTGTTTTCAGATAATATTTGTAGTCAGGACCCACCCTGCGCAAACATCTCATTTCTTGATCATGGAATGCATACAAGAGGTAAAATCACTTTCAAGTCTTTCCCAGAAAATGAAACGGATACATGTAGAACGGAATGTGAAAACGAATACTTGTGTCGAGTTTTTATGTTTCACAACGATACGTGCAGTCTAAGTGCAAGTGACTTAAACCCACTGACTTTACCATTTGCAAAATGCCAGGAACGTTGTTTAAATGACGGTGCTTGCGCTGGGTTTACCTATTTTACTGACGGCGAGAAATGTTCACTGAGTAACAGCAAAGAATCACTGTACTCTGACTGTGCCTCCTGTGGTTTCTACGAGAAAACATGCCAGTCAAGTGCGTATCAAACTCTCTTAACCATGATTGTTAGTTTTGGTACTCTAATTATTTTCTAGTCAACATATTAATCTGATATTATAAGCAAATGCAATGTGTAGTGAAAATGTGCGATAACTAAAAGAAATATAAGCGTGTAGTTTATTATTCATCCTGTTTTCCCGATTGCAATTAGTTCCTTTTTTACATTTTCAATAATACTTATGTAGAATGACATGAATATACATTTTTTAAAGCTGAACACCGCTCGTAAATAGGAAACTCGAGGCTACTGTGTAGTATTTCTTTCGTGGTCTTTAGATTTTGTGCATTTATTTCTTGTTTGATATACATATTCTGTTTGAAAATAATGTATTCACCTGTTTTTTTATATAAGCATTTTCTTGGTAAAAGAAAATGCGTAAAAATTGCGACTGGGAAACACAGCGAAGTAAGATTGTGCGTCCATACAGATGATACCTCTACAGCAAAGTAACTCCTAAGAGGTTTGCGGCTTATATATAGGGCTTGAAGAGATATAAGCGATGAACCAGAAATATGGCGGACAGACCCTTTTTTTGAGCAGTGTTTAGTAATAATAAATAAAATGACATGTTAGATATACATAAACAACATGTTTGGTATTGTTTGTGGGTGTTTTTATTGTATTTCCATTAAACCAAAAAAAAAAAGAAAAAAAAAAAAAAAAAAAAAAAAAAAAACCACAGTTTAACTTGTTCCATTAAGCAGTATGAAACAAATTTATAAACGCGTTATATTGCGAAATTCTATCATAAACAGATACAATCGTAGGAAAATAATCAAAGTAAATACATGTTTTGGTTTAGGCGAAGAGGAAAACAAAATATAATTTAAATGACTGCATTCGTTTTTAATTAAGAAAGTATAAACTACTAATTTACTATAACAGGATACATGTATGTTTGCCTATCAATGCGCACTAAATGACGTTTGCAATTGAACTTGCAATTTGTTTTTCATGTAGGCAGTATATAAATCTCATAATGAAATTTAACTACTTCAAATAAGACAAACAAAAGTAGATAAGCATCAAGTGCAAACGTTTTGTGCATTTACATTTTTATTGAAACAGTATTGCTTTTTAAGTATTTTGTTGCGTAAATCGTTAAGGTTGAAATAATATTTGATATATTGAGAACTTTTTAAACAGATTCCACTAATCCACAGCCACAAAGCTGCGACAACATGACATTTTACGATCAAGGTCAAAATACAAAAGCCAAGTCCTTTTACAACACTTTTCCTGGACACAACGCATCCACCTGCCAAACAAGATGTGAAACTGACAACCTTTGTAGAGCCTTAAAAATTGCGGACGGAACGTGCAAATTAAGTGCCAGTGATTTGAACCCTAGTAATGTTACCCTTGAAAAATGTCATAAGGACTGCATGTATGACGTAACATGTTTTGGTTATGAATATGATGGTCTCAGGCAAGAATGTTCATTAAGTAACGTTAGAATCTATGGCGAAGACCTTGCTTGTAATTCGTGCCACTTCTACGAAAAAGCATGCCAATCTGGTAGGCAATTTATCATTTTGATACTCAGGTATTAGCTGGTATGTGTATGCTTTGTATCAGCTCTTTCCATAACGAGTAAAATGAAGACAAAGATACACCTTATTTGATTTATTATGAGATCCGTAACATCAGGAATTAGTATTTCTATTGGAAGATCTTTTATTCTAAATATTTAAAATGAGAACTGTTGTAACTACGGGGAATCATTTTCGTGTAGGAATTTAATTTTTAAAGGCAAATACCTCGCATAAAAGATCAGATACATCATTAACACAATTGGTTATACACACATTAAACAATGGTCTGTCATATTTAAATTTTCCTATAAATGTTCCTTTGGCAAATACAATGCCATCTCGGCACTGACATAATTATCCGACACAGTGTGTGTACACATTTTGTGTAATAGATATTTGAAAAAAAATCGAAGTCTGTAACATGATGCAATTTTTGTTTGAAGTATTAGAAAATTAATGTGTTCTGTTCATTATTGTAGACTTCTCTGAAATACACTGTGTTGGTGCCACACCATTGTTTCATCATAGAACTTACTACAGGAACGAACTCATTATTAATGAAACCACGACACCGTCTTTTCTTCACTGCAACGACATGTGTTTACAAGAGATGCAGTGTAGAGATTTTCAATATAATTCTACATCAGAGTTATGTCGTATGAACGCCGCCGACTTTCGATTTTCGTTGGTTGGTTCCCTGACAAATTGTGAATTTCTATGTGCAGTGGACGCCCAGTGCTTGGGCTACTTTTTCAAAGCGGATGAAAAGAAATGTCGGCTAAGCAACTCAAATGTTAGCGAATACACTCCATGGTGTGAATATTGTATGTTCTCTACAAAACAGTGTTCAATTGGCA
Source organism: Magallana angulata (assembly GCF_025612915.1). Classification (NCBI taxonomy): domain Eukaryota; kingdom Metazoa; phylum Mollusca; class Bivalvia; order Ostreida; family Ostreidae; genus Magallana; species Magallana angulata. The sequence continues at coordinate 26,430,966 of NC_069112.1, forward strand.
AGTACATTTGTAGAACAATATATTTTGCTAAACATTTCCTGTTTGTCACTGTGAAAACTAAAACGTTGTTTTGCATTTTACGTGTGCATGAAACAAATTTTGTAATACGTTTAGCATCTTCTGATTTTTTTATTATTTTATTAGGGACATATATTAATTAATCAGTTGATAATTTAATATTTTTCTTTTGTTTTTATTATGATAAACAAATAGTATGCTGATTATATCATCTTATATGTGAACCAATTGACGAGTGACATATTTTTATTGGTAGATATAACGCTGGACCAAACCGCGACCAAACAAAATAGCACCATTGATCATTCTGTTTGTTATACATATCAAACGTTGCAAACAACCGAGGATTCTTACAATCTAGATACAACAGTTTTTAGCTGGACAGAGTGTGAAGATCAATGTTCAAAAAACAATACTTGTAAAAGTTATAGTTTCAACTCAGGTGGCAGTAACACATGTCTTTTAAGTTCATCAACACAGTCAGTGCCGTCTGGTTCCTCTACATCTTTTTTCGTATTGAAATTCCCTTGTGAGATAAGTATGTTTTATTTAATACCAAATTTATATCAGTACAAATATATTGAATATTGTGAGTAACGTAGTAAAGTATATCCTTTTGATTTATTTGTAAAATATTTATTTTTAGGTTCAGATTTAGTGACGGAATCCATATCGATGACAACATCTTATCAAACTGATTCAGGGTCATCAGCGAGTTTTTCTTCGTCACACCAGACATTTCTAACAACAATGGCCTCCTCCTCCTCCTCCTCCATAGCGACAACAACAGCTGTAAAATCAGTATCCACAGCAACGAATCCATTCCAATTAACATCAGAGACTACTTCAGTACTTTCAACCACGATAGAAGTATCAACACAACATTCCTCCTCCTCCTCCTCCTCCTCCTCCTCATTTCATTCAACATTTCCAATATCGTCATCGTCACTTTCGGCAATTTCTTATTTATCATCATCTCTACCTATATCATATTCTAGGGATTCAAGCAAAGGAAACGACACCGAGACGGTCCAAATCACAAACGGATCCGTACAATGCGTTTGCATTTGTCGCGAAAATAACTTCACAGTACAAGAAACAATTATGATAAGGAAACAAGCTTTATCTATAGCGAAGGTAGACCTTGCGTCCTCTTTACGGAAACAAACTAGTGCCCCGGATAATAGGCCTTCATCCACAGCAATCGGATCTGTTGGAGCAGCGATGATAAGCTGCTTCGTGGTGATAGTCATGCTGTCAGATATGATATCTGCTATGTGTTACTTTCACAACGTAACGAAGAAGTGTAAGGCTAAAAATGGCACATCATCTCACAATGAATCGACGAAAGTCTAAAAAAAAAAGGCAAGGCATTTAATCTAAATGATAGATTGTAGTCTTTTGTTAAAAGTTTTGACATTGTTGTAACTGCTGATATATCGTCGAATCTGAGAGCAAAACAAATCTTATATTTGCTTCAAAGTACCAATTTTGATATAAAACTCACAAATGAAATATAATAGTTTCTCTAAAGATATGTATGCAGCACACATTTGGACGATTTTCAATAAAAATGCACATTTCTGTGAAAGAAGTGCAGTTTAAAAGATCAAAGTAAAATTACAAAGATAATTTCATCCACATATTATTATTTTTCACTCGGAAATATTCACAAGATTGAAAACTGGTTTTGTACGGAAATTTATAAATCGGGAATGTTGACATCTTCCTTTAATTGAAGGTTACTTGGAATACCTCGCACAGTTTATCAACGTAATCATCCAGGTCTGTTGCAATACAACATCCCCGTAGACATCACATTTTTGAGCTGTGTATTGGAACCATATAAGCAAGAGGGGATATTTCAAAAGAAAAATCTCCGACTTTTTTTAAATTTTGAATGAGCATCGTTTGAATTTGAACCCTAAGGTATTTCTATGATGGCATATTTCTACCATCCACATAATTTTTGGTCAAATAAAGTCAAGATAGCTATCTCGTCATTATTTCTTGAATTCAAATAGATTTTCTTTATAACTGTTGTGTAATTTAAAAAAAAAAAAACTTTCTATGATGATTACGTTGAGAAAATAAAATAATATTCATTTACAATATAATGATCAACTGCGCAATTAAATCAAAACGTGAGGATCGAGTGAGTTACCTTTAGAAAAGCTTTTAATTTCACAGTCGAGCTATGCTGACAGAAATGGAGCACTTCGCTATAAATTCTTACGACACGATTTATTTTCATATTCGATAAATATAACTTTTGTTATTATAATAAATCAATGAATTAAAATCATTTTACATATTAAAAAAATATTTACATCAATAAAGTATAATAGCAGTCTGTGATCTGATTGAAGTCTCAAGTAGAGTCATGTTCTTAAAAAAATACTGACGAAATGTGGTATCCATACGCACTCAGTTGGTGATTTGGTGAAAGTAATTGTAAATATTTATAAATGTTACTAACGTGTGTAAATTGTTATACATGTCACAACCAATATGAGACAGCGACGATGTAAAACAAATTGATTTTTTTTGTTAAAAGTAGCAATTCGTTTCAAAATAATTGCGTTTGACAATTCTTGTCATGAATTTTCTTTGTAAATAAATCTGTATTTATATACACGTTTAACTTTGTAAAAATTGAGAACTGATATTGAAAATTACCACCTTTATTTAGCAGTAAATTGCAGTCAATTTGCATATGATGTTGCTTGATTGATAAGCGTTGATAGTTCATATCGTACATTTATGTGTGTATATCTATGATAAGTCGTTGTGTCGATTACTTAAGGTACATGTCTTTGAGAGTTTCAATTAAACAACTGTATGCATTGATACTGTTGTCAAATGTATAAAACGTTTGCTTGACTTTAAATAAACTTAGTAGTTTTTTTTCTTATGGTTTTTTCTTACTTTTAAATAAAGGTCATTAAAGATCGATATTTATATCAAGCATTGCAAGAACACGTTAACGCTGAAAAATGCTCGTAAACGGGCATTGTCATAGGAACAGATAAACCCTTAAACTTTGCAACACCTGATTGCAGACCTGAAACTCGTTTGTGGTATTAATGTTGTGGTCTTAGACGTTGTGCATTTCTTCATCGTTGTTTTGGGCATATTATGTTCGTAAAAAATGCATTGACATGTTTGTTTCATGTTAGTATTCTCTGAGGCTGGCGAAGGTGTCTAACATTTGATAATTTCATTGCAATCGAATAATACAGCGAGGCATGATTGTACGTTTACTAAGGTGATAAATTTTCATCGAAATACATGTACTTTACTATCAAGACGTCTGAGGTTTATAATCCTTCTGTCAAAGTCTTTAAGGTAGTCCATCCATAACTAAGGTGAATTTTACAATTTTGATTGATCTATACTACATCAAATACATATTTTGAAGCTATCATGAGGCTGACATAAACCAAACTTAAGTATATGTATGTAGTCAATTAAATGAATTTTTTGCACTTAAAACTTTTTTTAAAGAGTTGTCTGCTCTTTAAAAAAAAATTCATTTTCTAAAAACATGTATCGTAAACTATAAATTATTTTAGCATATTCGAAGACGAAGAAAGCTTTTGCAACTTTTTACCAAGAGAAATGTGAGAAAATTACTTGCACTAAAGAAATATATTTAAAAATGCATTTTTGGCATAGACTTCAATGTTAACTTCAACATATGATAATTTTATCAAAATTATTCATTTTTTAAGATTTCAAAGGTGAAACTTTATCATCTAATAAACTCCTTAAAATCACCATAAGCTTTTAGTGATCAAACGTGCAATCTCTTAGATATGAAATGTGGTAGTTATGGATGGACTACCTTAAATTCAAGAAAAACATTAATATCAGGTTGCAGAGATATTGGCGATAAAAAAAAATGGCGGACATTGGGTATAATTTCGCCATATGTTAATCAATTTGGACTCAATTCTGTTGTGTCCCATCAGAAACAATTAGAATGCATTAACGGAAAAAAATTTACTCCAGTAACATATATACTACTTCCAAAAGCAGTTACATTACCTTGCGAACATTTATTATTTAGCTTTGAAAAAGGTTAGCTTCTATAACAACTTATGTAAAATTCAAAAAAAAAAATATGGAGGAGTTTGATTTAACCGCAAAAGCACCAATTGGTCAATTGACTAGAAAATTGATATATATTATTAACAAATATAGTTTGTTTATGGCTCCATTAAGCACTTACCTTTACAAAATATAATTTATTTCACTTTCATAAATTCAAAACTGACATAAATTCCCAAGGGTATCTCAATAAAGACGTCATCATTGTCTGCCCCGTTTCTTTTCACCATCAAAACACTCAAAAATGCAACAGCAATGAAATAGAATGGAATACAATGCACAAGGGACGTATACATGTGTTTCAACACGTCTAGAAAAATCTAGATGAGAAGAGTAGATGTTATAGAGCAAAGAAGCGATATCTTTAGAAGCAAGAAAGACAATTATTGTACTGCGAAAGAACAAATCAGCGACCAAAGGAGTAAAATCTCTTGCTACCGAATCAATGGCAAAGTACATTTAAATGAAACGCTGATTTCTCTTTAAGATATTTCATTTTTTTTTCTGATCCTGAAAAAAAATTTTGTTCCGACCTTTCTCTTTTTTATTTAAATATTAATTGTTATATTCAAATCTGTCCATTCCAAGAAAGGATAAGAAAGAAAAAAACAGATGAAACTAGATAATCCTAAACGAATGATTTTATTGTTCTGTGTGCCTCAGATCTGACTTACAGCAAAACTTTATAACAAACGTGATGACTTCAATTAGTTTATCGATAACTTTCCTGAGTAATGTGCATTGTAGCAATATACATTCATCAGCTGCATATTGGGTTTTTGTCTCTCAGTTAATTGCTTTTCGTATGAACAGGCAAGCTTTTAACAAACAAGTTGATAAAACAAGACTATCAACAGTCTCGATTGAAGTCAGCTATTTGTATGTTTTATTATCGACACAACGCATTTATCAGCAAAAACAATCATCCGCTGGGTCGCATGCAGACTGACGTTTATCATATTAATTGCCAGACCAACATTTATCTCCAAATTTCCTTGGATCTCACTAAAGCTTGTGGAGTACTCAAAACGTGTTTCAAAAATCAAGACACTGTAAATTACGAGTCAAATTTCGGTCATTTTTGGCATAGCACCACGGTTGAAATATTAGTAATAAAAATTAGCTTGATGAATCTGTAGGTTTAGCTAGGGTTTTTTTTTCCAACGCACACTGGCTCTTTTTTCTACGGACTTTTACGTTTCTTCTGATTACAAAAAAGAATACGACCGGTCAGCATAGGATGTCCACTTCTACATGGCTCCTGTTCCTTCCCTTTATCTCTTTTAGAGGTCCGTGTTTGCTCTGCTCCTGTTTTGTAATTTTTGTATTTTTGATTTGGACTTTTGATTACTTTTGAACACCACATGGCATGAAATCGTAATTTTTTAAAACTTTAATCAATAACTTAGTGCAAATTTGTCCTAAACTTGAAATGTATTTTAAATCACCTGTAATGAGATTTATTGAGAGTTTTATTTTCCTGGGATATAAAAAAAATCAAAATGTTTTTCACAAGTAGAAAAAGGTATACTTTATCTACGGAAATGTAATAAGGTGGCACGGGACAGTGTTTTTGATACAATTCATTGTTGCCAAGGGATGCATGTCTTCGGAACTCTGTAACTAGAATTTCATAATTTCCCATTCAGCACAAATACCTTTAATTCACTCTTTATAAGGCCAATCAACAATTTCTGAAAAAAATTAATAGTCAAAACCTGAAAAATTCTCTACATACTGGTTTATATGAGATTTTGACCCCTTCACATTTTGCTAATTTTTCATGATTTTTCAGCTATTTAGACATCCCCCAGCTAATTCCCTGCAGAGGGTTGACCTTCCGTACAGCGTGGATGTTGCACTATCACATGTCAGAAGCTTACCAGTGTATAGTTTACAATATCCCATCCACCTACTTTTCGTGATATTTTATCTCCCGTCTGTAACTTGCAATTTCACTGTGTAAAGTCAACACAACAGTCATAGCCGCAGGTTTTGCATTTTACTTCTGATTCTCATGTACCTAACATCTGGGGCCTACATATTGCATATAAATTTCAACAAGAGACACACCTCTAACTAATGATAATCATTAAAAATCATTTTATGAATTTAGGCAACACTCATACGCCTTCAAGTACAGCAACTCTCAATTTTACAAAAAATATTGACGGGTACTTTATCCGAAACTGTCTCTTGCTACCTAGGCAGCAATATCACTACTTGTGGAATGTAGAAATATTATTTGGTAAATGCTAATATTATTCCGTGTTTTTATCTCCTTTTGTTTTTTTTTATTTTATGAATAACTTTCACGTGGAATTTTCTTACTTAAAATTGGTGGTCTTTTCCATAAAAGAATACACTTTGCGTGAAACTGAACTATCAAATATGTATCTAAAGATATTTGATTTCGTCGGAAACGGAAGACCTTAAGAATTGTCTCAAAATTTTGGTCCCTTTAAGAAAATGACGATTTTTACACAAAGGTTTCAAAAACTACGACATGACGTCAGATTTACAAGTGCTAGGCGATCTTTAGATAGTTTACTTTTATCGGCGTTGGATTTGTTTGAACAAAGGACATTAGTTTTTTACCGAAAATATTATATATCATAACCACCTAGTTGTATGACCTAACTGTAGATCATTGAAGAATATGTGTGTGTGTTTCTATTACAAAATGCTATTAACTTTACTTAAACATCAAGAGGTTTTTTGATAATGCTTTTCTATGTATTTAGTTGACATTTAAAAAAAACCATACATGTAAAAGTACATCCGCTGTATTACACATACACACAAAACTAGTGTTTATCTTATGGATTTTGCTGCACTTCAACAATCAAAGGTTTTCAATGTTCGTTATTTTAACAAGCATTGCATTGACAAGGTAGGTCAATATGTGTTGTTTTTTAACCAATTTGAGTCAATGATTAACACCAATTAGCATAAACATACACAACCTTATTTTGTTTTAAATGCAAATAAGCAAGAATACAGTTTATGCACATCAGTTTATCTTTAAGATTAGCCATAAAGATTGTTCAATCAATAACATCCATAGGAATGACTTATTAGGCAGGTCTGGTTGGATTTCCTTTATAAGTTAGAAAATACCCGATCAAATGTATTCAGAAAAAAGATTGTCAGGTAAAAAAAATACAAAAATAGTTAACGACAATGGCACGGTGACTGTGAACCAACACTTGAGATTTTTTTCAATCTTATGTATAATTTTGGATAAGACAAACAATATATTATGTTTATTAAACGACGAAGAAAAGTTCGACCTGGGAACACCACAGAGCTAGAAGCATCGACAGACATATAGTTGTTTTCTTTTTTTAAATGACCTTATTCACCTTTGAATAAGTGAAAATTGCCAGTTATTATTTTTTTTTCTTATCCAATGGAAGACGCACTCCATTTACACTGAATCTACCATAAATGACAATGCTGGTAGTCGGCGCCTGTAATGTTATCTATTTTTTCGGGACTCCAATTGTTTTACATAGGAGAAAAACTAGCAAGATTGTTGCATCAGCTTAACAAATTTTAGGGTCCAACTAAGATCAAGTTATCAGATAAGATACATGTATGAACCATACCCGAGGCGTTGAAGACAATATCCATGACTCATTATTGAACTGTTTTAAATTATCCAAATATTTCACAGCTTCTACTCGCTTCCTTAGGTATAATGGTAATGACCTTTCCATGTAAACCCTAGCAAATAGTCATCAGATGGATAACACTGTAATATGTATGATACAAAAGACATCTTAACTGTCAGTCTTTGCCATTAAACATTTCAGCCTAAACTTTTGAACTAAATAAAACAAGTCAACCGATCAGTGAAAAAAAAAATCACATCGAGATCGAGGGTCGCCATAATGATTATTAGATGTATATAAACTTCCACTTCGCTTTACGAGACTAGCGAAGGTGCTTAGAGGAATTCAGAGGCAAGTTAACTGACAATACTAATAACTAACTTCATGAATAACTCAATTATACTAATATTTTCATCAGACTCTGTGTAGTTTAATCAGTACAATTTAGAGCGATTTTTTGTGCCTTAAATTGCACTTTTATACTATGGGAGTCATTGTAGCTCCCTGGTCGTCCAACCAATTCGTTTAGCTACTGGTAGCTACAAACTGCAGGAATCAGGAAAAAAGATCGTTCAACATGCGTTGAAGGAAAAAGAAAAACAAATTTAGATTGAAAATCAAGCTTAAGAGCAACTATTTAAATGCTGTATATTTAACTTAAAAAGAAAAGAAAAATAATGTAGTATATTTTTGAAATAAAAAAAGTTTAAATATTCGAACACAAATTTTAAAGAATTTGACTAATAGTGAAGTTGTCATTTTGCAGCTGTAAACTAAAAAAATTGACTTTTTAACGTCCTGCAAGTTTGTCTTTATCACAGTATTACAAGTTCCTTTGCAAAAAAGGGAACTTATTTGCACATTGCAAAAAAAAACCAAATGTTTGTGCAAATAAAAACTGTATAAAAAATATTGATGAACAATAATTACCAAAACAACCCAACTTTTGACCAAGCAGCTCAATTCTGTTTGTCAATGATAGGACAATTAAACACTTTGCGTAAATTTAATCCAAGTAGGCAATTTTATTACTGTAAGCAACAAACACTGGGGATCTTTAAACATACTTCTTTATACAGATACTTAGGCATGTCGATTTTTAAATTTTGAAATAGCCATTGAACTAATTTTCAACTTACAGTAACGTCAGCTTAGTATAGATTCACAAGCTGCAACATGAAGTTTTGTTTCTTATTTAAACAAATTATATTGCTCTTACTTAAATTTTGAAAAATAAAATTGCTCTTGAACTAGTTGATATGATGCATGCTAATCATATCATTGGGGCGATAAGAACGATGAAAACAACATTAGTTTTAATAGCATTTGAACTATAAGCATTGTATTATTTACATTTACCATGGTAATTAATATTGGCTGTCTCCCTTTTCAGACATGTTTAATTGTATAGAAGCATATTTTTTTTTTTAAATGAATTACTTTTGTCGTTAAAAGAACCATTCGAGATGAGGTTTATACATGTTTTTTTTTTTCTCAAAACAAGTTAGCGAACAGATAAATTTCTTTGACACGGTCTATATAACAAAATACTAAACATTAGATTTAAAACTCTATAATACATGTCACCGAGTTTTTTGTTACGATGTTTTAAGTCTGATGGATACTTGTTTTGGCAACAGTGGGAAAGATGTCTAGGGTGGACTATTTGGTGACCTATATTTAGATTGTTCGGGGAGGGGAGGAGGCCATGCGTTGATAGTTGTAAACATACACTATAATATGCAGAAACGTTCGGTGTAAGCGACACTGTTGAGGCTTCGTCGCTTATCAAACTTAAGGCGTTTCATAAAACACAGATATGCCCGTTGTGATATTTTTTAACTTGGCCATTTTCCTCCATTTTCATTGCAATTTTTTGGCAGCAGATACCACACAAGCCGCCTCTGTTCCAAGGCCCTTGAGGGAACCTTACCTCTCTCTCTCCCCTCTCTCCCTTTCTCTCTCTCTCTCTCTCTCTCTCTCTCTCTCCCCTCTCTCTCTCTCTCTCTCTCCCCCTCCCTCCCTTTCTCTCTCTCTCTCTCTCTCTCTCTCTCTCTCTCTCTCTCTCTCTCTCTCTCTCTCTCTCTCTCTCTCTCTCTCCCCCTCCCTCCCTTTCTCTCTCTCTCTCTCTTTCATTGCAATTTTTTGGCAGCAGATACCACACAAGCCGCCTCTGTTCCAAGGCCCTTGAGGGAACCTTACCTCTCTCTCTCCCCTCTCTCCCTTTCTCTCTCTCTCTCGCTCTCTCTCTCTCTCTCTCTCTCTCTCTCTCTCTCTCCCTCTCTCTCTCTCTCTCTCTCTCTCTCTCTCTCTCTCTCTCTCTCTCTCTCTCTCTCTCTCTCTCTCTCTCTCTCTCTCTCTCTCTCTAAATCAGCTTTTGAAATTGTATGAGCGTGTGCCTAGAAATTTCATAAGAGTAGAAAACAATGCCCTCAATGTTTAATTAAAAAATACAAAGTCGATAGCGATTGATTTTTAGAATATTTACACATGATATTTAATTCATAATTTCCATTAGTCTCAAAGACTTCATATTTACGCCAAAATACGTTTTTATATAGAATTTGTATATGAGAAAGAACATACATTCACATAAAACTTAATTTAGTAATCTTTTATACAGTTGACCAAGTTATCATATAAGACATATTTAAGAATAAAATAATGATTTTAAATAATAGGTTTATAATACGTTTTCTATTTATCAATTTTAAATGTTTCAAATTTCATTTTAGATCTGCTAAACAAAAGTAAAAAAAGGGAGGTTACATCCATATTTAGCTAGACTCAATTGGTTTTGCTTAATTGTGCGGCATAAATTTGTAATACATGTCTTAATGTGTTTTATTCGTTTCTGCATATCTATTTAAGGCTAAAGTTTGTTCAACTTGAGAGAATACTTGAGATTAACACAAAATGTACAACGTATACATAACATATTTGTCTTATTCTGTTTTTTTGTTTTTTTTTTTGTAATTATATAATCTTTAAATTAGAAATATGTACAAGTAAAAAAAGGCATAAGTGCACAGTTTATCATACATGAATGTTTCAATGCTGTGTTAATTAAATATTTCATACGAAGGGTAAATCATCTGTAAAAATCATGACCAAATGCCACATGCAATGTAAAGCTATGAAATTGATTGTTTAAAAGATACACATCAAACATATCATGGTTTAATTTGACTGATGAAAATTGCTGTAAATGTGTTTTTTAAATGTAATTATAATCAGTATGGGTTGTAATTGCGTCTGGATCGTGCATATTTGGGCAATTTCTTGAGATTATGTAGGATGAATATTTCTTATATTGATATATATTACCTAATAGTCAATTATCAAAAATAAATTATGAAACAAGATAAAAGAATTATGTTTCTCATTTTTTAAAAATATTTTAAGAAATCATGGTTGATCTGTTACGCAGAAAAAAAGCATGTTCATAAAAAATCAAATACTAAAATCGTTGTTTTGTGTCTAGACAAGCTATCGTTTATTAATTTATATGCAATTAAAATGTACTGTTTGTTGAACTTAATAAAAAATGGGAACTGGATTACAGAATTACAAGATATACCTACAGGGTTTGTCCTGACGCACGGCAGTGTTATTATGAATAAATCGAATAAATGTTCAATTTTTTTATCCGTTGATCACGATTGAATTAGCAGGAGGTTAATATGGTAGATAAAAAGAATAACTACAATACTCTGATCAGCAATAATGGTTACAGGTGCTTAACGATTGTCTTTGAGCTGCCTTTAAGGACCTAAATCAATCTCAATGCGTTAATAAGCTACTTTACGCACTATTAATTAAATTTAAGCAGTTTAGATGGCTTAAAGGTAGCATTAAGATCACCTTTAATCTACATTTAATTACATATCCTCACGCTACTTTAAAGGTTTTTTTTAGAAAAAGCGCTGAAATATTTCATACATTATGAGATTTTACATGCAAATCATGTCTTCAATTATCAGATGTACATGAAATTTCGACCAATTTTCTTGGTAGCCCTGCTCTGTGCAACACAAGGTATTATGCTTTTGGGCTGTGTTTTAGCTTGAGACTATGGTTTAACGCCCGCTTTAAATGAGAGAGAGAGAGATAGATAGAGAGAGAGAGAGAGAATTGACGGCCAGACCATTTAAACGAAGGCTTGTCATCACCAATAAAAAAAAATGATGTAACCATGCTGGCTAGAGAGGTGATTTTCCTATGCTTTATATGCAATGATGTGCATAATGTTAATGCTATATACATAAGCATAAAACTGAATATCGAAGAAAATATCATACTGTAGATTATAAGAAAGATTTTATTTATCAAATTAATGGTACAGTAGCGTATACTGGGGTTACAGTGATTGTCCGTGCCTTGTACAGTGACGTACAGTGGGGTACAGTGCTGGTCAGTAGAAATGTACAGTGGGGTACAGAGGGGTACAGTGCTGGTCAGTAGAAATGTACAGTGGGGTACAGAGGGGTACAGTGATGGTCAGTGCCCGGTACAGTGGCGTACAGTGGGGTACAGTGCTGGTCAGTGCCCTGTATAATGGCAAACAAAGAGGTACAGTGGAAGTCAGTAGGACTGTATAGTGGCGTACAGTGAGGTACAATGCTGGTCAGTAGAAATGTACAGTAGGGCACAATTGGGTACAGTGGAGTCAGTGAAACTTACAGTGAGGTACAAACAAAGTACAATAGATGTTGGACAATTTCCGTCAACTTTAGGAAAATTAGTGGATTTTGAATTAAGTTGTGAAGGTAAACACATGGAAGAATGTGCAATATTTAATGCATTTACTGGATAAATGATATAAGTGCATTTGCATTTGCAATTTTATCCAGCATATTTCCGAATTGTTGTAAATGTTATAGTACTATTCTCAAAATTGAAAAAAAAAACACCACTGAGATGAAGAAGAAAATATAGACGTAATTTACGTTAGATTTTATAAAACAACACGCACATTCCTCATTGTAGTATTTAATGAAAAATAGTTTAATTTAATTTAAGAAGTATTTGATTCAAGTATATAGATACATTGAAATGGATTAAACAGCAGGCATAATGCCTATTTATGTTCTCTCTTGTAGTCAAGGTATAATATGAGTAATCATATAATTTTATATAAGATATATATACATATATATTGCAACTGAATTTTGTAAAATAGATTAATATTATAAATAGTATTGGAAGGAGGTACAGTGCAAAAAATAAATAAACAAAACATATAGCTTATGATAGGAAAATGAAAATAAAAAAAAAATAGAAAAATAATGGTTAATTGCTTAGGTTGAAAATAAAAAAAAAATATATGTACTGTAGAGAAAACATGAGAAGGAAAAGAAAAAACATGTAATAATAACAATACAAAAATTGATAACAGAGTAGAAAGAAAATGGAAAGTTTGGGGGGAAGGGGTGGGAGGAGGAGGTGGAGAACAAATATGGAAAAAAAATTACAAATATGCCTCAAATTCATCTTTCTTTTTATAGTACCTTTTGAATTTTGATGACACCGGAGAAATGCAGGCAGATAACTTTTAAACATTCATTTTAAAGTATATATTTAAATGAAAAAAAAATGTTAAATTTTTCAGACAAATATTTTATGTGATACGATCAATAGTTAAATGTTAATTTGTACATGTAAATATGTTCTTTAATAAGACAAAAAACATTGTTTTGTTTCTCTATCGACTTTGAAATTGACTCGCGGGTTTGGTTTGTATCAGTACTTGAAAATCATCGACAGGAAAACTAACCTATTTACACAGAGCAAACTAAAAAAGCATGATTGTGCAATTAGAAATAAAAATATAAAGAACAAAATAGTCACAAATACGTGCCAGTCTGTTTGCCTTTTATATGTTGTAGATTTCATTGAAACACCTCGAAAATCTTCAACTCAAAAAAAAAATCAATTATGAATTGAAGAATAAAAATATAGTTTGCATACTTTCTCTTGCGACGTCTGTGACTGGTAATCGGAGACGGTAAGTGCTAAATATATAAATGTCTCATTGAAGCAAATTTTAGATATTTTCTTAGTCAAAGCTTATTTAATGTTTATTCTAAATGTTTGTCAAGCAAATGAATTGTTTTTTTTTTTTTTTTTTTTTTGTGTAATTAGATTATATTGATTTTTTGGTTAGTATTAGGAACAAAAAAGAGGAGATAAATACAACTTTCCTTGTTATTGCTGTCAAATATATTGAAATCATAATTAATGCAACATTTCATCATTGAAAAAAACTGTATCACCACAAAATAGTTTATACGAGCGTTGATCAAAAAAAATGTTATAGATGCGATAAAATCGTGTGATATCCGCATAAAGAGACGAAAACGTGTGCTTTAAGATGTCTATCTATTTCAATTCAGATCTGAAAATGTTAATGCATTATGATAAATAATATAAAGATTAGTGTAGAGCGTGAAGCACCGATAGTCGCCGCACGACACCGACGTAATTTCTAGATCTTTGCATTTTGGTAGAATTTCGTAATTTTGTACTCTATAAAAATTGGTCACGATGCTCTATTTTACATTTTTTAATTATGACATATACTTTTATCAGATATTGGAACCACGTTAAGGGAACCCTGTTCACTCGCTTTTAATTTTAGGTTAATATATCAATTCCAGTACATCTTTTAGTAATTTCTATCCATCAAAGCAAAAAATGCTTCGTACATGTATCACTAGTCGCATGTCCAGCTTTTTTATTCCCTGGTTTGGAGACAAAAGACATTGCGTCGATATCCGAAATGGACGGTTACGTTCCCTCAATTTTTTAAAACATTTAAAAGTGTCTATGGTATATCTGTTTCAAAATATTGTGTTGTTTGGGTCTTTTTCATTTTTTGAAATAATGTTATTTATACACAAATACAAACCTCAAAAAAGACGTAAATTCATGACGCAGCGATGTCACGTATGTATCAGGCTATACACATCAATGTCGTGTTAAGTTTTTAACGAAATTTAATCAAAATTTCACCTTAAATTAGAATTTTGATAATGATAATTTGGATGTATCATTTTATACAATACATCGCCATTGTTAAACGCGGTGCACAGTATGACATTACTTTTGGATCAACCCTTGTACATTACATTCGTTCTACACTAATCCTTTTCGATTGATTTGCAGTATAAAAAAGTAAGTGGCCAATATTTAAAAAAATACAAAGTTCTTGGAATTAATTTTGAAACCAATTTACACATCTGCAAATATTAATGTTTTGCTGAATATTTCGTTAATTTCAGTCATGTCAATGAAGTTTTATTTTCCTCAACTAAAAGTAACACATGAAACAAAAGAATATTTATTGAATGCTTTAAACACTGAAACTAAATACAGATATTATTTCCACTTAACACTTTCTTATATTGACCCATACATTATTAGCCGCACGCTTAATGAAGAAATTAAAGTCAATAGTCAATATTTTTGTTTACAGAACATTACCTTAATTATATAAACGGTTTTTAAACAAAGCTATTTTTGCATTCTTATTTCCTAAAGTCCAAGCATTGGAATTCATTATTGCTAATACACATGATTAAGGTATTCAATGTATAAAGAAGGGATATTGAACAATTTTTTAATCATTTTAAATAAGTTAACTACGTATTGCTAGATTGCTAGATAACAATGCAAGTAAAATAAACCAAATTCACATGACTTGCAACATATAAGAACCAAATTATTTTGCACTTTAATATATGTTTAAAAGTGATCTCCCCTTAATGAACAAATTAAGAACATCGGACCATTCATTTATAAGGTACAAAGTGTGGTCGTTATACATTGAATACCATAAGAAGGTCGATATTTAGAAGCATAAGCTGCACATTGCTGCGTTCATAATATTGATTCAGAAAAAAATCGCTCTTGAACTAATTGTTAAAATGCATGCCTTTAATGTTAAATTACGATACAGTGTGGCAATAGTATCAATGAACGATATCATTACAAAAGAAGAAGAAAGTTTAAAATCAAATGGACAAAACTTTGATGATGATAATATCGCTTCTTAATAGTTCCGATTCTAATTCATAGCTCTAAAAAAAACAGTCAGGAAAATACTATACGATCTTTTTCTTACTTGTCCTCGATTGGTCAAAAACTTATAAATATAAAATAATCATGATGATATCAGACTTGACCCTTTTTAATCTAACATACTAATTTACATTAAGAATAGAAAAGTTATTTTTACTTATACTTTAACATCACGTTTTCAATTTGTATTGAGAAAAGATGAAGAAATAATTCAGATCAAATCACGAGGGTTATCTTTATACCTTTAGGGAAAAGATAAACCCTTAAAGAGACTGTACAGCTAAAAACACATGCATGAATAACTTCAGATTTACCCATTGTATAGCTAGGAAAAAAGAAATAACGTTGATTATGACAGGTGAAACACATATAAATCCCTTTCACATTCTATAATGAAATTAATCATGTGCTAACGATAATTTTAAGGTAAAACAAGCCTGAATAATCTAATATCGATTATTTGTACCATGTGGATTTTGATTGACATTAATTGACACGTCCTGAAAACTACAAGAACTTCGCCCAACTACAGTTATCATGGTATACGAGGTAAAAAAAGGACTCTAAACGGCACAAATCATCCCTTTCTCGATAATATTATAATAGATTTACTAATTTCAGTTTATTTTAAGTGTAAAATAGATATGTCAAATAACCTCTCATGGGCCTCATTTACAGAACTGAACTTAGGTTATAGCAACTTCTATGAAAAAAACAACTATTTAAAAAAAATAAAATTGTAGTTATTTTAAACACTTTGACCAGTTATTACCCGGGAGAAGTAGAAAATACATATTATATCAACAAAAATCAGTGGATTTTGAATTAAGTTGTAAAGGTAAACACATGGAAGAATGTGCAATATTTAATGCATTTACTGAATAAATGATATAAGTGCATTTGCAATTGCATTTTATCCAGTATATTTACGAATTGTTGTAAATGTTATAGTACTATTCTCAAAATTGAAAAACACCACTGAGATGAAGAAGGAAATATAGACGTATTTTACGTGAGGATTTTATAAAATAACACGCAATTTCCTCATTGTAGTTTTTAATGAAAAATATGCGTCAAAGTCATCTTTATTTATATACAGTGTAGTACCTTTTGAATTTTGTTGACACTGGGGAAATGCAAGCACATAGCTTTTAAACATTCAATTTAAAGTAAATATTTAAAGGAAAAAAAATGTTAAAATTTTCAGACAACGATTTTCAATGATGCGATCAATAGTTGAATGTTAATTTGTACATGTAATTATGTCTTTAATAAAAAAACAGTTTTGTTTTTCTATCGACTTTTAAATTGACTTGCGGGTTTGTTTTATATCCGTACTCGAAGATCATCGACAGAAAAACTGGCCTATTTGCACAGAGCAAACAAAGCAAAGCATGTTTGTGCAAATCGAAAAAGAAATATAGAGAACACAAAAGTCACAAATACGATCCATTCTGTTTGCCAATATATGATAATGAACATGTTGTGAATTTCTTTGAAACACCTTGATAATCTTCAACTCGAAAACAAAAATCAATTCTGAATTGAAGAATAAAAATTTAGATTGCATACAATCTCTTGCGACGTCTGTGACAGTTATTCGAGGACTCTGCTAGATGGTAAGTGCTAAATATATAAATTTATCATTTAAGCAAATTTTAGATATTTTCTTAGTCAAAGCTTATTCAATGTTTATTTTGAATGTTTTTCAAGCAAATGGATTGTTTGCTTTTTTATGTAATAAGATTATTTTGATTTTTTGGATAGTATTAGGAACAAGAAAAGAGGAGATAATTACAACTTTCCTTGTTATTGGTTTCAAATACATATAAATCATAATTAATGATGCATTTCAGTATTGGAAAAAAAATGTATTACCACAAAATAGGTTATACGAGCGTTGATCAAAAAGTAATGTTACAGATGCGATAAAATCGTGTGATATCCGCAAAAAGAGACGAAAACGTGTGCTTTGAGATGTTTATCTATTTCAATTCAGATCTGAAAATGTTAATGCATCATAAAGTGTCTAATTTCCTTTTTTATAATCGATTGGGTATTATATTGGATATTTTGTAATAAGCGATCAGTTTTAGAGGTCTCTTTAAGAAGTCATAAACGTAGCTTTATGATATAGCTCATGACGTAGTACCCTTGTTTTGGGTTTTTTACAGGGCGTATATCTTCTGTCTATTTAATTTATTTATTAACATGACATATACTTTTATCAGATACTGGAACCATGTTAAGGGATCCCTGCTCACTCGACTTTAATTTTAGGTTGATATATCAATTTCAGTACATTTTCTAGTGATTTTTATCCATCAAAGCAAAAATGCTTAGTATCACTATTCGCATGTCCAACCTTTTTATTCCCTGGTCTGGAGACAAAAGGCTTTGCGTAGATATCCGAAAAAGACGGTAACCTTGCCTAATTTTTAAAACAGTTATAAAGTGTCCATGGTATATCTGTTTCAAAATATTGTGTTGTTCTGGTCTTTTTCAAATTTGGAAATTTTTTTATTTATACACAAATTCTAACCCAATAAAATACGTAAATTCATGACGCAGCGATGTCACGTATACATCAGGCTATAAACTTCAATATCTTGTTAAATGTTCGACGAAATTTAATCAAAATTTCACTTCAAATTAGAATTTTCATAATAAAATTTTTGTTGAATCATTTTATACAGTACAGCGCCAGTGTTAAACGCGGTGCATATTGTTACACTTCTTTTGGAACAACCCTTGTATATCATATCATTCTTCTTTGATCCTTCCTGTTGTATTTGCGGTATAAAAAAAACATAAAGTGTCCTAATACTTAGGAAGAAACCAAGTTCTTAGAATTAATTTTGAAATCAACTTATACATCTGCAAATATAGATGTTTTGCTATATGTTTCGTTAATTTTAGTCATGTAAATGAAGTTTTATTTTCCTCAACTAAAAGTAATACATGAAACAAAAGAATATTTATTAAATGCTTTAAACTCTGAAGCTAAATACAGATCCTATTTTCACTAAACATTTTCTTATATTGACCCATATATAACATTTGTTGCTTCACACATTATTTGCCGCACGCTTGATTAAGAAATTAAGGTCACTAGTCAATATTTTTGTTTACAGAACATGGCCTTAATTATTTAAACAGTTTTTTTTAAACAGCTAATTCTGCATTCTCATTACTAAGAGTCCAAGCGTTGGAAGTCCTTATTGCTTTATACACATAATGAAGGAATTCAATGTATAACGAAGAGATATTTAACAATTTTGGATCATTTAAAACAAGTTAAATATGTATTGCTAGATAACAGTGAAAGAAAAAAAAAAATTCACATGATTGAAAATATATAAGGAGCAAATTATTTTGCACCTTCTTTTTTTTTTTATTTTAAATTATCTCCCCTTTATGAACAAATTAAGAATATCGGACCATTCATTTGTAAGGTACAAAGTGTAGTCGTTACACATTGAATACAATAAGAAGGTTGATGATAAGAAGCATTAGATGCATATTGCTGAATTCATAAATTTGATCCAGAAAAAAAATCGCTCTTAAATTAATTGATATAATACATGCTTTTCATGTTAAATTACAAACAGTGTGACAATTGTGTCAATGAAAACAACAACCGTTGTGGTTATGTTTGAAACATAAATATTTTTTTCTATATTAAGATGTAGCATTAAATGTTTTTTCTTTTTTTTTTTCAAATATCTTGAACGATATAAACGAACTTTAATTTTTTTTTAAACTGTTTGGTCTTTGTAGGAACAATCGATATGATGTTCATTCATGTTATTTAATTCAAATACTCAAATGTGTGTATACAATAATTTCATTGAAAAAGTCAACTTTAGGAAGTACAAGCCATTTTTTTTTATAAATCCTATTTTCCCGTAGCCTTTCCCATGTTTTTTTTTTGGCATAAAAACTGTAAGTATATGGAATACTTATTTTTTGCTCATATTGCATTACACATATTAACATTTTCATTTTCTTTTGAATGGAGGATACAATATTAAGGTTTTTGTTTTAATGTAAAATCAATTGCCAAATTTTATAATTTACAATTTTACAAATGTTGGTGGTTTTATTTATAAAGATACTTCTGATTTGAATTACACTGATATATATTTTGATGTCGGTTGCTATTTGAATAACGTTGTTAATTTGTTTCTTTTCACACTGTGGTGAAAAATATCATATTATGACAGTAACATTTCCATCTAATGTTAAAACTAGAAATTTCATTTGCTTAAATACCGTATAATAAACGGCATCTTTAAAAAAGAAGAAGAAAGTTTAAAATCAAATGGACAAAAATATGATGATGATAATATTGCTTCTACCGAGTATGTTCTCCTCTAGTTTTTAATAGTTCCGACTGTAATTCATAGCTCTATAAAAAAATTCAGGGCAATAATATAAAATCTTATTCTAACCAGTCCTCGACAGGTCAAAAACTTATAAATATAAAATAATCATAATGATATCAGACTTGACCTTTTTTAATCTAACGTACTGATGTACATTAGCAATAGCACAGTACTTTTACTTATACTTTAACATCAAGTTGTCAATTTGTATTGAAAAGAAATGAAGAAATAATTCAGATCAAATCACGAGGGTTATCTTTATACCTTTAGGGAAAAGATAAACCCTTAAAGAGACTGTACAGCTAAAAACACATGCATGAATAACTTCAGATTTACCCATTGTATAGCTGGGAAAAAAGAAAAAAAACGTTGATTATGACAGGTGAAACAGATATAAATCCCTTTCACATTCCATAATGTAAGTAATTATGAGCTTACGATAATTTTAGGGTCGAACAAGCCTGAATAATCTGATATCGATTATTTGTACCATGTGGATTTTGATTGACAGTAATTGACACGTGCTGAAAACTACAAGATCTTCGCCCGACTACGGTTATCACGGTATTCGAGGTAAAAGGGGCTCAAAACGGAACACATCACCACTTTCTCGATAATGTATTAATAGGTTTACCAATTTTATTTTAGAATGAATATGTCAAATAACGCCTAAAGGGCCTCATTTACAGACCTGAACTTATAGCAACTCCTATGACAATCAAAGTACTGAAGAACTGACGGGAGTTGATTTTGTCGATGTTTATTTATTTTAAAGTCAATGATATTTTATTTTGCATGACAAGTACAAGTAGTATCTAATTTGAATTTCGCACATTTTTATAATATGAATTTTTGGACTTTTTCGACAAGAATGTCGAGAAACCCACATATGAATCATGTTGAATAATATTAAAGATAAAATTAATTCAATCAAACTATGAATCAGTAGTAGAAATATTTCTCGAAAATTGTATGGATCCCAGCAATATTGAACTCTAGTCTCGTTCAACCAGACGCTCGGCTGACACCGTAAATCTCCGACAAGGATTTACGGAGACAGCCGAGCGTCGAGTTGAACGAGACTATATTGAACTCTGGCGTAGGAATACATACAACTACAATAAATATTTAAATTGTTCGTACCATTTAAAATCTGACAATTTTCAAGGTATTTAAAAATAAGTTTCCTTGAAAAACAATGCTTTGGCATAGTTTTACATTACATTTAATTTATTTATCAATTATTTTCAAGAACTAAGTCTTGTCAGCAGCAATGATTTGTGCTGAGGTCCAAACACTGTTTCACTTTCGGTTTGTCTGAGTAACTGCATAGGAGAGTTGATTAAAATCAACTCCAAAAAAACTATTGTTTAAAAAAATATAGTTGTAGTTATTTTAAACAATTTGAACAATAATTACCCGAGAAAAGTAGAAAAGACATGTTATATCAACAAACATGTCCGGGAGAATCTTCGCGAGCCCTGCATGTGTTTTGTTTACAGTAATTACACACACATGCATAATAGTACAGAAGGCTGAACCCTGTAACACGTTGTGATGTAAATACTTATGAGTTATTCAGAATTATTAATATGAATAAAATATTTCGAAAAATTTCATGGAGAAAATTAAAATTTTCTGAAAGTTTATACTTTTATGAGTACTACAACAATACCGAACCAAATCGGATTTTTTTTTAAAGTCAGTTCATGAATAAGATGCGCCGTACTGTCTCCTTAAAATTTTACTAATTGTTTATTATATGAACACTTTCTAGTCATTAACATGATTAGATTATTCCTAGTTGGCTGACTTACTTGCCTTTGTTTAGTCTGAAAGCAACCGCAAATTAAACTCATATTCAATCCCTTCTGTGTTTAAAACACCTTAGAAACGAACGAATGTAAGAATTATTCTTTTTTTTCCATTAATGTCATTGCAAATGGTCAACATTACAGGCAAAATTAAGAATCCCATTTTATCTGAATCTATAATAAGAAGTTCTGTACACAGATATCAAAAAAAAAATGTAGTACACTTTCAGATATACAACAGACAGCAAAAATGTCATTGACTAACTTGAGTATTTTTGGTAGGGATGAAATCTAATTCACACGATTAAGAAGCTGAGTTCATGATAAGTTTACAAACTACAGCTTCTGTTTTTGATGAGAAACAGTCCAAAGGAGATCCATAAATTCTTATGTCTATATTTAAAGCATCGATTCTTTAATCCTCATTTGAAATAACAAGTTGGTCTCAGGTGGTAGATATTTTCTCCGTGTGAAATCTCCAAAAGATGTTTGCAAGTTTCTTCTTGCTGTCTTGTGTGGGGGAAATAGGTGCTTATATTGAGAATGTGTTTGGTCCGGAATATTTGTATAATACTGTTGTGGAAATAAGTAAGGGTATATTGATTTCACTTGACATATTCAAAAGAAGCAGGGATAAGATTATTCAAGTTAATATTTGAAGGGGAAAATTTAATCCACCAACATTCTTATATATTCACTTTGACAAGTAGATGTTATTAAATGTAAAAATTGGTAGCTTGTTGAATTGCATATGATTTTTAATTGAGAAATACAGTTTAAAATATTGGATTTGGATTGCAGTAATACATTTTTTATTGATTAGTTGACTATCTCTATAACATACTACATGTATCAAAAATTTTCTGTGTGGTTTATAATGCTTTATATTCTTTATTAGTGCAAAATAATCTACATAATTCATTTCCTCGCAACATATCATGGGCTTTTTTAAGATATGAGCATTGAACTTTTTGTTCGGTTTTTACATTTATTAAAAAAAAGTGTTGATCCTATTAACATTATTAGCTCACCTAAACTGAAAGCTCAAGTTAGCATTTCTTATCAATGCTTGTTCGGCGTGTGTCTGTCTCTGACTCTGTCTGCCTATAAACTTTTTACATTTTTGAGATGCACTTCAATGTCACAATATGGAAGGTCAACATTTTACTTTGAAGTATATAAAGTAAACTCTAAAATAACTTTTTTCTTAAACCTGAATCAGCCAGAAAAAAAACTCTTATTTATGTGGAAACATTCTCTGGTAGGGTATTTTTAAGTTTGTTCAAAACTTGATCCCCTAAGGGTAGACTGGGGTCACAATAGGCAATTATGTTATTGCTAACAGGAATAGATATAGATATATTTTAATTAAGGAAAATACGTTGAATAGAAAAGCAAGCAAACATGTAAAATTATCA
The DNA here is from genome assembly GCF_025612915.1 of Magallana angulata. Classification (NCBI taxonomy): domain Eukaryota; kingdom Metazoa; phylum Mollusca; class Bivalvia; order Ostreida; family Ostreidae; genus Magallana; species Magallana angulata. The sequence continues at coordinate 26,454,416 of NC_069112.1, forward strand.
GTAAAGGATTTTAAAACCTCGCTTTTATTTTAAGGATACACAAAAACAATAAGAAATTATGATGAATATTTTATGTTCGCTAATTCATATTATCGCGATATCGTAGAAATACAGTTAAATCGCGAAATTAAGTACTCGCGAAAAATGGATCTACAGAATTCAAATTATAATTTCTGAAGGAAAGATGGGACACCAAATAGAATTCAAAAATTTTAAATAGAAATTTTAAAGAAAGGCTTAAAGAAACCAATTGGATAGAAGAAATGAAACTTGTGTGGAAGCATTGTCAGGAACGATGGATTCACAATTGTGAAAGTCATGTTCTATGGATGTTGGATGTGGCCCTGCTAGAGTTTGAATTTTCATACGGATATATGTAAATTATGTTTTGTTTAATTCCTCTAAAAACAATTGGTAAAAAAAAAGCTGCAACGCGTGGGAAATTAACCTACCTCAGATAGTGTTGATTAAAGTTGTCAAAGTCATCGTCTTCAGGGGTAAGGTTGAGTCACATTGGAATA